>NC_072434.2:49367500-49702500 GCF_028878055.3 Symphalangus syndactylus | reverse complement strand
GCTTGCTGGATGGGAGGACAGGGCCTTGTAAAGCCCACAAATCTTTTATTATTCTCTGCCGCAGCACAGCGAGATTCAATTCTCTCAGATAATAGGTAAATAATAGTTAAGGATCAGGCTGTTAGGCTCAATTTTCTCTCTTTGTCTCTCTTTTTTTTCTCCCTGGTTTCATAATTTAAAGTAATGCCATTACTGTAACCATTCCAAATTCATTTGTCAAAGAGCCTGGAACATCATTTAATTTTAATCATGATAACAAGACAATGTGTTAATAATTCCAGGTTGGAGGAAGGCATTTGAAAACTTGTTTACCTGTTTACTCTCTCATATCATATGCAAGAAGAATTTATGAGCCGGCCCCATTTTTCTTTGCAGCCGGAGACATATTTGGTAGCTTCTCAGGGCCTGGGGAAGGAATTGGGAGTTTGGAGGCAAGTGTGTGTGGCACAGGTATGTACATACTTGGCTGACACGCGACAGCCACAAACTTCCTGCCTGGGCACACATGGGGTCCTGAAAAGACAGTGTCACAGGATTCATTTTCGTGTTGACACCCAGCTCTCAGAAGGAGAATACCCAGCTTGCCTTCCGGATGCCCATTATTGCTGCAAACATTAATATCATAAAATTAAATATTGTTTTCAGGAATCTCGGTTTCAGTTTTATGTAGTAATTCTTTCAGCTAATTGTTTTCCTGCACCCTGATCCCATAATTAGGGCCTGACTAATTATCTAATTACCAAGTAGCAGAAGGGCAGGTTGATGGCGACATTTTCGCCATCTTTCAAAGCCTCGTTATCCTTGTGAAAGTCATGGTTTCCTCTGGCTGCAGGCAGCTGCGGCAGATCCAAGTGTCTGCTCACCTTCCACATTTGTCAACCTGTTCATTATAGTGGTGAATTTGACACATCAGAAATGTCCCTTTGACAGGAAAGTTTATCCTGGAATGAAAACTGAAGCAAAAGAAAGAAAACCAAAGAAAGATGAAAGTGTAATTTATATTCTCAGATTTGCAATTGTAGTCTTGTCTTAAAGGCAGGATATATGTCTACTCTTTAGGAGCTGGGAGATGCTCGCTTCTGGAGCCCCGGGGCTCGCCCAGGCGGCATCAGGGACACAGAGGGCCTTCTTCATTTCACAACCCAGTGGGGCTTCCAGACGCTGAGTCGCTGTCACTCTGAGCTGCTCGGCTGCTGGCGAGTCCACTGGCGGCGGCACAACAAGCTCACACATCTTGGGAGAAATTGGCCCATAAACTCCAAGAGGCGAGAGACTCTGGTATTTGGCTGCCACAAACATCAGGTTACCAACACACTGGTTAATCAATAGCCCAATTTTGTTTAATCCCTAGGTCTTAACATTTGACACCTTTTGTCCCCTTTCCAATTTTTACTACATTGGAAAGTCAGCCACCCTCCTTTTGGCTTTTTAAGGCAGAGGAGGATGGAGTGAGGGGGAGGGGAAAGCAAGGATATCTTACTCCTCATCTCAAAAGTAACCAAATATTCTGCAGTTGCTTCACAAACTTCCATATACTTCCCACTGGGTCCTCACAGCCTGCAAAATGAGAAAACCTTTGGAGACTATCAGAGTAACTCTGGTGAACGACACACACCTAACTGAAGTCATAATTGTAGAATCATTATCAATTACAACTCCAACCAAATATGATTGTATGTTCAATTGGCTTGGCGTAGATAAATGTATGTTTGTGCAATAAATGCATCTGTCAAGATTGTTTTTAATGCTCTAAGCTGGATTTTCATTAAAGAAGTATTAATTTAAATTAAGCACTCTGAGATCTTTATTAGTAAAGTAATCAGCAGCAAATAAGCTGCTTAATCAGTTTATATACCCATATATATCTTTCAGAATCAATGTTTTCAATTGAGACCGTTGCCAAGTGGTTAGAATAAGACAGAGAGAACACACGCATGAAATACATTTCATTTGCTAGGCTGATGTCTGCCGCGGCCCTATTGGCGTCTCGGAATGCAGTCATTGATGCATCTACGATGACTGTATAAAATGTGTTTAATTGGCATGAAAAGGCACTAACTGAGAGCTGGAGGGGTTTCCATTATCTGGGTGGACATCTTATTTACTTCAGTGGATCCTGGGAACAAGATGAAAGTATATGAGAACTGAGGTGGGGGGTTGGCACTTAAGCTGATAGGTTTTCTTGGTTGGTGGGGGGTGGTGAGTAGGGAGTTTTACAATCATCCAGGCGATGCAAAATGCAGCTCTGCAATGGCCCAGGTCTCCCTCGCACCCTGAGGACAAAGCCCAGTGGAACATTTTCCTAATGAGAAGCTGCCAAAGGCTGTTCACCCAGGGTGAAGCGAGCAAGCATGGTGGGTCCTTACATTTCCGAGGTTGCATTTTTATAAAACGGCTCCTCCCTTCTGCGTAGCTCAAAAGCTGGGTGGAAGAGAAGGTATCATTTTTAACTTCAACCTCAAGTAACAAAGGGGCACAGAGGGGCTTCTCAAGATGCCTAGCACTTGGTTGTCATCTGAATGTCTTCAGAATCCCTTGGGATATTGGACATGCCATGGTACCGTTCTGTTTGGTGATCCCTACAGTTACCAGTTTCCTGCTAAGCGAATACTTCATCATATTTCCATTAATTGCTGCATTACAAATTGTTCCATATCCCAGTGGTGGGAGTTCACTCTGATGCCAGCTATGGAGTGACAACACCTACACACAGTCCCAAGAGGTTCTCACATTCTGTGGGATTTGCCTTTTGAGATTGTTATTTAGTGCATAATTCTCATGTCCCAGTTATGAAGGACAAATAGAGAGAGGATGACACGAGGATTAGTTTCATCCTATTGAATCCTCCATGGAGAAGGCTTATTAATGTGTTTTAAGTGTGTTGGAGGCTCCCAGAGTACAGTAATACCTTCCTATGCTTATTCTCACTTCTACTCCAATTTTCAACTCCAAGATCTCTCAGGAAATGGGTCTCATTTGTAAACCAGGTAAACTGGCTTTATTAAAAGCTGAGACAGATAGGTGCATTAAGAGAATATATTTCTTACTTTAAAATGTACTTTATTTGTACATATTTGTTTGTTTTGCAGCTAATAGAGAACTTTACAATGAAGTCTGGTTTCTATAGAACACATTTGAAGGCTCTTTGTATCTGAAACTGGAATCTGCGAAGTTGGAAGCTTAAATGAACTGGCAGATTGGGAATCCCCCTCCCCAAATCCCAGGGGTCAGGGCACATGTGTTGTAATGGACTCGGTCAGGAAAATCAAGTCCTCACTTCTCCTTGGGGATGAGGCAGGTGGTAACTTCACCCAAGCACTAGCTGTCACGACTCACAGCTCAGGATTTGTGAGAAATATCAGCTCTTTGGCAACAGGCACTAGTAATAAAATAAGCCTTTTGACCAAATTTATCATTGGAGGGTTTTTTTTTCAATTGGAAATCAGAAAGGGGAAAAGAATAGTAAACAGGATATTGGGTTTGCTATACTAAATAATCCTGTTGAGCCACCAGCCCTGATTACTGGGTGTGAAAACTACAAATCCTATCTTGTGCTCATACCTAGTGGAATCCTTTGGAGAACTAGGTGGCCAGACATGGAACTTCAGGCAGTGGAGTTAATTCTTAAGGACTGCACTTTGCTTGGTAAAGTAGATAAACATTCACTTCTCAGCCCTACTCTTTTGCTTCTCATTGTTCCTTGAAAGACCCAACATGCTACTGGTCATTAAATATCCCATAATTAGCACAAATTTTTGCACTAACATTTGTATAATACTACCACTTAATAGGTGCCAGACATACCAAGTGATTTCCATGTAATTATATCATTTAATTTTCATAACTATTCTATGACATGGAGACTTTTATTATGCCCTATTTTACAGGTGAGGAAACTGAGTCACCCAGCAGTTAAATAATTAGCCCAAGATCACACACAGCAGCAGACAGCTGAGCCAGGCCTCACATTCAGTACTCTTTGACTTAAAAGCTTAACCACTGAACTACCCTCTACTGCCTACCAAATCCAGCTTGGTGAGTTTAGCCAAGGAAAATAATGTGACCCCCACTTGCACGAGGGTTATTTCTGGGGCTCAGAATGATCAAATATCATGGGAGGAACCTGCTTTGTCTTCATCACTACCCCACTATAGCTTAGCAAAACCTGCACTTGTTGTCAATACTTCTTAGAAGGTGGGCAGATCTCCACATGCAGCCACCCGTATCCGGCGTCCAACCCCCAAGCTGTGAAACTGGGCTGAGTGCTGAATCTGCTCATTCATCTGGAATTCAAAGGAGGCAGCATCGTATGGAAGAGCACAGCTGAGGCAAGAAACAGCTCTTCCACCGGTCAGCCATGTATCCGTGAGCAGGTGACTAGACCTCACTGTGCCTCAGTTTTTTCATCTCTGAAATGAGAAAAATAGCAGAATCTACTTCATAGGATTATTATGAGGATTACGTGAGTTAATATTGATTTGGTACTTGGGATGTGGTCAGGGCCATAGAAGACTTAGTTACTAGTGTTATATAATTATGTTGGGATGTAACTCTCAAAGAAGAGAGTTGAGACAATGATCTTAAACTTTTGGGTGAATCCAGATAGTCAATTTGGCTAACTGAGACAAGGACAGGTTTCTTACCACTACTGGGAGAACCGGGTGGTCTATTGAATTGGCCTACTGTTCTGAAATTATCTAGACATGCCCTGCATATGTTTGCATATAAAATTGTACAAGTCACATATTTGTAAGAAATGTCATTTCTTCACCATTTATTCAAGAAAAATGCTTCGTGCTCTTGCTCTGAATCAGGTACTAGAGAAACAAAACTGAACAAGACCATCCTCAAAGGGCACGCAACGTAGATGGAAGCAAATAACCTAACTGTAATACAGCATGGCAAGTGTAGTGAATGCTTCAATGAAAGTACGAAAAAGGTGGAGGAAATGAAATGTTTTTTACTGCTGGGTCAGGGGCAGTCACTGAAGCCTTCCCTAGCAAGCAACATTTGAGCCAGGGCTTAAAGAATGAGTTAGAGGCCGGGCGCGGTGGCTCACGCCTGTAATCCCAGCACTTTGGGAGGCCGAGGTGGGCGGATCACGAGGTCAGGAGATCGAGACCACGGTGTAAACCCCGCCTCTACTAAAAATACAAAAACATTAGCCGGGCGTGGTGGCGGGCGCCTGTAGTCCCAGCTACTCGGAGAGGCTGAGGCAGGAGAATGGCGTGAACCCGGGAGGCGGAGCTTGCAGTGAGCCGAGATTGCGCCACTGCACTCCAGCCTGGGCGACAGAGCGAGACTCCGTCTCAAAAAAAAAAAAAACAAAAAAAAAAAAAAAAAAAAAAAGAATGAGTTAGAATTTGCCTGTTGGAGGATGAGGGCTGGATATGGACATGCAAACAGAAAGGACGTCTTGAAAACGTGCATGAAGTTACAAAAATTTAGGCTGTGTTTGGGGAACGTTCTGGGTAGGGCTGTTGTGGCAGTGCCCTATGTATTGGAGTAAAGACAAGACAAGAAGTGAAGCAGGTTGTGAAGGGAAACACTCATTTCCTAGAGGCAGAAAGCAACAGTATCTCATTTCTTTGGTCACAAGCAACAGAAATGGACTTTGGCCCTTTGAGAGAATGGAGACTTTGTAGAAACTATTTGGGGCACCAACAGGAGGCAAGGAAAGACTGTCTTCTTCAGGCACTATCCCACTGTGTTTGCTACCTTGGCTTTGATTCAAGGTCATGGGAGACAGACTCTGATTGCCTGAATTCAGGTGACATGCTCACATCTTGGCTGTACTAGGCGGTGAAAGGAAAGTCTGGTGGGCAGAGCCTCCACCTTTCAACTTCTAAGGTGGACAGTCAGCACACTAGAGGGCACCAAGACTACACCTAATCAGGAAAGGTAATTCCCCAAAAGGAAATCAGGGAGCAGCTACTTGATGGACAGACCCCACATTACAGATGTTCATTATAAATAGTAATAACAACTTATGTTTATTAGCCATCTGTTATAAACTATGGTGCATACATACTTTATATAAATGTTTTATTTAATCTACATAATAGCCTTAAGAGTAGATTTACTCCCACTTTGTAGAATTGGAATAAATAAAACCCATTTTTCCAAATGAAAAAAGTCACAGCTCAGAGAAGTTATGTCACTTGCCCAAGGTCACACAGCTAGTAAGTGAGTGAGCTGGAACTCAAAAACCTGGATGCCTCTGATGGTAAATCTCTCAACCACTGCACGTTACACCTCCAAGCATCTGCAGGTGGGCACCAGCCCCCCACTGTCCCACCCTAGCCCTTTCTTCTGACCACCCCTGAATGGGCATAGTCAACCTGGGAGACCCACGGATCTGGCTTATGGAAAGGAGCACAGACAGGCACCTTTCTCAGTTCCTGTGCCTGTAGGCTGTCCAAACCAACTGGGCAGCAGCCCTTGAGCTCTGGCCAAAACCTAATCTCTCAAGCCCTTTGAGGGTGTCTTATGGAAAACCCCTAATCAATTCCTTCCAAAGCAATTTATAATAATGCTTCCTCTTGAGCCCCAAGAATGGAGAGCTGCAAATCCACAGGGCTTCAAAGCATGTTGTTTTAATTAATGGCTGAGCAGAAGCTTCTGTAATCCCTGTGGGCAGACCTGCCCTCATTAAAAAAAAATTCTATGAGAATTAAACTTATCTCAGAAAGTAGTGGGGATAACTTGTTCATCTGGTAGTAACATCTCCCCAAGTACTGGGCCTGCCATTTTGAAGTCTATAACCACATATTTAATCTAAGTAGGGAAAATCACTCATGTCACCCCATCACTCAATCATCCAGTGAGTCATTAATCTGGTTTCTATTATCCAGTAGCCTTATCTGTTTATAAATGTTATTTTACTCACCAAAACAGTGCAAGGTAGGTATTAGGAGTCTCATTTTATTGACAAGGAAATGGAATCTCAGAGAAGTTAAGCAGCTAGCTTAAGGCCATACAGCACGTAAGGGGCTCATTCCATGACCTTGTGCAGAGTTCTGTATCTTGAGCACCAACTTGGATCTGTACCAGTCTTCACAGCTCCCATCTCTGAACTGTCCAGCAAGAGCCCATGTTTTCTGCCCCTTGTTGGGAGAGGATGACTGAGAATTCCAGCAAAATGGAGACTCTTGAACTGATCCCCCTGTCTGCAGAACTGTCCAACTCACCTCCAAGTCTCCAACTCACCTTCCACACTGGCCAATTGTTTAAAACGCTAAACCAACCATGACACTTAGCTTAACATCTTTCAATGGCTCCCAATTACCTTTAATAGAAAATCCACATTCACATGGAATGTGAGACCCCTCATGATCCAGCCCTTGCTACCTCTTCTTTCTCATCTTCCAAAACATCCCCTGAGTGCTCATTTCACTCTAGCCATACAACTTTCCCAACAACCTTGAAGGCACCAGCACACCTCTGTTCACTTGTTCTTCTCTTTCGAACCCCTTTCCCTTTTATATCTGCTCAGCTAACTCCTATTCAACCTGCAAAACTCAGTTCAAGTATCCCCTTCTCCAGAAAGTTCCCACCAGAGTGACTGTGTCCATCTTCTGTGCTTTTTTTTGAAGATTTTTGTAGCATACCAGGGGTACTCTCACTCTTTAATAGTAGGGATGACAGTCAGGAAGTTTTTGGTCTGCATAGGACAGAAAGTCCTACCCAAAGAGGACTAAACAAAAAGAAAATAGTCGATTGATCTCATATAAAGGCCATTTGGATGTAGACTGGGCTCCAGATGCTTAGGGTTTCTGTAATTTTCTCAGATCTGCCATCCCAGATATCTTTGTTTTGTCCTCAGGCCAATCTCCCCAGTGGTAGCAAGACAGTTGCTAAAAGCAATTGGGGCAACATACATAGAGGGGAAGAGAGAGAACCTTCCCCACTGTTGTCCTTCCCTTTGGTGTGATGAGGGCTTTAGGTCACATGCTCATCCCTGGACCAATTACTGTCACCAATTAAGCAATAGGCTGAAGCCATGATGCCTGAACCAATCACAGGCAAGGGTGTGTGTAGGATTATCATGATTGGTATAGCCTAGTGTGGGTCAGCTTTCCAGAGATCACATAACTTCTGTAAAGGAGAGGTGGGTACCCAAATAAAAATGGAGTTCCGGGTTGGGTATAGTGGCTCACACCTGTAATCCCAGCACTTTGGGAGGCTAAGATAAGTGGATTGCTTGAAACCAGGAGTTCAAGACCAGCCTGGGCAAGATGGTGAAACTCGTTTCTACAACAACAACAAAAAATATAAAAATTAACCAGGTGTGGTGGTGCACACCTGTAATACCAGCTACTTTGGAGGCTGAGAGGTGGAGGTTACAGTGAGCTGAGATTATGCCACTGCACTTCAGCCTGGGTGATACAGTGAGACCCTGCCTCAAAAAAAAAAAAAAAAAAAAAAATCTGCGAGGAGGGAGGAAGCAGGGAATGGATGCTGTCTAATCCACCACAGTAGCTGCATGAGTGTTCACACACACCTGTCCTCCCACAATACTATAAGCTTCCCAAGGACAAAGACAGTGATTTGCTTATCTTAGTATCCCACCGTCTAGCACAGCACTTGAGAAATCTTTGAAAATAAATGAGATGAGTTAGCATTGTTAAAATATTGCTGGAGCTAAGGTGTATTCAAAGCTGATAAAAGATTCTGGTTGACATGAGGTAAAAAGGAAAGGCATCATTTCTACCTGCTGGATCTCTGTTTGGTATATAAATCAGACCTTTTTAAAAGACATGTTTCTGTCTGCCAGGCTTTAGAAACAGTGATCTAAGAGTCAGACATTTCCTATTAAAGTTTAAAAAACATAGCTTTAAGTCATACATTATATTGAATGCTTTCATATCTCATCTGATTCAGTAGGTTTTAAACCTCACAGAGGTCACATTTTGAAACAGTAGTCACTTTTTACATCTCCAAACATTAAATAAAAATAAAAATTATTATGACGACTAGAGATGTCCATAGAGACCACTAACATGACGCTTGGATATTATTATTAAGGACAGTATTGTTTGGAGTTCGGGGGTCACAATGGCTGGCTCATCTCTAAGCTTCGTTATTTTTTCTTTCTTGAATTGAAGAAGGAAGGAAGGGCAATTCCATCAATGCTCATCTTTTTTTTTTTTTTTTTTTTTAACCCTATTTAGAATAGCAGTTCTTAACTTACGGCAATCTGAGGAGTGCTATGAATCCCTCAAACATAAGCAAAATTTTGTGTGTATCAATATTTTTCCCAAGAGAGGGATCATAGTTTTTGTTTTAGTCTCAAAAGGGTCCTTGATCCACAAAAAGATTGAGAACCACAGACATCGAAGGAAAATTCCCTCAGGACCCCAGTTGTCTCAGTAACTGGGGTTTCATGTAACGAAGAAAAGCTATCCCCAGGGTTAGACTATTCACTTAGATTGGTGGCTTCCAGGAAATAGGTTGTCCTTGGATTTCTCTTAGGATGTTCTAACTTAGAGAGGTCATCGGGTCCGTAGATATTTGAAATGAATGGGGCTCTGGAAGGAGAAATTGGCAAAGTAACTGCGTAGCTCCCACATCCCACCGTCTCAACCCCCAAGCCTCTCCTTGATCCACTTCTTAAGCTAAAAATGCCTGTGCTGACGCAGAAACATGTGATCGCTAGCTCCTACATTTACTGGGGACAATTTATAATTTACCCAGCCAGTCTAGGGACTGGCTCACATTTGTAAACAGAAATAAAGCTGGTGGTTTGTTGTTGGTCTCTAAAAAATCTTACGATCTTGACGTGTCATCCCCTGATCCATAATGGGCTTTTTGTTGTTGTCGTTGTTGTTTTAAAGGCTGTAATGTATTGAAGTCTGGTGGCAAAGGAAGGAAATTTGGGAGGAAGTGTGTGTGTGTTGTGTCTGTGTGTCTCTGTGTGTGTGTGTGCATGCTGGTGTGTATTCAAGGAGGGCTCTGAAAAGATGTTTTTGGTTCCCCCCATGAAGCATCCTTGCCCAAGAAGGCGGATTTGTATTGTTAGTTATCTGCTTTTTCTTTGTTTCTTGTTTCAGTGTTCAGTTGCATTTTACTGTTCAGAACTTGAAGGATGCATTCAAACTTATGGAGCATGACATTTTAACTATCTCATCTCACCATGATTCATCTCAATTTACTTTCCTCCAAACTGTAGTCTTGAGAAAGCGCACCATCTCTGGGTTCTCCAGTGGGTAGAAGACCATAAACAGCATTAAATGAGCCCAATGTCAGCTAACTTGTGAGCAAGGCTCACTCATTAGATCCTTATTGTTCTCCTAATGAGATGCTTTCCTTCAGGCTGGGAACATGTGGAACATTAGCAATGGCATCTGTAGTGTATTGCTGAATGTTCAATACGAACCAGTGGAGGTTAAATAACATGATGAATCAAACAATCCCAAAGGAATGTGGTGATGTGCTGAGCCCATTACGGCCCTGCAGACCCTTAACACTTTCTGTGTGAAGCTTCTGTTCCCCAAACAGTTGCTTTGCCCCAGATGATGCACTGCTTGCAAAATGTATCAATCCCAGGACCCAGTATATGCCTACCAGAATATATTTTACTGTCTCTAGTTAACTTCCAGTTTAGAGTTCAACCTCAACTGAACTTTGGTGGTAAAAAATCAACTCTGTCTTCATTCACTCTAGGAAACTCTGCTTCTGAGTAGAATGAATTGATAACGAGGTCATGAACAAATATTATTAATGCCTTTTATTATTTATATGGATGTTAATGTGTCCAACTGACACACAACTTTCTACCTCTCTAGTCTAACACTCATGACCCTTGGCACCCCTTTTGCATCTTCTCTCTGTTTGTCCATTCAGTCACAAATACAGTGAAAGAACAATATATCACAAGCCATGACCCCTTGGCCTTTATGAATTATCTGTTTAGAAAGATGTGAAGCCACCTTTTATATCCACCATAATAGATACTTAGACATAGTGGATCAATAGTGAACAAGTTTGCTGGTTATAGTTAATGGGTACCAAAGGGACACTCTGGCAGTGACCTCTGACATTGCCGCTGACAAGAAATCCATAGAGCAAAAAATAAGGAAGATGGACAGTTTTTAAAGTTATGAATGTAGGTCTGTAGCAAATCATGATAATTTTCTCCTGGTGGTGATAATTCAGATTTGCAGGTGGTCACTGATTTCGGCAAGCTCCTTAATTAGGACCCCTGAAATAGTCCTTTGCCACACTATTTTAGAAACAGCTATGGTGCCGGCCCTGACGCAAGTCCATTTGTTATCCAAGGAGAACCAACTGAGATTGTTTTCCTGTCAAGGAGGACTTTTCTCTTTATGAAATGGGCTGTCATTTATAATTTTAAGCAGGCACGGATTTGTTAAACAGCCACATGGTAATGGGTTTCTATAAGAAGATCCACAGACCCATAGTTCTGGAAAGAAATCGAGCTTACAAGATATTTTAAAACCTAATGGGAATGGAATATTTTGGGTTTCTTGAAAAGATGGTTTCTGCCCTGCATATTGTCAAGGGAATTTAACAATAAATCCGTTGTTGTGTGTCTGAGAGTCTGTTTGAAGCAATTATATTTTTATACATTCTATGGAGTTGATCTTAGGGAAATCCACCAGGACACCAAGCCTACCTCTTCATGTCACTGCAGGAATATTAACGGTGGCAAGCAGGTTTAAAAAGAGCAGGGAAACAGAGCTAATTTGTGAGTGGTCTTGAAGACAGCAGACTGCAGCATTCTGCCTGGCAGAGAAATGAATATACATGGCATCCAATCTAAAGGAGAGAGGGCAAGAATGTAAGTGCAAAGTCCTTTTCACTCGCTCCACAGTGTACATACCGTATTATGATGTCACACTCCAGTAGCGTTGCTCTGAAGTCCCAGTGGTCTCCTGCTGCTAAGCACCATTGAAAACACATTTGTCCTGACTGTTCTTTTCCTTTTATCCCCCTCTCATCTGTGTAAGATGAATCACTCCTGGATCCAGACTGACTCCGAGGGCAGAGCCAGGTCCTGACGAGGTAGCCTGCCTCCTATGGCTTAAACATTTTAATTAATTTCAACACTAATGCCCAAATGAGAGTTAATCACTCTGCTGCAGTGCTTTCTAATTTACTAAGTTTATTCATTAAAACTTTCCTTACTGAACTTTGATTGAATGTCATGCTTTTTTGGAGGCCTTTCAAACTGCCTTAAGGGGTTTTAAAGTGATATCTTGGGCAGCTGCTGAAAGCCTTCAGTGTTTGCTTAAAGAAAAGAATAGGGAAAAATGTGATCAGCAAGAAATCTCTGTGCTGAACAAGGAGGATTTTGGGTGGCAGGAGGCCTGTGAAAGCAGGCTAGCGTTTCAACAGTCTATTAAAAAAGTAAGGTAAACCTAAATTCCTAATAAAAGAAATAAAATCAATCACCTTAATGCTTGACAAAACTTGGAAATACATTTTATGGTAAGATGCAGGCATCTTTTAAAAAAACAACAGAATGATAGCAGCACTTTGTATCTACGTGGGAGAGATATTCAAAATGCTTTTGCCAACCTAATTATTTTGGAATCAATATAATAAAAATCTTAGGTACACAGTTTTGCCTATTAATTGCTAGGACCTAAATTTTTACGGAGAGATATTGTTTAATGAAGGTTTTTATTTAAAATTAACTCTAGAAAAATGCAATCTTTACATATCTAATTAACAGTACTGGGGACCAAATACCCAGTACTATCTGTTACACGGTGGCAGCTCTCAATACATGGAATTGTTTTTTTCAGAAATCGGCAGCGTTAGTGACGAATGTGCTTCCTCCCTCTTCCTACCTCTCCACTCTCCATTCCCTAACCCCAGTCAGAAACATATTATTTGTAAAGTTTAAAAAATTCCAATAATCTGGGAGGAAAAAGTCAAGTCAGAATTATTAATGAAAGCACCACTTACTTCTAAGAGGCCATGAATCAAAATACAAGTTTTCATATTCATTTCCACATTCTGTAAATACTGCTCTGTATTATGCAACAAGACATGACAAACTCATTTTTAAAAAATATTTTTGACTTCAGGGAGCAAAAAAGTTTACCCATTCCATTCCACCTTGACAAATGGAGCTTGATTTGGAAGCGCCTCCCTTCTCACTTGCAGGGGCAGGTCTTGTCACTACGAGTTGGCTCATGAAGTAGTCCTGTTTTTGAGGCTCTTGAAGGACCCCTTCGGTACAATCTTCTTTTTATAAATGTAACCCCCGTGTCTATCAAAACAGACCCAGGGAGAAATACGTCAGCATAGGAAAGAGTGTGATGGCAATGGATCCCAGTGCTGGGATTAGGCAACCTGGCTTGGAATCCTGATTTTGCTGTTTGCCAGCTGTATGACCTTGGACAAGTTATGTAACCTCCCTAAGCTTACTTTCTTCAAGTACAAAATTAGCATTATTTAAGCAGCCATCTCGTTGGACTTTTGTGAAAATGAACAGCTCATACACATGTAGCACTTGCTACAGTCGGTGGCACTTACTTACAGTAGGTGGCTAAACATTATTTACTCCTCAGTCCAACTTCAAGAAACAGTATTATTATGATCGCCAATTTACAGAGGGGGAAACTGAGTCACAGAGTGGCAAAGTAACGTTCCCAAAGTCACACAACTAAGTTGCAAAGCCAGAGTTTTAACAGGGTCACCTGGCTCCAGAGTCCGCGCACTTAACCGCAGAACATAAGCAAAGGATACAGGATCATGCCCAGCCCAGGGAAGTGCTTCATAAAGTTAGTAATCATTAGCTCTTATTATTGTAGGGGTTCAATAAATGTTTGGCTAATTGAATAAATTACTTTTGTTAAGGATTCTTGAAGTACCAGAGTACAAATATTTCTGCAAATCAAGTACTGACACTGAGCAAGTACTGCCTTTCCAGCCTCCATTCATTTCAGTGGCATGAAGATGCCTGGGTGCACATGATTGCAGTGGCTATTTTACTCTTATTTTGAGAAAAAAAAGAAAAATGAAAAGTAAAGCAATGAGTAAACTCTTTTAATATGCAAAGAGGCTGGGTGCGGTGGCTTACGCCTGTAATCCCAGCACTTTCGGATTCCAAGGCGGGCGGATCACCTGAGATCAGGAGTTCGAGGCCAGCCTGCCCAACATGGAGAAATCCCGTCTCTACTAAAAATACAAAAAATTAGCAGGGTGTGGTGGCGGGCACCTGTAATCCCAGCTACTCGGGAGGCTGACGCAGGAGAATCGCTTGAACCTGGGAGGCAGAGGTTGCAGTGAGCTGAGATCCTGCCACTGCACTCCAGCCTGGGTGACAAGAGCGAAAGGCTGACTCGAAAAAAAAAAAAATATACACACACAGACACACACACACACAAAGGAGATTAAATTCGGAAATAGAAATCAGTGGTAATCCTAGTCAGTGATTCCCGAACCTGGATGTACAATAGAAACATCTGAGAATCTTTTATTTTTGAGACTGAGTCTTGCTCTGTCGCCCAGGCTGGAGTGCAGTGGCGTGATCTTGGCTCACCGAGATCTCTGCCTCCCGGGTTCAAGTGATTCTCCTGCCTCAGCCTCTCGAGTAGCTGGGACTACAGGCATGCCCCACTGTGCTCGACTAATTTTTTGTATTTTTAGTAGAGTCGGAGTTTCACCATGTTGGCCAGGCTGGTCTCGAACTCCTGACCTCACGTGATCTGCCCACCTCGGCCTCCCAAATGGCTGTGATTGCAGGCTTGAGCTCCTGCACCTGCCCAAGAATCTTTAAAAAATACAGGTAACTGAGTCGCACCCCAGATCAACTGAAGTTGCATATATGAGGGTAAAATTTAGGCAGATGTAGTTTTTAAAATATTTCAGTGAAATAATGTAATATTATACAGAAAAGTAAATAAATCATAAATACACTGCTCGATGACTTTTCACCAAGTGAACACACTCATGCAGTCAGCACCCAGAATCCCAGAAGGCCCCCAGTGTCCCCTTTTAGTTTCTATCCTTCCAAGACATAGTCACTATGCTGATTTCTAACATATGGGTTAATTTTTTCTGATTTTTAGTATAAAACTAAAATGAAATTATGCAGGATGTGTTCTCTCGCATCGAGCTTATTTTGCTCTACATTGTATTTCTAAGGTTCGCCCATGATGGTATGTGTTGCATTCGTTCTTTCCTTTTCAGTGCTATATGCTATTCCACTGTTTGAATATACTACAATTTAGTCATTCAGCTGTTGCTGGGCACTTGGGTGGTTCCTTGTGGCACTATTATAAATAGTGCCTCCATGAAATTCTTGTATGTCTTTTGGTGAATTTTTACATTTGTTGGGTGTTTACCTGGGAGTGGAATTGCTGAGTGCAGCGTATACCTAAGTTCAGCTTTAGTAGATTGGGCGTGTGTGTTTTAAAAAATCACCACAAGTGGTTCTAATGAGCTGTTGGGAATAGGAACACTGGTCCGAGCTGTAAGGCCTTATGGCTACCCAAGTGCTGCTTAGACTAGGGAGTAAAAGACAGTTTTAAAACCTGATAGGAATGGAATATTTGACGTTTCTTGAAAACTGGCCTCTGCCCTGCACCTTGCAAAGGAATCAGTTACTTTAGAGTTAGAGTGGACAGCTGCAGTACCAAAGCAGCAGGAAGAGGAAGTCGGTCCACATTTCGGATACAATTCTCCATAGCAAGTGTCTCTGCAGTATTTTATAAAATATCACAGCATGGAGCCCCTTCCACAAGCACCCAGGAAAAAAGGAATGACATTTTTTCTCTAGCCTGGCCTTCTGCTTTTGTTCCATCTCTGCAATCACACTCCCAGTCCCCACACAGGCTCTGCCCTCTGCCCAGGATAGTTCCCATGGCCTCCTCTCCTAGCCACTCTCCTGGCCCCCTGAGCTTCCTCTTCTGAGAAGCCGTCCTTGTCTCTCCTGTTGTAGCACCTGACTCAGAGCTCTTTGAAGGCAGAGCCTTGACTTACCATCTTGGTATAACCAGGCACTGCTATACATTTTCATTCAATGCCCATCCAGCTTTAAATAGTACTTAAAAACCCCAGAAACAAAAATATATTCTCAACAGGTACATAATGTGCAGCTCCCTCATAAAATTTCAGGGCGTTTAAAAGCACTTACCATGTGCGTGTTTCCAAATGGTCCTTCCTTCAGTCTATTTATTTATTTATTTATTTATTTGACAGAGTCTCGCTCTGTCACCTAGGCTGAAGTGCAGTGGCGCGATCTCGGCTCACTGCAACCTTCGCCTCCCGGATTCAAGCAATTCTCCTGCCTCAGCCTCCTGAGTAGCTGGGATTACAGGCATGCCCCACCGCGTCCAGCTAGTTTTTGTATCTTTAGTAGAGACGGGGTTTTGCCATGTTGGCCAGGCTGGTCATGAACTCCTGATCTCAGGTGATCCGCCCACCTTGGCCTCCCAAAGTGCTGGGATTACAGGCGTGAGCCACCGCGCCTGACTTCTTCAGTCTTTCATATCAACATAGTACATACATGAGCACAGGTCCACTGACCCTGACCAGGACGCAGAGGGGACAAAAAAAGGACAGGACAGTCTTACAGGAACTAGCTTGTTGATTAACTAATCAATTAATTATTAACATGATATATAAACAGGAGAGTCTTTACTTGGGGCTTGCAAGGAACCAGGATTTAACTCTAGGACTGATGTGATGGGTGAGACTAATTGGACTTTCTGTTCATTAGTAGCCCCTCCAACCATGGTTGTCACAATGGTGGGAAGAGGAGCAGAGAGACACTCTTCCCTTGAAGATAATACCACTTCTAAATGGTTTACAACAAGGAGCTTCTGAGCAGAATTGTCACACACAACTGTGCAGGGTATGCACTTCACCGTTTCAGGGTACAAAAATGATCCCCCTTGGGTTGTAAGCCTCCTAAGTCTCATCTGTAAAACTTAGTTCAGAGAATTATTATGAAGATTAAAAGGGCTACCACTGCTGAAATAGAGAACATAGTGCCTGACAATGACTCATTGAACGGCTATTTGTTAAGGACTGGCTCTTAGTGGGTACTCATAACATTTATAGAGGAATATACATACATTAAACTGATAAATAAATGGATATAGTAGCTCCCCCTTATCCATGGGGGATATGTGCCAAGGCCCCCAGTGGATGCCTGAAACCTCAGATAGTGCCGAACCTTATATATACTATATTTTTTCCTCCATATACATACTTATAATGTTTGTAAATTGGGCACAGTAAGTGATTCACAACAATAACTACTAATAAAATAGAACATTATAAAAATATACTATCATAAACGTCATGTGAATGTGGCCTCTCTCTTTCAAAATATCTTACTGTACTGTACTCACCTATTTTCAGACTGCGATTGACCTTGGGTAGCTGAAACCGTGGATAAGAGAAAACAACAGCGCTTCCAAATTGTGATGAATTCTCTGAAGGAGAAAAGCAATAGAACAATGAAAACAGGTTGAATAAGCAGAATGCAATTTAGAGTGGTGGGGTATGGATAGGGCAGGCCTCTCTGGGAGGTGACATTGGTGTTGAAGGCAGGGATGGGTTTGAGGTTGCTTAGCAGAGAGTGGGACAAGTAGGGGAAGGGGGAAGAGCTTTCCTGGCTGAGGGGAGTCATGTGCAGGAGTGTGGCTGGAACAAAGGCAGCCAAGGGGACACTGGCATAGCCAAGGCTGGAGGCTCTTAACACGTGCTATTGCCCGTTCTCTTTCCTTGTTTCCCTGGTTCTGTAACTTGGGCATCCATTCCACTCCCTGGACTCCAGCTGGGGAGTGATGTTATCTGGTGAATGGTCTAAAATATTATGAGTCAACCATTTTAAGAGGGTTTCCATGCAGGAGTCTCCAGTCTTTTGGCTTCCCTGGGACACACTAGAGGAAGAATTGTCTTGGGTTGCATGTGAAGTACACTAACACTGACGATGGCTGATAAGCTAACAATAAATAAATAAATAATAAAAATCTCAGGATATTTTAACAAAGTTTACAAATTTAAATTGGGCCACATTTAGAGCTGTCCTGGGCTGCACATGGTCTGCGGGCAGTGGGTTGGACACTCTTAGTGTACAACCTAGGCACAATCCTGTGGACATAGCTCATGTGGGCCATGCTGAACTTTGGAGATGCTCTGCCCCCTTTCTCCTGCCTCTTTTTCCCTTTTAGTGCCTCTTCCCACCGCTGCTCAGTGCCACTAAGCTGGACCCCCAAGTGTCCCCAAAGTTAATACCCTCTGTAGATCTCCTCCAGAAGTGTCCACGCTTTGGAACTTCCCCATGCTTCTTGCCTCTTATTCCCCACCACACCTGGTGTGTTGTATGTTCAGTTCCCTCTGGGCCTGGCTAAATGACCAACTCACACACTTGATTATTTAAATTAAGTTTATAATGGCTTAATAGGTTGACCTGTACAAAAGACAAATACTCGTATGGGAATTTCAAGTATAGTGAAAGAACCCATGGAATAGAATTTTGGATGGCTGATGATCCTCAAATCTCATCATAATCGGTCATGTGAGGGGCGGGCAGCAGGCAGTAAGAAAGTTGTATCCCAGAGGCTGGATCCAGGCTTTGACATAATTTAATTTAACACAGAATAATATTCTTTCCTACAAAAGGCATCTATGGCTCTCCCAACCCTACCCAAGTTTCCAAAGGCTTAGGTGGGAAAGGAGCAGTTGGAAGCGGCGGACATTGTGAATCTAAGTACCTTACAACGGAGGCCAGCGGGAGGGATTCCTCTGAGGGCTTCTGCCTCACGGGCCTCACAGACTTCCCTTTCTGGCGAG
Source organism: Symphalangus syndactylus (assembly GCF_028878055.3). Lineage (NCBI taxonomy): Eukaryota > Metazoa > Chordata > Mammalia > Primates > Hylobatidae > Symphalangus > Symphalangus syndactylus. The sequence goes on along the minus strand of NC_072434.2, from coordinate 49,683,717 downwards.
GACCCTTCTGGTGTGTACCAGTGTCCCACATTGGATCCTGCGAGTTAATTATTCTGTTGTTGATTAACATATTACTAATTGAAGGAGAAATGGATTTCTTTACAAATATCAAACAGTCAATAAGAAAAGAAAAATGTCTGCAAAACTGGATGACTTTCCTCACCTGTAAGGTGAGAAAGAAATGGTTCTTTGCCTCTCAGAGTTGTGAGGAGTAAAGACACTAATATAGGTCAAGCCCCGAGCACACAGAAGGTACCAAGGAAAGGACAGAGTCACAGCAGCACACCCCAAATCCTTGGGGCCAGATGTGCTTCAGAATTCAGACTTCATTCAATTGTAGAAAGGTTATACAGCACAGATACCCTATGTTATGTAATATTCCCAGTGGGGCCTGAGGAAACACTCTGATTTCTGTAATCAAACATATTTCTTTAGTATTTCTTTAGTCAAATGTATGCGTACCCACACTTGGCATGATAAATAAAGAATATAAATAGCTTCAAATCAGTTTGAGTGATGTGTTGTCACCTAATAAGTGTGCACCAAAGTTATGAAAAACACTTCCGTTTTCAGAACTTAATAGATTTTGGAATTGCAACTAAGGGATTTCTATTATTTCGTTTCTATAACTCAAGTAGTAAGATTTTCTCCTTTCCCCCCTCTAGTAGCCATTCAAGAACCACTTTTCTTATTTATTTATTTAGAGACAGAGTCTTGCTCTGTCGCCCAGGTTGGAGTGCAGTGGTGCGATCTTGGCTCACTGCAATCTCTGCCTCCTGGGTTCAAGCGATTCTCCTGCCTCAGCCCCCTGAGTAGCTGGGATTACAAGAATGTGCCACCACGCCTGGCTAATTTTTGTATTTATTTTCAGTAGAGACAGGGTTTGCCATGTTGGCCAGGCTTGTCTCGAACTCCTGACTTCAGGTGATCGTCCCCGTTGGCCTCCCAAAGTGTTGGGATTACAGGCGTGAGCCACTGCACCTGGCCGACTTTTCTTATTTATTCTGATTGTACTTTGAAGTGTAGAGACTGAAAATTCCTGATATATTAACTGGGGGCATAGGAACTGGGATGTAGACATATGAGAGAGTAGGTTGTTTTATTATTCCAGGATGAGACCTAGAACCTCAGAAAAGCAGACTTTGACTCAACAGAAGAAGAAATTGGATCATAACGCAATCTACTGCACGGTGAGTTGCTGAGTCCTGGCTATCAGACGTGTCCAGGCAGAGATGACAATGTATCTATCATGGATACTGTAAAGTGGATTCCTTGTAATGAGCTGAGGTTAAGATATATGATGTCCAAGCTCCCCTCCAGTCTAAAACCCTATAATTCTATATTTTTATTAGGGATTTAGTCACAATCAAGGGAGAGTTTCATCTCTATTATGCCAGGATTTAGGAGAATCAGGAAATTGTTATTTCCATCTTAATCTTTTTATCTGATCCCTGGGGCTGTAAGCGTGCCAGCAGATATCAAAGGTAGTCTATTGCTGAACTGTGCTCTGTGGGAGGCTGATAGAGTTCTGTGATCAAATTAAGTTTGCTTAGACAATTCAGTTAGACCATGTTGGGTTCAACAATTTAAAAATATTTCTTTTCCAAAGGACTTATCATTGACTTCAAATTACTATTATATATTATAAATCTCCTAGAGGAAAGGGTGAAAGGCAGGATTTCTCAAATTTAATGGTCCACAGTTTTCAATTTAGAATGTGTCTGGCAAATTAGTCTTCCAGGGAACACACTTTGAGAAAAGGAAGTCTAAAAATGTCCTGGCTTGGTAAGATAAAGATTGATAGAGGTTACCATGTGACAGGTCTGGTGCAAGGTGGTGGGAAAACAGTGATGACTAAGACCCCCTCCTGTCTTAAGCTCAAGGAGCCAGAATCCAGCAGCTTGATCAATTGTTTAATTTTATTTGAACACATTCTCTATTTTCACATTCACTTATACTTTCATATCTCTTTTTTTTTTTTGAGATGGAGTGTCCCCCTGTCGCCCAGGCTGGAGTGCAGTGGAGCGATCTCGGCTCACTGCGACCTCCGTTTACCGGGTTCAGGCGATTTTCCTGCCTTAGCCTCCTGAGTAGCTGGGATTACAGGTGCGTACCACCACCCCTGGCTAATTTTTTGTATCTTTAATAGAGACGGGGTTTCACCTTGTTGGCCAGGCTGGTCTTGAACTCCTGACCTTGTGATCCGCTTGCCTCGTCCTCCCAAAGTGCTGGGATTACAGGCATGAGCCACCACGCCCAGCCACTTTCATGTCTTATGTTTTCATCTAAGATATTTTATATAAGACGTTCTTCTATTTTTATATTTGCATCTCCCATTTTCATGTTCCCTTTTCTGAACTTTCTCCTTTCTACCTTCAAGTATTATGGGAAATCATTGGCTAAAGAGGAACTCAAGGTGCAGAAGCAGAGAACAGAGGGTTGAGTAATTGCAGCCTCTGAGTCTGGAGGCTTCTCCTAGGCCCACGAACCCACCCTGCCTTTTGTTCACCCCAATCTCTGGCATATGGCCTCATTATTTGTTGTTTCTGGGCTCTGATGGGTCACTTGGAGATCTCTCTTAGGTCATGAATGGTGGATGGAAGAGGAGTTCGGGGCTCTGGTGAAGCCAGAGGAGCTGAGTTTTCAAGCCATTTATTATCAGCATGATGAACACTGACGATGGTCTTACACTGTCAGATTACACACTTAATTTAATTAATAAAAAAAATTAAGATCGTCACCATTAACCTGCATTTGCTCAGAATGCCACAGGGGTGATTAGTTAGAATGGCACTGAAGGTTTTATAGTCCACTCTAGTAAGAATTACTTTGGTACCAATTAGGATTTTCCATAATATCACCCCGTGTAATATCCCTATTACCTTACACATTTTCTACAAGTGATTGAGTTCAATACAACGCAGACACGATGTCACAGGACTCTCCCTCAGAGCATGCATAGGAACTCCCATGAATGTTAACACACTCACTAAGTCGAGAGGAGACCCTGATTTTTTATATTACACAAACCCATTTCAAGGGTAATGATTCTCTGTCACAGTTTCTCAGAGCATTGGGAAATTAGACTCACTGGTGGCTACAGAGGCTCAGACAGCTAAAGGCTCTCTTTTAAGCATCTCAGATCTAAAATTGTCCTTACTCCAGGTGGGAATTTTAATTTTTTCAAGTCTATTTGACTTTAAACAGTTTACTTTTAGAGTCAAAGAAGAGCAAGGCATTCAGACAATTTCTTATAACTTAAAAAGAAAATCGTTATGGTCCAAGCACAGTGGCTTATGCCTATAATCCCAGCACTTTGGGAGGCCAAGATGGGAGGAATGCTTGAGTCCAGGAATTCAAGACCAGCCTGGGCAATAAAGTGAGACCCCAGTCTCTAAAAAAAAATTAAAAATTAGCTGGGCATGGTGGTGCGTGCCTGTAGTCCCAGCTACTCAGAAGGCAGAGGCGGGAGGATCACTTGAGCCCAGGTAGGGGGTTGAGGCCGCAGTGAGCTGTGATCGTGACACCACTCCAGCCTGGGTGACAGAGTGAGACCCTGTCACAAGAAAAAAAAAATCAATAATTCTCGTTTGTAAAAAAAAAATCGAGTGGAAAAATACAGATAAGAAAAAAAGGACATAAAAATCAAATAATTTTCCATCACTCTGAGAAGCCCACATATTACTTAGTTACATACATTTCCAGATTTTTTCTATGGAAATACAATGTTATAATTTTTATATGAACAGGATCTATTATATATGCTGATTTATTTAACAGAAACACAACAACAACATTCACATCTTGTCAGGTCAATTATTATGTTAACTTCATTTTTGAAATATTACATTGTAGGTTTTTACCTGTATTCAACTCAATCAGTTACTTAGTGAGAATTTCCAGTTTCTTAACATTATAAACATCAACTGGGATGCACATCATATTGAATAAATCTTTGGGCACATTTGAAATTATTTCCACAGAATAAATTCTTGGAAGTGGATTTGCTGCATCAAAAGTTATGTACATTTTAAGTTTTTAAAATATTTTTGGCCAAATTGCCTTCCAAAAAGATTACCAATATTTGCTCCCATCAGTATCCTTATCAGAAATAGACTTTTAAAATTCCCACTCTTGGTGTGAACCCAGGAGGTGGAGCTTGCAGTGAGCCGAGATCGCACCACTGCACTCCAGCCTGGGCGAGAGTGAGACTCCGCCTCAAAAAAAAAAAAAAAAAAAAAAAAAATTCCCATTCTTTTTTGTCTTTGCTGAGTAGATAGATGAAAATGGTACTGTACTGTGTCAGAGAAATCTTCATCATCTGGGTCAAAAGGATGGTGTGATCTGAGCAGGTAGAAAGTGGGGAGGACCAGGGATGTGGCATAAGATATCAAGATTTATCCAAATGTCATGAGACTCCCATTAGTCAGAAAACATATACTTATCACTCACTGCAACCTAGAAAACCAACTAGAAATCTCCCTCTGCCTATGGGAATTTCACTGTGCAGTAGGGGGCAAAGGGAAGTCTGCCGTGACAACAGATAACAACATACTACAGTGTGGAAGGTGTAAGGAGACGTGCCCTAGAGGAGGCAGCCTTGAACTGGGATCTAAAGGTGGGGAAGAATTGGCTAGTTGAAAGTCTCAAAGATAAGTCCACCATGGTTTAGGAAAGGACTGGGTGAAATCTCCTTTCTTCATTCATTCTACAAACTTACACTGGCCTGCTACGTGTCAGACACTGTTCTAAGAGCTGCCGACAAAGTGATGAACAAATAGCAAACAGACTGGATCCCTACCTTGATAGAGTTTCAGTTCTAACATGGGGGTTGGTTAGAGCCACAGCCTTTAGGCCTCACTGGACTTGAAGCTTCGAAAGAAGAGGAACCTTGCCTGCCCTGTTCAAGCCTGGTATCCCCAGCACCAGAACAGAGCCTTGATGAATAGCTGTGATGTTGTCAGAGATAAGGAGAAACCCCACCGGCAGTATTCCAGTTGATCTGAGTTGGTCAGAAATAAGGAGAAATTCAGCAGTATCCCAGTTGATCAGAAAAAAAAAAAAAAAATGAGTGAGAAGTGAATTGCCAGGGAAAAAGGCAGCAGGCAGAAAAAATAAGAGCAGGTGAAGGAAGAGGGGAAAACTGGGAGAGAAGAGAAAAGAGAGGAAAGATGAGCTTGCCACCTCTTGGGGAGCAGACCACAGGGCACCTGACGCTCACAGTGCTCCGTCGCCCATCGAAGCCAAACTGCCAGCCGCTGCTCCTTCTGCATCCCACTCCAGTCAGATCAGACAGGGAGGAAAGAGGGCCATCCCCAGAAGGCAGAACAGATCATTTCCCTTGCTTAAATATTGATGCATGCAGCAAGCAGCTGCACCCAGGTGGCTGAGCCAAAGTCCAGGCCCTTCTATTTCTGAGGACTTCCTCATGAGGCTCACGTCTTCCTTGACCCCGTGGCCTAACGAAATTGGACTTTTCATTTCTCGAAAGTACACTTGATCCTCTCAAAATGTTTCTCCCTTACCGCTTTTCAAAAAATAAATAATAAAAACCTACATCTCTCATCCTGTCTCATTTCCTGGACTTGGCACATCTTGCTGTGAGGGTCACATCTACCTAAGTCTCTTCTGCAGCCTCAGATTAGACAACTTGTGTCTGGCCCTACCTGGTGTGACAACTACAAAAGAACAGATGAGATGAGAAAGTCATGCAGGAATGGGAAAAAGAGACAAAGTCATTCTATGTTTCCTTTTTTCTTCCTCATTCCTCCTTTTCCTTCCTTCCTTCCTTCCTTCCTTCCTTCCTTCCTTCCTTCCTTCTTTCCTTCCTTCCTTTCTTTTCCTTCCTTTCCCTTTCTTTCTTCTTTCTCTTTCTTCTCTTTCTCTTTCTCTCTTTCTTTCTTTCTTTCTTTCTTTTCTTTTTCTTTCTTTCTTTCTCTTTCTTTCTTTTTCTCTCTTTCCTTTTTCATTCTTTTTTTTCTGTTTTTTTCTTTTCTTTCTTATTCTCTCTCTCTCTCCCTCTTTCCCTTTCTTATTGACCAGTGCCACTTTACAAATACTTTCACATTTTGTCATTTTTTCTTCCTCCTAAAGCTAGCTGTCCATAAAAAATTCAAGATGGATGTCTTGGGTAATTGCATGGAATTTCTAGCAAGTGTCAAGTATTTAGGATTAAAAAAAATCTCCTGACTTCAGCAGAATAACCCAAGAACTCTCATTAGTTACTCCACATTATTTAAATATATATTTTTCCTTCAATGTTTTAGGTGATGAAGAAGATTAAGAATGATTCCATAACGGTCAGTACAGTATTTCACATTCACTGACCTTTTGTGTAATTTGATATGCTCCTTCAGGTAGTCAGCCACGGCATGTTAGGGGAAAGCTTGATTTATAAACAATGCTCATGGGTGTGTGGGGAAGGAGGGGAGGGGAGTGTGTGGTTTGTTCCCATCCTGAGTTTTTATCTTTTGAATCAGCTGACACCTTTTAGGAGTTCATTAATGTATTCTTATTCTTCTAAATTACTGCCATATTTTCTCTATTAATGCTTACTTCCCCAGAAGAACTGGGCAGAGTTGAGACAGGAGGTCTTAGGGCTGGGTTGACTGGAGGGGTGTAGATCAAAGGAGACTCAAGTCATCACTGAAGGGGAGACAAGGATGACTGGGAAGACATAGCACAGATCTGGAGGGAAATTCTCAACAAGGACAGAGTCCATTTCTGGGGTGCCTAGAACATGGTGTGGGAGTTGGGTAGATAGATAAGACCCCCAAATTGCCAGACTGGGTCTGACTTTCAGTGATTGGTACATATTATATGCCCCCAAATCTAATTAATTATTCATTTAACTAGTAAATTGTTCTTTTGGTGACAAATGCTTACTTGTCCTCTCTGAAGTACTTTCTCAAGTGTCAATAATGTTTCTCCCACATAACCCTAAATTCCAAGTCTGCTGCCATTTGAACATTCTCACAACGTTTACAAAGTATTCAGGTTGGGACTTGCCCACTTAGATTAAAACCATGTTCTACATGGACACAGGAAGGGGAACATCACACACCGGGGCCTGTTGTGGGGTGCGGGGAAGGAGGAGGGATAGCATTAGGAGATATACCTAATGTTAAATGACGAGTTAATGGGTGCAGCACACCAACATGGCACAGGTATACATATGGAACAAACCTGCATGTTGTGCACATGTACCCTAAAACTTAAAGTATAATAAAAAAAATACCGTGTTCTAAATATCACATCTAGGCATATCATAAAGAAACCACAGAACCAAAGAGATTTTTAAAAATAAAAAGCCTAATATTTACCAGACAGAGGAGACTGATTGCCTTCCAAACAATGACTGCTAGCATGTCAGTAGGTTTTTCTGTGGCCACACAATGAAATAATGACTTAAAAGTGCAGAAGGGAGGGGGAAAAAATGAATCTAGAATCTTATACCCAGCTAAACCATCATTCAAGAATGAGTGTGAAATCAAGCCATTTCAGCAATGCAATTCTAAGAAAGTTTACCATCTGGAGACCCACTGAAAATCCACAGAGATGTGGGACACCAGAAATAATCGTGAGCAGGCAGGTGGGAAATTTAGTTAATTTACTTTTCAAAAGCCTACATTATATAAAAAGTAAAATAAAATCTCTACATAATAAAAAAACAACTTAAAAATGGAGAGAAGTCCAACGAGTGTCTCACTCTGTTGCCCAGGCTGGAGTACAGTGGTATGATCTTGCCTCACTACAACCTCCGCCTCCCAGGTTCAAGCAATTCCACTGTCTCAGCCTCCTGAGTAGCTGGGATTACAGGTGTGCACTACCACGCCTGGCTAAATTTTGTATTTTTAGTAGAGACAGGGTTTCACCATGTTGGCCAGGCTGGTCTAGAACTCCTGACCTCAAGTGATCCTCCTGCCTTGGCCTCCCAAAGTACTGGGATTACAAGCATGAGCCATCATGCCTGATTAACGAGTTTTTTAAGTATGCTAAATCCTTGTCTTATTCAGGAGGAAAACAATACTGAATTAACTTTAAATTGTTTGAAAAATATTATTTCATACGTAGGTTAACAAAGGAAGTTTCAGTTGTATCAACTTTTTTTTTTTTTTTTTTTTACTTAAAATAAGTGCTTGAAAATATGGCTAAATGTTAGATTTCTCATCTGGGTAATAGGAACATTCTGTAGTTTTCTGTATGTTTTACATAATTACAAAAATTAAAGTCTGACTGGGCACAGTAGCTCATGCCTATAATCCCAGCACTTTGAGACGCCAAGGTGGCAGGATTGCTTGAGCCCAGGAGTTTAAGACCAGCCTGGGCAAGATAGTGAGGCCCTCATCTCTATAAAAAAATTTAAAAAATTACCCAGGCGTGGTGACGCATGCCTGTAGTCTCAGCTACTGGGAGGCTGAAGCAGGAGGATGGCTTTTGCCCAGAAGTCGGAGGCTGCAGTGAGCTATGATTGCACTCCAGCCTGAGTGACAGAGAGAGACTCCGTCTCTTAAAAAATAAATAAATAAATAAAATTGAAGTCTCCTTTTCTACTTTGCAATCTACTACAAAAACATTTAAAGTAGATTCTCTTTCAGGAAGGAGTCTCACTTTAGAATTTTAAGTAGATAGTCCAGTATGTAACCCCAAAATTTGAATATAAGCATGCTTCCTATTCAAAGTTTATGAAACTGAAAAATTAGAAGTAAGCTTCTCATAAGGCAAGGACTTGATCTACTTTCTATCTGTATCCCTGAAGAGCTAGCACAGAGCTTAATATTAAGTCCTCAATCAAGAAATTTTGAAAGAATAAGTGAATAGATATGCCAAATATCAAGTCGCAGGGAAATGTGTAATATATTTTAGAAAAATTTTCAGCAAAAATGTTTAAAATTTATATTTGGATCCAGCTAAGCCAGAATAAAGCAACTTCACCGAATTTCCCTTCCCTGTTAATTTGCCATTTTCTTTAATGTGTTGCTCAGACTTCAAGGTTGATCAGACCTTTATTGGAGGCATAATATTTTTTGTCTTCCTCATGTAAGTCCTCCCTCCTCCATCTCTCCTGAGTTCCCCTCCCGAGTTCTAGCTTCCCTCTGCACAACCTACACCCAACTGTATTTCCTCTGCTTTGTCACCCGATACTGCTTCTTCCCCTATAGTTCCAACTTTGGTGAGTAATAATACAAATAAGATTGAATAATCCTATCGAACACTCCCCATATGCTGGTTATTCCTCATATCATCTCATTTAATCCTCAGACAATCTTGTGAGGTGGATATTAGTGTTATCCCCATTTTACAGATGTAGAGACTAAGACAGGAGATTTAAAAACTTGCTCAAGGCCAGAGAGAGAGTAGGTGAATCTGATCTCAGACTGTAATCTCCTGACCAGTACAGCAGCCTGCATGCCCCCAGGAGCTGGTGGAGGAGGAGGAGGAGGAGAAGGAGGAGGAGGAGGAGGCAGATGATTCATAGCCACAATAGCATTGGCAACACTGGGGAGCTGCTCTTTCCCCCACTTCTAACCAGGCACCAAATCCTGTCTATTTTTTTCTCTGTGATGGTTAATACTGAGTGTCAACTTGATTGGATTGAAGGATGCAAAGTATTGTTCCTGGATGTGTCTGTGAGGGTGTTGCCAAAGGAGATTAACATTTGAGTCAGTGGACTAGGAGAGACAGACCCACCCTCAATCTGGGTGCCCACCCATCTAGTCAGCTGCCAGCATGGCTAAGATAAAAGCAGGCAGAAGGATGTGGAAGGACCAGACTGGTTAAGTCTTCTGGTCTCCACCTTTCTCTCACGCTGGGTGCTTCCTGCCGCCGAGCATCGGACTCCAAGTTCTTCAGCTTTGGGACTCTTGGACCTTTGGCCACAGACTGAAGGCTGCACTGTCAGCTTCCCTACTTTTGAGGTTTTGGGACTCAGACTGGCTTCCTTGCTCCTCAGCTTGCAGGTGGCCTATTGTGGGACCTCACCTTGTGATCGTGTGAGTCAGCACTCCTTAATAAACTCCCCTTTACATATACACCTATCCTATTAGTTCTGTCCTCTAGAGGCCCTGACTAATGCAGTCTCCTAATAAGAGCTAACATTTTGACAGTCTGTGCCAAGAACTACTTTGAAGGCTTTCGACAACCGTATGAGGTGGAGTACCACTATTAACCTCCCAGTATGTGGAGAAACTGAGGCACTGAAGAGGTGAGTAATTTGCCCAAAGCCACAGGATGGTGAACAGTAAAGCCAGGACTCAACCCCAGGCAGCCCAGCTCTGGAGCCACATTCTTCATCACTACTCTGGGCAACTTCTGAGCAAAACCACCTTCAGTGCCCCCCACACTGTCCCCGTGCTGTGGTGGGCTCTTAGCACCTCTAAACTGACCTATTACAATAGCTTCCTAACGGTCTCTGTGTGCAGATTCTTCCTACCCCTTTCTTCCAAATTTTCCCCTCCATAGTGCCACCAGAGTGCCTTTGAGAAACACACCTCTGATCATGCCCTTTTTCTGCTAGAGGAAACCTGAGATGGTTCCTCAGCCCTGCAGAACTGAGTGCAGGCTCCTTAGCATAGCATTCCAGGCTCCTTCCAGGCCAGCTCCAACCTCCATGGCCTTGTTTGCGAGGACTCTGCCACACCATCCGCCCTGTCACAGGGAACCTTGCAGAATTTCTGGAACCGGCCGCATCCTTTCCCATTCTCTGTGGCTGTGCACGCTGTTGCTTTGCTTGGAATGTGCTTCCTTGTCTTTAGTGAGGGAACTTCTCTTCCACTCCCTGTCCAGCCCTCTAGCCCTCCTCTGTGCCTCCCACCAGTGACCATGGTAATCACTGAGGTCGTTTACATGGAGTCACATCTCATCAGAACTGCCCTGGGTGCAGAAAGGTCAAGAACTCCCAGAAGTTGTTCCCTCAGGATTCACACATCCAGCCCAGTGTGGCTGCTGCCTGTTCTCACTCAGGCGGCTGTGGAGGTGAAGCCAGGTGACCTGCTGGTCTGCAGTGCAGGAGGGCAGATGAGGTTCAGGATGGTGAGGACTAAGCACCCCATCCTGAGTTTCCTGTGCACACTGCTAGACAATCAATGAATCGTGCACAGTTAACTTGAAAAATGGGGTATCCTGCCCATTAAGATGTGTGATGAGCATCTGAGGGAAGTCCCTGCCCAATCCAAGGTGCCAGCTGGGGTGCAGGTGAGCAGGGAAGAATGAAGGACATAGTTATGCAGAGGACAGCACACCCCACCAGCAATGCCTGCGGAGACTGTGGAGAAGACAGAACAGAACCAAGCTCCTCAGAGACTGCAAAGAGGTTTTCTCCTCATCCAATGTTAAATACTGACCTTCAGCTCAACCTTGTGGGGTAGGCAGGGCAGACTGTACCACCCCATTTTACAGAGGGGAAAACTGAGACCCAGAGAAGTTACATGACTGGGAAAGTGATGTGAGTGAGTGGAAGAATTAAGACTGAAATGTAGGATTTTTTGGTTCTAGGTCACAGCTTACTCCTTGCTGTGGTTTGAATGTTTGTGTTTCTCCAAACTTTGTGTTGGAACCTGATCACCAATGTGGTGGTATTGGAAAGGGAAGCCTGTCCCTTATGAATGGGATTCACATCCTTACAAAAGAGGCTTCAGAGAGCTTTCATCCCTTCTGCTTGTGAAGACACAGCAATAACACCACATCTTTCATCTTGCAAAGAGACAGCAGCCCTCACAGACATCTGCTGGTGCCTTGATTTTGGACTTCCCAGCCTCTAGAACTGTGAAAAGTAAAGCTCTATTGTTGATAAGTAACTGGTCTAAGTTATTTTGTTATAGCAGCAGGAACTGACTAAGATACCCTTCTGCCCTAGGGCACCAATAGCCCACAAGGTGCTTTGTGCAAATTTGAAAATGGCCCCCTCCCTCCTCCTAGCAGAAGCAGGAGACACCCACTGAACCTGGCTGGGTGGGCAAAGCACTGGCTGGATCACGGCCCCCCTTACCCTCCAGGACACACCTAGCACAATCTAGGGGTGGCATTCTGCTCCATCCCCACCCTCAGCTTCACTCCTAGATCCCATCCCTCTTCTCCCATTGAGGACCCCACCTCACCTTGGGACCCTCTCCAGTGAGGAACTCTGGTGCCTGTAGCTGTTAGGCTGGAAAATCAGAGACAGGAAGTCTGTGGTTGGGGGGTCATGCTTCTCAGGGGTGGTCCACTGGATGTGTAAACAAGATTCATGACCAAGGTCCTGCCTGAAGCAACCCCCCACCCCCAAACTCTGTCCTCATGAAACCCCCAGTTTATTTAATGTCTCCCCTGTCACCAATGTCTTTCTGGCAGCAAAGGACATCTGGTGATGCAGTGCTTCACATAGTGTGCGTGCTCCATAAATATTGAATGATGACAGGAAATTTTTTTCAAAAAGATGAAGGTTCCACATCTCAGGACTCTCTTTTGCTGTACATCTTTGCCAAGAGTGGGTTAAGACAGTCCATCTTTTAGCAAGAATCAGGGTTTGGAGATTAGTGAAGTGAGAATTGGTCAGGTTTAATGGCACAGATAATATTTTATTTTTATCTCAATTTTAATACACTATCAACATGCAATGAAGTAAGATATATGGCAACACTTGAGGAAGGAACTGCCCTCCAACTTATCTTCAGTTACCAATTTGGGACCAGTTTCTGAAGTTATTTTTCTGCCAGTCTTGAGAATCTCAGAAAATTTTGGCTTCATCACAGTGATATATTAGGAAGGGTAAAGGTCACCTTAAACTTTGCACAAGAAATCAGAGTAGTGTTTGACCATGACACTTGGAATTTTTTTCCCCCAAAGCTATAAAGAAGCCAGAAAAAAAGGAAAACTTCTTTTCTCTGAACAATAAACTTTCTTCATTCTCTGGTGGCATCTAAGATATTTATTTTGACCCCAGATGCCATTCGATGTACAAATTGGCTTAGTAAGCTGGGAATACTGATCCAGCTATAAAGAACTTGAGGACTGTAACTCTTTATTTATGCTTGTGGTTCCAGTTAGACTGGGCATCCATTGGGTCAAGGACCACATCTGATTCGTCTTAGCGTTTCTAACACCCAGCACACTGCCTGACACAGAGAACGCACCCATTATAGGTTTGATGAATAACAATAATGATAACGATAGTTAACTTGCAGTGAGTTTTTACAATGGGCCAGATGCTTTTTGAGTATTTTACATGCAGCATTTTATATTTACTACTCCATATAATCAGTATGTAATGAGTTGAATTGTGCTTCTCTCCAAATTCACATATTGAATTCCTAACCCGAGTATTTCCAAATGTGACCTTATTTGGAAATAGGGTTTTTGCAGATGGAATTTGTTAAGATGAAGTCATACTGAGATAGGGTGGGCTTCTAATCCAATATGACTGGTGTCCTTATAAATGGGGGAAATTTGGGCACAGATGCTTGTGAACCCAAAATATCTGAGACAGGTCCCAGTCAATTTAGAAAGTTTATTTTGCCAAGGTTAAGGACACGCCCATGACACAGCCTCAGGAGGTCCTGAAATGTGCCCAACGTGGTCTGGGTACAGCTTGCTTTTATACATTTTAGGAAGGCATAATATGTTAAACAAAATGTAAGATTCACATTGGTTCAGTCTGGATGGGTGGGATAACCCAAGGTCGCAGGGGCTTCCAGATCATAGGTAGATTTAAACATTTTCTGATTGGCAATTGGCTGAAAGAGTTATTGTGAGTAGAAAAGAATGTTTGGGTTATGATAAGGGGTTGTGGAGACCTAGGTTTCATCACGCAGATGAAGCCTCCAAGTGGCAGGCTTTAGAGAGAAGAGACTAAGTGTTTCTTATCAGACTTAAGGTCTATGTTGATGTTCCATGATGGCCTGAACTAGATTTTCAGGGAACACCTTTGGCCGAGAGGAGGGGTCCATTCAGATGCTTGGGAGCCTTAGAATTTTATTGTTGGTTTATACACTCATCTAGGGAGAAAATCATGTGAAGATGAAGGCAGAGACCGGGGTGATGCAGCAGAAGCCAAGCAACGCCAAGGGTTGCCGGCAAACCACTGAAAGCCAAGGGGAGGCGTGGAACGGATTTTTCCCTCACAACTTTCAGAAGGAACAAACTTTATTAACACCTGGATTTTGGACTTCTAGATTCCAGAACTAAGTTTTTGGAAAGAGGAAATGTTTGAAATAGTGGTTGAAAAAAATATTTCAGCAGCTGCATAGAAAGCTGTGTATAGTGAGGAGAAATAGGAGAATTCAAATGATTCCCTGTCTTTCTAGAAATATTCTCCCCTCTTTAAAACGTCTGGCTGTAGTGGATGCTGAGCTGCACTGTCTAGATTCCCTCTTTCAGTAGAGAAACCAGCATTCTCCCAGCTGATGAGCCCTTCTCCAGGAATTGCCCTCAGTGGACGGGAGTCACCCCACCCAACGTCTTGCCCCACTGGTGGATGCTGGGTGTGAAGGCCCAGCCCTCTTGCCTCAAGAAGTGACAACTTCAGAGTTGATCATCTCAGCTGCAGAGCTCTGGTGGCATTTGCTGGCTGGGGCCTCTGTTGCAGTTTAACTTTCTTCTCTGCCACTCCTGCCTCCTTCGCTCCCTCAAAAGTGTTGGTCCCCAAGAAATCGCCTACACGGGAGTTCATCTGCATTTTAGAAAACCTCATCTAAGTGACTAGATGAAAGTCATCAGTTAAGGGCTATAAACAGCTCACAGTGTAACGGTAAGTGGACAAAACCAGCATAATAATACGAAATATATGCTATTGTTACAGTCTCACCAATGCACCACAACATAGCAGTGCTCCTTGTGAGGTATTACCTGGAGTTCTTTGTCTTACAACCAAGAGAACTAAGGAGCATGGACACAAAGGGTGAGGTTGGAGTGAAAGTTTAACAAGCAAAAGAAGTCAGGAGATCGAGACCATTCTGGCTAATATGGTGAAACCCCGTCTCTGCTAAAAATACAAAAAATTAGCCAGGCGTGGTGGCGGGCGCCTGTAGTCCTAGCTACTCGGGAGGCTGAGACAGGAGAATGGCATGAATCAGGGAGGCGGAGCTTGCAGTGAGCCGAGATCACACCACTGCACTCCAGCCTGGGCAATAGAGAGAGACTCCATCTCAAAAAATAAAAAATAAAAAAAAATAAGCGAAAGAAGAAAGCTCTCTGTCATGAAGAGGGGGCCCAGAAGAGGGTTGTCACTTTTACAGTTGAAGGCAAAGGCTTTTATGAAAAAAACGATGAGAGCTGGGCATCTTATTCACTTAAGGTGTGAATTTCTGGTAGCTCCAGCCTGTCCTCCTAGTGTGCATGCAGGCCCTTAACTTGAGTTACTCCATATTGTTTTACTTCCCTTACTGCGTGTGTGTCAAGGGATGAAATTTTTCATGTGGACACATCTGGGCAAGTCACTTGTGTAGCCTTTCTTATCTGTGTGGCTGTTGACATGTCTTAGGCAAGCCCTCCTATGTGGGTTCCCTTATCTGTGCCTGCAGGCTGTTCTTTTGTTTGAAAGAATTCAACCAAGGACCCACCCTAACTGCCTGCCTGACTGGTTTCTTCCTTTCTCCTCTCTCACTATACCAATTTTATATAGAAAAAGATGCCATAGTGATTAAGAGTTTAAGTTCCAGAGACAGTCTTAGTTCAGTTCAAATACAATCTCCAATAATTACTAGCATCTAACCTTGAAGAAACTATATAACTTCTTTGAACCTCAGTTTTTTCATCTGTAGAATGAACTTGCGGCTTCCTATGAAAAGTATTTTAGATCTAAAAAAATTACTCTCCCTAAAAATATATGGAAAAAGCTTTGTAAAAATGTAATATAAATGATCTTTGTGATGTTGGAGCTGTTCAGTACCTGAACTGTGTCAGAACCTACACAGGTGATAAAGTTGCATAAAACTTAAAATACACACAAAAATGAATACAAGTAAAATGTGAAGACAGGGGATGATCTCAACGTCAATTCCTGGCTGTGATGTTATACCACAGCTTTTTAAAATGTAACCAAATGAGGACAGTAATAATGGCTACCTCTTGGGTTGCTATGTTAAGAGTAAATGACATGGCACATGTAAAACGTTTAGCAGTATTATCTCTTTTGGGAAAAAGACTGGGAAGAAATCTGCTAGAGTGCTAATGCTGAGTATATCTGAGTATTAGGGTTATGGAAGGTTTTTATTTCTAAAAAATTCTCTGTATTTCCTAAAATTTTGATTATTAAACATATTATTATGTTATGTTATGTCAAAGAATATGTTCTATATTATTTTATTATTAAACATATTATAAAGGACATCTAAGATTGCCTTTGCAGAATCTATGCCGCCATCCTAGCTGTGCCTGGTTTCCATCTGGGAGGCCATGTTTTCCAGAGACATCGGTTCCATGTTTCTTACAACCACTATCACTATGAGGGTGGAGTTTATACCGGAGACAGACTCAATCAGCTTGTTTCATTCCTGGTGGCCCCAGAGATTATTTCAGGAGTAGACACATGACCTAAACCATTGCAATCAGAATGAATCTCTGGACTCTTGCTTGGAATGCTGGAACAAAAGAGAACATTCTCACTTGCTATGAATGAGGAAGCACTTATCTTGGGAGCTATTGATAGCTGTCTTGTGATCCTATGAGCCTGCCCTAGGATGAAGCTGATACCTTGGAAGGCAGAGAAAGAAAGAAAGCTTGTCCCTATTGATATCATTGATTCTCTGAATCAAAACACATCTTATCTCTGGATTCTCCAATTACATGAGTTAATAAATTCTCTTTATTTTTCAAGCAAAATTTAAATTGAGTTTCCCATTCCATGTAACATAAAGACTTATGAAATACTTGTATTATTTTCATAATCAGAAGTTAAGAATAAAAAGTACATATAAAAAATACCACTCCTTCTATAGGGCTCAGTTCAAGCCCCTCTTCCTCTAACAGTGGTCCCAGACCTACTGATCAGCCTGGTTTTCCTATCTGCTCTAGTCCTTGTGGTGTGGACGTCAATCTAAAATTAAACTCACGCCGTATGTTGTTTTCTGTCCCAGGTGTATATATATATATATATATATCTTCCAGTAAGTCAGAAAACTGCTTGAGAGTACGGGGTCCTGTCTTGTCATTCTCATAAATTCCACAGTGCCATTTCATAACGCCCACGGAGTTATTTTTCTCAGGCCTCACATTTATAAAAAGCCTCAATTTAAACTTTAACATCATCTCCAAAAAGGTCAAATAGTTGTATCTTGTGCATTAGACTCATTAATTTATCAGTAAACGCACTCGTATGTCAGTAAAACTATTGCAATATGCAACAATTTTATTTTAATTTTTAGTTTTTAGGGATGTGGTCTCCCTCTTGTCACCCAGGCTAGAGTGTAGTGGCATTATCATAGCTCACTGCAGCCTCGAACTCCTGGGATCAAGAGGTGTTCCTGCCCCAGCCTCTGAAGTAGCTGCGACCACAGGCATGCACTACCATGTCTAGTTAATTTTGAAATTTTTTGTAGAGATGACATGGGGGTGTGTGGTATGGGAATGTGGTGGGGGAGTGGTCTCACTATGCTGCCCAGGCTAGTCTTAAACTCCTGGTCTCAAGCAATCTTTCTGCCTTGACCTCCGAAAGTGCTGAGATTGCAGGTGTGAGCCATGACACCCAGCTTAATTTTGTTTTAACATATAGGAATCTCCAGTGATTGAAAACGTCCTCTGAGATGTGCTCAGTGACCAGCAGACTGGTCACTATATATATATTCCCTCTGTAACTGGGAATCAGTTACAGAGTCATTGTGTTCTCAGAGTTTGAAGGATTGAGGAAACCAAGGCCCACACAAACAGAGGGATTTGTCAAGGCAGCACTGCTCACTGGTGGCAGAGCCAGGTCTTGAACCCAGGTCTTCTAATTGCCCAGTAAATACTCATTAAATTGATTAAAAGCATATCTGTAGAATGACCTGCAAAGCATTGTGCAAATTCACCTTGCAAGTTGCTTCATAGATGCTTTGATAAGAGTTTTACAGCAGGTTCAAAGTTGTTAACTCATTTTTCAACTTGTCTATGGCCCCCTGTGATATAGAGCACTAGACTGATGTTGGAAGGGATTTTTCTCCACCGGTCAGTCAGGTGGCTTATTTCAGCCCCCGGAGTAGCTGTTAATCAGGTTTCAATAGACTTCAGCGTTTCACTCAGAACCTGTTGGCAATCCTAAACTCTACCGATCCTGTCATCTCTGCAAAATGAGCTCCGGCTATGGTCCCATCCGTTTTCAGTTTTATTGAGGGATCCCTTCAGAACAGTTCCTGCTGCAGCATTAATATGGACCTCAGCAGGGACCCCCTTCCTTACCGCAAGCTGCTCTCTCTAGGTTCAGAATGATGGGCTCTGGCTCCTGGAGATTTAAGAGCATCGAGGCAAATTTTTAATGTACTTTCTCCCAGTGCCAGTCCAGTTCTTCCCCATGCACAGAGCGGTGGCTATTTGGAGCTAACAGTACTCCTCTCTAGGGCTGTCAGACCCTGTACATTTTTTCTTTTCCATACAACTTTGCAGAAGAGTCTCCTGCTCTGCTTCTTGATTTTTATCAGACCTGTTGAATCTCTTCTGTGCTCTTCCGCACCTTTCTGTCCCAACCTCCTTCCCCAAGCAGATCTAACACAAATAGCTTCTAAGACACTGAGCAACTACTGTGTGCCTAATTCTGATCTAAGCAGCTTATCTCATTCAAACTCACAACCATCTTATGATAAGCAATATTCTTAGCCCTTCTCAGTTGGGGAAACTGAGACTTCAGGGAGCTTCAGTGGCTGGCACAAACTCACACTATTAAGAATTGTTGGTGTTGGACTTTTGAACCCAGGCAATTCAGTTCTAGGACTAGCACCCTTTACAGCTGTGCTGTACTGTCTCTAAGTTTGTGAAATTGGTTTCCTTGGAACCTGCTCTTATCACTTCTACCCATATGCAAATGACCACAAACTCTACCTTGAGATCAGGGCAGTTTTATCCCTTAAGCACCAGAGTCACAGTGCGTTGGAATTGTGGCTTTCTAGGAAAAATATTTGACACCTAAAAAAATTACTCTCCTCAAAATATTAAAAGAACACTGCAAAAGGGCAACATGAAGGATTCTTGTGATGTTTAACTGTTCAGTATCTTGACTGTGTTGGAACCCATATAGGTGATACAATTGTATAGAACTTACACGCACACACGCACACACAAGTAAGATGGGAAATCTGAATAAAACAGATGGTATCAATGTCACTCTCCTGGTTGCTACATTGTACTGTAGTTTTGCAAAATGTTAAAATTGGAGGAAACTGGGTCAAGTATTCCTACTTAAAACTGCAAGTGAGGCCAGGCGCGGTGGCTCAAGCCTGTAATCCCAGCACTTTGGGAGGTCGAGGCGGGCGGATCACGAGGTCAGGAAATCGAGACCATCCTGCCTAACACGGTGAAACCCTCTCTCTACTAAAAGTACAAAAAAAAAAAAAAAAAAATTAGCCGGGCGTGGTGGCAGGCAACCGTAGTCCCAGCTACTGGGGAGGCTGAGGCAGGAGAATGGTGTGAATCCCCGAGGCGGAGCTTGCAGTGAGTCGAGATAGCGCCACTGTACTCCAGCCTGGGCGACAGAGCGAGACTCCATCACAATAATAAAAACTGCATGTGAATCTACAGTTTTTTAAAACAGGGGGTGGGGTGGGGGGAGGAAAAACATTGCACAATAAAAATTAGTATAATCAACTTTCTGTATCATGGATTCCACAATCATGGATTCCACCAACTGCTGATTGAAATATTTAAAAACTGGCTGGGCGCAGTGGCTCACGTCTGTAATCCCAGCACTTTGAGAGGTGAGGCAGGAGGATTACTTGGGGCCATGAGTTCAAGACCAGGAGTCAGAGGCCAGCCTGAGTGACACAGAGAAATGCTGTCTCTACAAAAAAATTTAAAAAATTAACCAGGCATGGTGGCACATACCTGTAATCCCAGTACTTTGGGAAGCTAAAGCAGGAGGTTTGCTTGAGTCTGAGAGTTTGAAGTTACAGTGAGCTATGATTGTGCCACTGCACTCCAGCCTGCGTGACAGAGTGAGACTCTGTCTCTAAAATAAATTAAAAATAAAATAAAGTATTTGGAAAAAAATTTTTTTAAACAATACAAAAAAATACAAATTTTACAAAACAATATAGTATAACAAATATTTACAGAGCATTTACATTGTATTAGGTATTATAAGTAATGTAGAGATGGTTTAAAGTATATGGAAAAATGATTGTTAAGTTATATGCAAATACTACACATTTATATCAGGGACTTGAGCATTTGTGGATTTTGGTATCTTCGAGAATTGCTGGAACCAATCCTGATGGGTACCAAGGGACAACTGTATGTTTAATTAAATGTTTACAAAATGTAATGCTGGTCAATTGGTTTAGTGGAACAAGTCAACAATACAAATCACAAGGAAAATTAAATAATTCTTAGCAGACTTACTATTTTAAAAGTCCTTTCAAATTCTATATGGCCAAAAAAAAAAAATGTGTGTGATTTTTGCATGTGAATGCATTCTAATGTGTTTGGTTTGATGTGGCTGGAGCCTTCAAAAGTAAGATTGTCTAGGGCCTAGGGTCTTGAAATGACCCTGCTTGCCTCTTATGCTGCCTCCAATGAAGTATGTGCAATAAAAATGAACTCAAAACTTACCATATCTAAAACTGGTCTTCTAGTGTCTATCCAGCCGCTATGTCTACATTCTCTAGACATCTAATGGTCCACAAGATGGCATAACCTTTCTGAAGGTAAGTTTGGCAATATTTATGCAAAGTTTTAAACTTCATATATCCTTTGACCCAGAAAATGGTAGCTCTCAATTTTGGCGGTGGGGTTGGGGAGGGGAGGCTGGTGGCTTCAGAGTGGTGAGGTTGGGGTGGTTTTTAAATTATTTTCTTTAATTTTTGTCTATATTTCCTAATTTCTAATAGTTGGGTGGGAAAGGAACCTGAAAACAGCAGTTCAAATGTTGCTAGCCATGAAAGAACTCCTTAATTCCAAGTTCAGTGTTTTTAATATGACATGTAAAATCATGAAAGATGAAACAACACTAACACAAGAAGGATGAACATAGAAGAAGTGGTACTGGCATGAGGGCAGACATCTAGATCCATGGAATTGGATTGAGAGTCCAGAAATAAATCTACACATCTATGGTCAATTGCTTTTTGACAAGTGTGCTGAAAAAAATTCAATGGAGAAAGAGCAGTCTTTTGTACAAATAATGCTGGGAAGCTGGATGTTCTGGTTTTCCAGAATGAAAAAGAATAAATGAAAAAAGAATGAATTTGGGCTCTTACCTCACACCATATACAATACAAAAATTAACTCAAGATATATCAAAGACCAAAATGAAAGAGCTAAAAGTATAAAACTTTCAGAAGGGAAACATAAGTATAAATCTTTGTGATCATGAGCTAGGCAACAGTTTCTTAAACATGGCACCAAACACACAAGCAAACAAAAATTGGATAATTGGACCTCATCAAATTAAAAACTTTATATGTCAAAAGACACTATCAAGTACTTAAAAGGACAATTCATAGAATGGGAGAAAATATTTGCAAATCATATATCTGATAAGGATCTAGTATTCAGGCTATATAAAGAATCCTTATGATTCAACAATCAGAAGACAACCCTATTAAAAAAGGGGAAAAGATTTGAATAGAGAGTTCTACAAATACGATGTGTAAATGGCCAATAGGTGCTTGAAAATATGCTAAACATTATGAGTTCTTAGGGAAATGCAACTCAAAACCACAACGAGATATCATTTCACACCCAAAAGAATGGTTAGAAATTGGAACCCTCATACACTGCTGGTGGAAATGTATTAATAAAATAGTGCAGCTGGGCACACTGGCTCACACCTGTAATCCCAGCACTTTGGGAGGCTGAGGTGGGTGGATCACCTGAGGTCAGGAGTTCGAGACCAGCTTAGTCAACATGGCAAAACCCCGTCTCTACTAAAAATACAAAACATAGCCGGGCGTGGTGGCGATTACTTGTAATCCCAGCTACTCTGGAGGCTGAAGCAGGAGAATCACTTGAACCCGGGAGGCGGAGGTTGCAGTGAGCTGAGATCACGCAATTGCACTCCGGCCTGGGCAATAAGAGTGAAACTCCATCTCAAAAAAATAAATAAATAAAATAAAATAGTGCAGCCATTGTGGAAATCGGTTTGATGGTTCCTCAAAAAGTTATACACAGAGTTACCATATAGCCCAGCAATTCCACTCCTAGGTAAATACCCAAGAGAATTGAAAATATACATTAACACAAAAACTTGTACATGAATACACATAGCAGCATTATTCATAATAGAGTGGAAACAACGCAAATGCATGAATCAACAAAATGTGATATGTTCATACAATAAAATATTATCCAGTCACATAAAGGGATGAAGTACTGATGCATGCTACAACATGGATTAACATTGAAACATTATCCAGACTCCAAGGGCCACATGGCATATGACTCCATTTATATGAAATGTCCAGAATGGGCAAGTTCATAGGGATAGTATTCCTTTTAAGGGGTGCTGAAAATGTTCTGGAATTCAATAATCGTGATGGTCGCACAACTTTCTGAATATACTAAAAGCCACTGAATTCTACACTTCAAAATGGTGGATTTAATGGTATGTAAATTATCTCTCTCTCAAAAAAAAAAAATTAGAGTGAATCTGGGGCAAGGTACCAGTCCAATAACTCAATTAGGATCATCTTGTTGGGCAGTTGGCTGGGAAGCTGCTGTCCCAAGCCAGCCAGAGCCTAGAGCAGCTGCATGGAAGGCTGAGAACAAGGCACACAGGTGAAGGGGGAGGCCTAGATCTGGCATGCAGGGAGGGCTGTCCTCTCACATGTGCTTCGAGTTCTTCCACACAGAGCAACAGATTTTCTCACATGCTCTGACCTTTCCGTGCTTGGTGTTGTTTGACTTCTTGAAGCTGAGGCTCAGGACTCGGTCCCTCTTCACCTTCAGCACCAACCAGCCATTGCTGTGGACTTACACAATGCTCCTTCTGTCATTACCTTTTTAACACTATTGGAAACAGAGGTTTAAAGATTTTTTTTTTAATCCAGCCGATAAAGTGAAGTGTTTCTCAGGAAGATCAGCACTGGAGGGCTGTCATCATCTCTTCCTCCAGAGTTTTGTCAATATTTTAGTTTCATTAAAGAGGCTGAAGATTTTCATATTTCCTAAGTTGAGTCAACCCCGTGGGCACCATCTCCCAGTTCTCTTGCCTGTGGATCCCGCGTTGTTCTTTTTCTGTGAACTCTCGGCCCAGAAGCAAGAGCTGGAGCTAGTTTTCACAGCCTTCCCTGCGTGGGTTAAGGATCACCTGTGTTACTAATAATTGTTGTCTTTGGTAACCTCTTCTTGAACAGTAACAAAAGGTATAAATCACCCCCAAGGCTCTTAATTACTCCCATTAACAGTTGCTTTGTTATCCCGGATGCAGAGCAGTTTCACTGCACTGTGAGTACACACAGTGAGTTCAGAGGTACAAGCCTGGCATTGAGCCAGGAGTTAAAATAAGTTATGCTAAGTGGATGGCTCAATTGTTCCCCTGGACTCCCTCTGGGTCTGGGGGATGTGGGCCTGAGTGAATGCTATAGGAGTCTAAGGTCTGTGCATCTTCTAGGAGTTCCTTGGGGTGTTAACGCTGCCTTTTGTCGTGGTCGTTTTATTTTTCTCTTCTTTTTTAGTTTTGCTTCTAGCATCGGTGTTTTCTTCCTCCCTCCCTCTCCTATCCTACCCTATGCCTCTACAAATCTTTCTCCCTTTTCTTCCACACATTCTGTAACTGGCAAAAGCTATAGTTGTAACATTTTTCGACCTAAAAGGAAGAAGCTGAGGTGAAATTAATCTAAGTAGAGAGTTTATTTGGGCCAAGCTTGAGGGCTGCAACCCAAGAGCATAGATTCAAGTTGCCCTGAATACACACTCCAATTAGCAGCAGTGACAAGTGGATTTGTAAAGGCAAAGAAAAGGGGACCGGGAGTAGGGTGATACAAAGTTGTTTGTCAGAAATTCTCATTGGTTTACAAAAGTAACATTGATTAGTGATTGGCTATACACTGTTAAGCTATAGGGTGTGGGTTTTAGGGTTCAGTGTGACTTCAATAGGTTAATTTATAGCTATCTGTGACAATAGCAAGCCGTTTCAAGAGATGAACATATAGCTCAAAAGCAGGGAGGTAGAATGTGTTTGCTGTCTCATTTTAATGCCTCTCTGATCATTAAAAGGATCCCTCAGATAAAAGTTCTCTTCTTTCCTCAAACTTAGGAGAACAAATTAAAAAAAAAAAAAAAAGCCATTCAGCTGGGTCTTTTGAGCTGGAAATTTGGAGGGTTTGGGTTTTGTTTCTGTTTTTTTCAGCTCTCCTCTTCAAAACTCTGTCCCTGTGTCCACATTGTTCCCTTGGACTCCCTCTTGGTTTGGAGGATGTGGGCCTAAGCAAATACTATAGGAGTCTGGGGTCTGTACATCATCTAGGACTTCCTTGGGATGCTACTGTCACAGGCATTTGAACCAGAGCAACTCTGTCTTGAACAGGAGCTAGGTAAAATGAGGCTGAACTTACTAGGCTGCATTCCCAGATGGTTTGGCATTCTAAGTCACAGAATGAGATAGGAGGTCAGCACAAGATACAGTTCATAAAGGCCTTGCTGATAAAAACAGGCTGCAGTAAAGAAGCCAGCCAATGGCCGGGCGTGGTGGCTCACGCCTGTAATCCCAGTACTTTGGGAGGCTGAGGCGGGTGGATCACGAGGTCAGGAGATCGAGACCATCCTGGCTAACACGGTGAAACCTCGTCTCTACTAAAAATACAAAAAATTAGCCGGGTGTGGTGGTGGGCGCCTGTAGTCCCAGCTACTCAGGAGGCTGAGGCAGGAGAATGGCGTGAACCTGGGAGGCGGAGCTTGCAGTGAGCCAAGATCGCGCCACTGCACTCCAGCCTGGGTGACAGAGTGAGACTCCATTTCAAAAAAAAAAAAAAAAAAGAAGTCAGCCAAAACCTATGAAAACCAAGATGGCTACGAGAGCAACCTCTGGTCGTCCTCACTGCTACACTCCTCTCAGGGCCATGACAGTTTACAAATGCCATGGCAACATCAGGAAGTCATCCTATATGGTCAAAAAAGGGGAGGCATTACTAATCCACCCCTTGTTTAGCATATAATCAAGAAATAACCATAAAAATGGGCAACCAGGAGCCCTCAGGGCTACTCTGTCTATGGAGTAGCCATTCTTTGTTCCTTTTCTTTCCTAATAAACTTGCCTTTGCTTTGCACTATGGACTCTACCAGAAGTTTGCACAAGATCCAGGAACACTCTTTTGGGGTCTGGATCTGGACCCCTTTTCTGTAACATCTTTCTCGTGACCACCGAAGGGACTGTAGTGAGGAAACCCCTGACTCCAAGGCTAACTTTGGGTAGGCAGTGGGGCCCGGTAACACTATGAGTCAAATCTCAAACTCCTCAGTGAGAAATTCAAGAAGCTTCCCCACCCTCCATCCAAGCGCCACTGTGAACTATGATCCTTGAGAACACAGGCTAGGGAGACAGAAAGACCTGGGCTCTGACCCTGGACTTTCATGTCCTCTCTGTGTGACCTCAACAGATGATTTATATACCCAGAGCCTCAGATGTCCTACAGGTCTGACCTCACCAGTCAGGAGGATTAAATGAGATGCTACATGACAGTGCTTAACACAATGCATGGCACAAAGTAAGTCCTTAATAAATGGGAGCTGTGACCCTGGCAACGGCGACACGCTGAAACCCGTGGCCTTGGCTTTCATAACCCCTGTCTTTTTCAAGCTGTTTCCTCAGCTGGGTATGCCCTATTACCCCCACCCACCCTGCTCCACCCACCAGCTCCCTGCCCCCAATGGTCTGATCTCCTCTGTCCTCCCAGCCAGATCCTTAGAGCATGGGTTGGGTCTTTAAGATGGATCTTGCTTCATTCTGCCTTGAATTCTGTCAGCTTTTATTAGTGGGTTTCAACTTTTTGAAGACAGGAATTGTACCCTGCATGTTCGTGGAGTGAATAAAGTTCCATTTAAAAATAATGAGTCTCTTCTAGACATCCTGAAGTACAAAGAGCCTTGAAACAGCTACCTGCTAAGAAGTACCTCAGAGGCTTTTAAAAATTCATTTGGTAGTATAAAATATTCTCCCTTTTTCCCCTTCCCCTTTGGAAGGAGTCAAAAATCTCCTTGTAATTCCCTTTTCACTGAATTGGCCAAATCTGGATCACATAGTGGTATGGCTTGGCTGTGTCCCCCACCAAAATCTCATCTTGCACTGTAGTTCCCATAATCCCCACGTGTCATGGGAGGGAGCCGGTGTAGATAATTGAACCATGGAGGTGGTTTCCCCCATCCTGTTCTCGTAATAGTGAGTGAGTTCTCACGAGATCTGATGGTCTTATAAGGGAATTTTTCCCCACCTTCGCTCTGCACTTCTCCTTGCTGCCGTCGTGTGAAGAAGGATGTGTTTGCTTCCCCTTCTGCCATGATTGTAAGTTTCCTGGGGCCTCCCCAGTCCTGTGGAACTGTGAGTCAATGAAACTTCCTTTTTAAATAAATTACCCAGTTTTGGGTATTTCTTCATAGCTGCATTAGAACGGACTAACACACATGGCCACCTCTCTCCGTCAGGTGCCAACCCCACCTTTCCCTGAGATCAAGGAATCTTGATCCAACTCCTGACAAAAATTCAGGTTCTGTTAGTAGGGTCAAATAACTGAGAAGGAAAAAAAATCTCTCACTCGGTCTCTCTCTCTCTCTCCAAACATATACATATATATATATATACAAGTCAAGTCATCAAAATCCTTAATAGTGTTTATCTCCGGGTAATGAGAATTTAGAAGACGTTAATTTTCCAGTTTTTTTTTCTTTCTGTAATTTCCAAGGTCTCCACAATGACTATCTATTACCACTGTAATCAGAAAACAATGTTAACAAAAGGAATCCTATGGGAGGAAAATAAAGCCTCCTTCAATAGAAGTACATGCTGAAGTCATAAGCCCAGGTGCTCTAGGGCAGTTCTGATTTGAAACACTTGATTCCATTGACCCCAAAGTACTGTACTCTCTTGTCACCTGTGTTGCTGCAGTCTAAGTGAGAAGTTCCTTTGTCAATTTGATTCACCTAGAAAATCGTCCAAGGGGTTCTGGCACAGTCCCAGCTTGCATAAGCTGTTCCCATATCAGCAACTATCTGCCTGTAGCAGCTCCCACTGCACTGAGGAAGATTGTAAGAATGCTCTACCACGGTCAGGAATCTGCTATACAGTTAAAATCAACAGGACTTAAGATCCTATCTTCATCATCACTATTATCACCATCACTTATAGAACTCTTGCTACCAGCCACTTGATAATGTCGCATTATCTCACTCAACCTCACAACAACCCTAAGGTAGAAACTAGTACATTTTTACATTTAACAGAAAAGGAAACAGAAACTTAGAAAAGTTTTCACCAGAGAAAACATTCATTTCACCATATTCTACTCTGAAGCAGTTCATATGAGAAAGATACAGACAATTGGGTTAAGAATGTAATCTGTGAAAACAAACTTTGAAAATAGACAGCAAAAAAAAATGACACCGAGGTTGTCAGAAAACATGCTGTCAAAAAAACAGCAAAAAAAAAAAAAATGACATCGGTCAGACTGACAGGGGACAGAAAACCACAGGAAAACAAACAAACAATGTTTGTACTTGGAGGTCAGTATTTCCAAAATGTGTAAGCTGGTTGGAACTTGAGGCTGATTTGCATACACTGAGTAAAGAGAATGGGCCCCAGCTGGGTGGTGAGGACCTTGAGTTAGCATATTGTCCTAATTACTCAGTAGTTATTTTCCTAATAATTCAGTTATTATTTTTGTAAGAAATAGCATGTGTGAGATCTCCTGTGTCCCTTTAACAGACTTTGTTTTTGTTGTTGTATAGTTTTATTTCATTGCTGAGGCTGAAGTGAAACTGAAATTCAGTTTAAAAGCTATACGTTACAGGCAAGCTGCTTACAATATATGGCCTCAGAAATTTTCGGAAACTTGTCTTTAGGTGTTATTGGCACAAAATAACAGCTAGAGTTTGGTCCTCTGGGTGTAAAAGACAAATAAAGCTTCCTGCAGCTTGACAACTTATGAAAGTTAACTCTGCCACAAAACATAGGCAGGTGTGGGGAGAAGGGAAGGGCTCAGAAATCTTCTCCTAACTCTGGAATGAGAAAACCAAAGAAGGTTGTAAGAATCTAAAGAATATAAGACTATAATCAGGAAAAGTTACAGACTTCTAATTTAAATGAAAAACAGCAAGCCGCAGACTGGGAGAAAATATTTGCAAAAGACATAGCTGATAAAAGACTGTTACCCAAAATATACAATGAACTCTTAAAACTCAGAAAATGAGCAACCCAATGAAAAAATGGACCAAAGAACTACCCAGACACCTGACCAAAGAAGATGTACAGATGACAAGCATATAAAAAGATATTCAACATCATATGATTAGAGAATTGCAAATCAAACAATGAGATACCACTCCACCCCTATCAGAATGATCAAAATTCAAAACACTGACAATACCAAATGCTGGGAGAATGTACAGCAACAGGAACTCCCATTCGTTGCTGATGGGACTATAAAATGGTAGAGCCACTTTATAAGACAATTTGGCAGTTTCTTACCAAACTAAACATACTCTTAGCATTTGACCCAACAATTGTGCTCTGTAGCATTTACCCAAATGAGTTGAAAATTTACATCCACATAAAAACTTGCACATGGATATTTATAAATGCCAAAAACTTAACATCAACCAAGATGTCCTTTAGTAAGTGAATGGATAATCTGTGGTACATCCAGTCAATTAAATATTATTTGGTGCTAAAAAGAAATGAGCTATCAAGCCATGAAAAGATAGGGAGGAATCTAAAATGCATATTCCTAAGTCAAAGAAGCCAGTGAGAAAAGGCTGCATACAGATTGCAGGACTCCAACTACATGACATTCTAGAAGAGGCATAACTATGGTGATAATAAAACGATGAGTGGTTGCCAGGAGTTGTGGAAAGGAAGGGATGACTAGGTGGAGCACAGAGGATTTTTAGGGCAGTGAAGCTACTTCATAGGGGTGGTCCCCAACCTTTTTGGCACCAGGGACTGGTTTTGTGGAAGACAATTTTTCCACAGGCAGCGTGTGGAGGATGGTTTGGGGATGAAACTTCCAACTCAGATCATTAGGCATTAGTTAGATTCTTATAAGGAGCGTACAGCCTAGATCCCTCAAGTGTGCAATTCACAGTAGGGTTTGCACTCCT
The DNA here is from genome assembly GCF_028878055.3 of Symphalangus syndactylus. NCBI lineage: Eukaryota > Metazoa > Chordata > Mammalia > Primates > Hylobatidae > Symphalangus > Symphalangus syndactylus. The sequence continues at coordinate 49,654,314 of NC_072434.2, read as the reverse complement.
ATGAGAATCTAATGCTGCCACTGATCTGACAGGAGGGGCAGCTCAGGCAGTGATGCTTGCTCACCTGCTGCTCCCCTCCTGCTGTGCAGCCCAGTTCCTAACAGGCCATGGATGGCCTGGGGATTGGGGACCCCTGCTCTATAGGGTGCTATAATGATGGATACACGTCATTACACGTTTGTTAATGCTCATAGGATGTACAAGAATGAACCCTAATGTAAACTATGGACTTTGGGTGTTAATAATGTGCCATTGTTGGTCTGTTGATTGTAATAAATGTATCACACTGTGCAAAATGTTGACAGTGAAGAAGTTTGCATGTGTGATGGCAGGGCTTTGGGGGCAAGAGATACATAGGAACTCTGTGAACTTTCCACTCAATTTTGCTGTGAACCTAAAACTACTTTTAAAAATAAAGTCTATCTGAAAAAATGTATGCATACACACGTGTCTGTATGTGTAATCATTATCATCCTCTTCTTCTTTTACAAGACTAATGAGAGGCAAAATTGTGAAACTGGATCAAATTTTTCCTTAGGGTTTCCCAGGGTCCACTTTGAGTCCCCATTCCCCATGCCAAAGTGCTGGGCTGTCTCCACCACATGCTAAGCATGGTGTTGAGATCTGTAGGATGGTGGTGAACCAGTCTCTGCCTTCATGAAGCTTATGATTCAAAGCAGAAGGGAGGTACTAAACAAGTCATTACAGAAACTGTGCAGATGATGGATTAAGTGGTGATGAGTGACCTGAAAGTACATAAAAAGGTGATCAAATCAAGTTTATGGGGTCAGGGAAGGCCTCCTTGAAGAAAAAAAATTAACCTGTAACCTTAAGGTTGACTAGGAGTTAGGCATGGCCAGGTGTATTCTGAGGTTGTGAGTCTGGGTTTGACACAGGGAAGTTTGGCATAGGAAACACCACGTGTGAAGTGTCCTGTGGGAAGAGGGATGTGGGGCGTGTTGGGGGGCACTGAAAGGCCCAGATAACTGTGATACTGAGAATGAGAGGAGAAGTTGGGAGAGGTGCAGCTGGAGAGGTGGGCAGGAGACAGATGGCATTAAACTGCCTAAAAGCAAAAGCCAGCCATTGAAGGATTTTAAGCAGAATGATGGTGTCTTATTTCTCATTTTATCTCTAGAATCTATTTCAGTGCTTAAAACATCATGAGTGGCTCAATAAACATTTGAGAAAGATGAAAGAAAAAATGAGAAACAGGTGGGCCCACTCATTCACTCAATTCACTCAATTATGCATTATGTAATAAATGGGATTCCAGTGGTCTGAAATTGGTTATGTCCTCCTTCAGATAATCATTTTCTGGATGAAATCATCATTGTGATCATCACTGCTATCATCCATTATTAGTCAAAGAATCCTTTCTCCTAAAAAATAAGAAAGTATACGTTATTGGAAATTTTTATTATAATTTCAAGTGAGAACATTCCCAATTTTCTGTGCCCAAGATTTGGGAGTCACTTTACTTTCCATGCTTGCCATATTTGAAAATTTATGTGTGTCTCCTGATGAGAGAAATAAAACTCAACAGCAACTTTACTACTAATGATGGGAGATATTGGTTTTTATTTGTAGCCATTGCTCTTTAATGGCCTAAGTAGCTTTAGCACTTTTCCTAGCCTAGACAAAGGAATATTGATTTTCTTTTTTTTCCTTGCTAGTGAAATCTTCCTGTTAGAGGAGTGACTCAGCTAACCTGAGTATTTTGGCATCTTTGTCCTGATGGCTCAGCTGGGATTCTATATGAGTATATAGAAATTCTAAGAATGAAGTGTTCTCTTCGTTGGCAGAGGTATCCCAAAGGTAATCTACTTCCATTCAGAGTCTAGGAGAAGTCCTTTACTGCTATTTTGTGCAACATTCTCTTGGACAGATGGAGAATGTGATCAACTTTCATTTAACTAGGGAGAAAAATACCTCCTCAAATTAAGAGAACTGGGAGAGAGGTAGAGGGAGTGACCGTACTTACAAATTGATTCAAGAGACACAATTAGAATGCAGAGGTTTCTTAGGGTCCTGGGCAAATATTGAAAATGGAGAAAAAGAAACAGGATAGCAATCTGACCCGGCCTTGGACATCTCTCTCCAAAGATACCCAGAATCCCCAGCAGCACTGAGCTGATCTCCCCACCAGATGTGGACAGCGTTTCCTCCTGTATTCCCAGAGCTCAGGGGTGTCTGTCCTATGGTAGATGATTAGTAAATGTATGTTAAATGAAATGGATGGAAGAAAGGATGGGTGGATAATATATGGGTAAGTAAACATAGCAAAAGCAATACATTTTGGCTGCTACGCATTGGAAGGGGACACATAATCACTATCTTGAAATTACTTGATCATTAAGCTAGAGCATAGTCAGCAGGGCTGGTCAGAATACACTGGGACCTGAGTGTATGGGGGTTGGGGACGGGGATGTCAGGGAGGTTAGGAATAGGTAAACTACAGCCAGCAGGCCAGTTGCCTGTTTTTGTGAATGAAATTGTACTAGAACACAGCCACGGTCATTCATTTATGTGTTGTCTATGGTTGCTGTCTGCTACAATGGCAGAGTTAAGTAATTGCAACAGAGGCCCTGTGACCATAAGCCTGAAATGTGTACTCTCTGGATCTTTACCAAAAAGCCTGTCCACCCCTATTTTAGGTCAAAGGCAGGAAGAAGATCAAATCCAAGATCAAAGCAGGAGTAATCTGGAGTCATGGTGGTCTCAAGAGAGTCAGAGGTGTGATGCTGAAATGTTAGAATCCAAAGGGGCCAACCTCCTTAGCTGTAGAAAAGACTTTGGCCCAGAGTGAAAACAACTTGCTCAAGGTCGCATGTCAGCTAGTGGAAGCTCCAGGACTGGCGGAGACCACGTGGGCCAATAGGCATGGACTGTAGCCAGATGCTCGGAGGTCTAGGGTGACTCTGTTCCCAGACCGTGGCAGAGATAGAAGTCCTGAGATGACCTCACGTCTAGGGGCTCAGGGGCAAATGTATTTCTCTTCTTTAAGGAAAAGGCAACATCTGGGGGAAGAAGGGAATGAATGAACTCTATTCCTTTTTTGCCTTTTGCATTTATGGTTGATTTTTTTTCATCAAATGTGTGAGGGCTAGTGCCACCCAAATTAACTAAGCAAGAAACTTGGGGAGGCTTAGAAGTACTCAGTAAGTGGGGGTCATATTTTTTTTTAACTTATTCAAGAAGCCTCATGGAGGTACAGTGTTGACAGGCTTTCATTAAGCATTCTGTCAGTTGGTCATGACTACTCCCAAGGCAATTCCAAAACATAACATTCTGGATAAATAATTAAATAAAGACAAATGCCTACTGGGCCTTGGAGCCACTCCAATGCAGCACATATTGAAGAAAAACAACAGTTTCTCAAACTCCAGAGAGGCTTGATGTTCTGAAAGGTTAAATAAATCCCTGAAGCGTAGAGCAAAGCTTTGCTAGCCATGGTCTAGAAAATCATTCCCCTGTGGCGTGAGCTCACCAAACACCGTCGGCTAAACTAACAGCCTCCTTGTCACCACGCTCACAGGCCAAGGGTTCACTGAAGAATTGGATCGCTTTCCTACGGCCATGGAGAGCCAAGCTCTATCTTTAGGAAAGTGATGGCCATAGAGGGGACAGAGGAGCTCCTGGGGGCCATTCCCTTGTTCTGTAGGTGAGGGAACTGAGGCCAAGAGAGGGGAATCAATTGCTGGGGGGCATGAAGCCAGGGCAGTTTTGGAACCCCAGCCTCTTTACAACATACCACATGTGACAGCCTACCAAAGTGCCTAGCACATCAGAAGCACTCAGATATCTGCAAAAGGCATGAGTGGATGACTGAATAAATTCAATGACCCCACTCTCTGAATGCCTATATCCTCCTGGCACAGTTTTAGATTGCGGGGATACAGTGTTGAACAGGACTGACAGTACCCCTGCTTTCGCAGAGCTCACATTCGTGTGTGTGTGCGCGTGTGTGTGTGCGTGTGTGTGGTGGGGAGGGAGTTAAGGTGATGGAGGATGTATGATGGGAAGTAGAGAAACAATCATAATAACTAGTATTTAGTGAGCACTCACTATATGCCAGATACTGTTCTAAGCACCGTATATAAGCCAACTCCTTTAGGCCTCTCAAATAACATACGCGAGAGGTACTCTTATGCCCCCTGTCTTACAGATACGGAAACTGAAGCACAGAGAGGTTAAATCGCTCCTCCAAGGTCACACAGTTGGAAGTGGTAGAGCCAGATTCAAACCCAGGCAGTCTGGATCCAGAGCCCAGACCCTTATCCAAAGACCAAGGGGGCAAATGAATGATTTTGAGTAAGTGAGTAAATAGATGAGTGAGTGAATGAATGAGCACAATTCTTCATTTGTGAACATTCCATAGGAAAACAAACACCTTTCATAAAATTGATTTTGGTAATTACTTGTTTATAAGTAAGTTATAAGAAATTCTGTTCATAGAACTCTTTATTTGAAGAAAAATTAGACACATGTATAAGGTTTCTTTAAGTATGTGCAGACTCTTCTGGTGACAGTTTCCAGGTTACAGATCAAAACCTCATGAGTCTGACCACTTGTCAGGTCCTGAATATTGTCTATATTCAAACGCATTTAATCCTCGTGTCCACCCTAGGAAGCAAGTACTATTTTCATCGTAACTTTACAGATAAGACAACTGAAGTACAGCAAGCTCAATGATCTTTCTCGAAGTCAGGGAGTTAGTAAGTAGCAGAGCCGGGATATAAACAAGGCAATCTTGTTCCAGAAATTAGGAAGTACCCCGACCACATCTCAGTTTAAGGGCAGTGGTTCTCAACCTGGCTGCACATTGACCTCACCTGGGGAGCCTTCAAAAATGCTGACGCCTCGGCCCCATCCCAGTTAAATCAGAATCTCTAGGAATGTAGCTTCAGTACTGGTATCTTTTTTATTACTTATGTTTTTTAATTGACAAGTGAAAATTACATATGTTTATGGTGTGTAACGTGATGTTTTGCTATATGTATACATTGTGGAATGGCTAAATCAAGCTGTTTAACATATGTATTACCTCATATCATTTTTTTGTGGTGCAAACAAATCTCTCTTAGCAACTTTTAAATATACAATATTATACAAATCTTATATATATTATTATATATATAATATATATTATTATAATGTGTAATATATATAATTATATATAATTATAATATATAATATATAATTATATATGTATAATATATATTATACATTATAATGTATAATATATATTATATATAATATATAATTATAATGTATAATATATTATATACATTATTGTAATGTATTATATATTATATACATTATTATAATGTATAATATATATTATATACATTATTATAAGGTATAATATATAATATACATTATTATAAGGTATAATATATAATATACATTATTATAATGTATAATATATATAATAAATATACAATATTATACACATTATTAACTGTAGTCACCATAATGTGCAATAGAGCTCTTGAACTTATTCTTTCTTTCTAACTTAAATTTTGTGTCCTTTTGTTATTGGTATCTTTTATTTATTTATTTATTTTGAGACAGAGTCTTGCTCTGTCGCCAGGCTGGAGTGCAGTGGCACGACCTCGGCTCACTGCAACCTCTGACTCCCTGGTTCAAGCAATTGTCCTGCCTCAGCCTCCTGAGTAGCTGGGATGACAGGCATGTGCCACCATGCCCAGCTAATTTTTGTATTTTTAGTAGGGACGGGGTTTCACCACGTTGGCAAGGATGGCCTCCATCTCCTGACCTCATGATCTGTCCGCCTTGGCCTCCCAAGGTGATTGGTATCTTTTAAATGCTCCCTTTATAATTCTGATGCAGAGTGAGAGCTCAAAAATGCTGATGTGGGAAATTGGCTGCAACTGACTTGAATCCCCTCTCTGTTTTGAGCTTTCTGCCAAAAGTCAACATCACAACAATCTCCACCTTCCCAATTACATAGTTCCTGTGGCTCTCAGTGACAGTCCTTAGCCCATGATGGCAATGCTGGCCCCCTTCCAACAGTTTCTATGGGGTCCTGGAGCCTTTGATTTTTCCGAACTACTGAGTCCTCTTAGCACCACCACCTTTAGGAAGAAACAAGCAGAAGCAAGTCTGTTACACCGCAAATCACTCTTAATTAACAACAGATCTCTATTGCACCAGGAACTGTATGAGGTGCTTACCATACATTGTCATTAGTCTTCATATCTGGGGTTTTGGAAAGTCAAATCAATAGGATCCCTCCTCTCCCTGAGTTCTAAGCCAGTTGAGAAAGGCAAAGGAGTCAGGCAGATGGAGATTAAAATGCTAGCTTTATTACAGATCAAAGTTATTAGAGAATGCAGGGTAGGTGTGAGCCTCTGTATACTATATCCCAGAATTAGATGAGCATAACTTTAGCCAGTGGACAGACATATGGAAACCTGGAAGAGAGATGCTGCTGGTGCTCTAATGCATGTTCATAAACACTGTATAATGTAAGGTATTATTACCATTCAGTGCCAGCACCACGCCTGATTATTATTAAGGCTACTACACTACAACTATGTGCAAAGACATTTACAAATTTCTCTCAATTTACATGTATCCAGTCTTTGCAACATTTCCCCACACCAATCCCCCAGAAAAGTGAAAGTGAAGAGATTTTATTGTATTTCCATCTTTTGTACTGTACTTGTGGGCGCCATATGCAAGACACACATGAAAGGCATAGCTATAGCACACCCCACATGGGCATTGCAAGCCATTTACATTAGGTTTTCCTGTTACTGTAGCTGCAGGCACGTAAAATGTTTATTACTGTTGTATTACCATTGCTTTCCTTCTACATATACCTGCCGCTGAGCATCTGGTCTTCTGCTGAAAAGAATAGGAACATGTTGATGTTTTCTCTGGAACTCCAGTTTTTTTACTTTAATAGTCCCTGGTTGTCCTTGGCCTCCTACCCTGTCCAGTTACAGAGTCTAGACAGAGTAACCTTGGTATTAGCTGAACAAAAATTCATGGCAAAGACTGCCCTTTGCTTTAAACAATCAAACAAAATCGGGTCTTTCCAATACCTAGGTAATCACTTTTCAAAGGGAAGTCCACGAAGTTTCCCCAGGTTTACTAAGGAGATGGTAATTGCACCCCATATCAGTCCATCACCTCCCACCTTGAGCTACTACATAGATCATTAGCCCCATTGCTGATGCCCTCACTGTTGGTCATTTGCCTGATGTGCAACCTCTCAGTTACCTAATCAATGTCTTCAGAGACCTTAAACTGACATCTCTGTGCATTAGGTTAAATAACAAAATAAAAGTTAAACACGGTAATGGGCGATCATATATCTAGCATATTAAAAAGCTGCCTGGACTTAGACTGAGCTGGGTGGGAGGACTGGCTGTCACTTATCAGCTTTGGTCACATCATCTGACCTCTTGGTCCTTTTCTACAGAATGCAGACAGTTCATGTGATGGTTAAGAGGTTGGGCCCTGAAGTCAATCAGACCTGGGTGTCAACCTCAACTCTGTCATTTATCAGCTCTGTGAACTTGGGCAACTTACAAATCCATTTCAATTATTCATCTACAAAAGAGAAACCTCCTACACAGAGTGACTGTGAGGATCATGCATGATGTTCATAAAGCACCCAGCAGAGTGCCCAGCCCACAGTAGGTGCTCCATGCAAGGTACCGATCATTATTGTAAAGTGAGAAAGCCTTGAGAAGACACCGGTCATCTACTAGGATTGAGAAATCAGCTGCCAATGAGTGGTACTGACCACTGGTGATTTCAGAGGTGAGGGGCAAGAGTGATCTCTGTGGCACGAGATACAGTGAGCTTGCTTGTGAAGAAGGCCTAGAGTTGGAAAGTTGCGGGGTAGAGAGGAATGGCTTAATCAAGGGCAAGGAAGCAGGAATGTGCATGGGGTAATTTATGAATAGTCATTGCAGCATCTTGTCGGATCAAAAGGGTCACATGGGGTGGGACAAGGAAGAGAAAAATGGGTAGCAGGAAACGGGTTTGGGAAGGAATACTGGGAAAAGTTGTGAAAGCCCTTCCAGAATAATGAGTTTGCATAATCCCAAGGCAATGGAATATAGCTGAATGTTTTTGAGTAGTGAGAAGGCATGATTAAAGAAAGATTATCCTCATAGTGGTGGGAAGATGGAATGCAGATCTTGGAGGTTCTTCTTTTCTATATCATCTGTGAACAAGGCTATTGAAATTTCACTGGAGTTTGGAACTTCATAACCATTTATAAAAAAAATTATTTTTCCCAATTTTTGTCCATAACCTAGTAAATCATTAAATACTACTATAGCTAACATTTATATAACTCTTCATTGTTAATATGATATTGAGTAGCCCATAAATAGTGGTCATTAAAAAATAAAATCCCAGGATGCTTTTGCCATGGGGGGTTGCCTAACAGGACCTTAAAAAATAACTGAGAGGTGACAACTTTGAGGTAATGAGTCATATTCTTTTGGAGTAGTGTTTTACTCTAGTTTTCCATTACTGACAAAAATCAAAGAATAATAAATTGGGTACTGCAAAAATTAGAATTACAGGACATAATTTATAAAAATTTGTACTCTGTGCAGTGAGCTGAGATTGCGCCACTGCACTCCAGCCTGGGAGACAGAGCAAGACTCCGTCTCAAAAAAAAAAAAAAATTTGTACTCTGAACTTGGGAAAATTTCAGACAGCTTGAAAGTTATCTAAAATAATTGTATGGATCCACCACCCAGGAGACAACATTTTCAAATCTTACGTACGTGAAACAGAGAAAGACAACTAGAAGAGACCATGTTACCACAATTACAAAAGAGAGGATCTAGACAGGACAGTGTTCTACTGAGGAGAGATCATACCAGAACCAGAATGCATATTATTTGTAGACAGTAATACTGACAATAGCAAAAGCTACTATTTACTGAGCACTTCTATAAGCTAGGGTCATAAGAAGCTTTTAGTCTTATTTCATTTTCATAACAACCTATTTTCTGAATCTTACAGATGAGGAAATTAACGTTTAGTGTGACTTAATAATGTGTCCAAAGTCGCACAGCTAATGAATGTAGGACTGAACTGGGATTTAAAGGCAGTTTCCATATCAAGTTAAAACGCTTCTGCACAGCAAAGGAAACAATCACCAAAGTGAAGAGACAACCCACGGAATGGGAGAAAATATTGGCAAACTAAACTACCCATCTGTCAAGAGATTAACAACCAGGTTATATAAGGAACTCAAACAACTCTATAGGAAAACATCAAATGACCTGGTCAAAAAATGGGCAAAAGATTTGAATAGACATTTATCAAAAGAAGACACACAAATGGCAAACAGGAATATGAAAAAGTGCCAACATCATTGATCATCAGAGAAATGCAAATCAAAACTACAATGAGATATCATCTCACCTCAGTTAAAATGGCTTTTACCCAAAAGACAGGCAATAACCAATGCTGGCAAGGATGTGAAGAAAAGGGAAGCTTCGTACACTGCTGGTAGGAATTTAAATTAGTATGACCGCTATAGAGAACAGTCTGGAGGTTTCTCAAAAAACTAAAAATTGAACTACTGTACGATCCAGCAATCCCACTGCTGAGTGTATACCCAAAATAAAGGAAATCAGTGCATTGAAGAGATAACTGCACTCCCACGTTTGTTGCGGTACTGTTCACAATAGCCAAGATGTGGAAGCAACGTAAGTGTCCATCAACAGATGAATGGATAAAGAAAATGTGGTACATATACGCAATGGAGTACCATTCGGTCATAAAAAAGAAGGAGATCCTATCATTTGCAACAACATGGATGGATTGTTAAGTGAAATAAGCCAGGGACAGAAAGACAAACACTGCATGTTCTCACTTATTTGTGGGAGCTAAAAATCAAAGCAATTGACCTTATGTAGTCAGAAAGTAAAAGGATGGTTACCAAAGGCTGGGAAGGGTTGTGGAGGAGGGTGGGTAGAGGTAGGGATGGTTAGTGGGTACAAAAAAATAGATAGACTGAATAAGACCTAGTATTTGATAGCAAAACAAGGTGACTGTAGTAGTAATAATTTAATTGCACATTTAAAAATAACTACAAGAGTATAGTTGAATTGTTTTTAACACAAAGGATGAACGCTTGAGGAGATGGACACTCCATTTTACGGGATGTGATTATTTCTCATTGCAGGCCTGTATCAAAACATCTTAGGTACCCTGTAAATATATACACCTACTATGTACGTACAAAAATTAAAATAAAATACTACAGAAAAGAGCAGTGAGAAGTAATAGGAAGTAACCAATTCAAATCTATCCTAGAAAGATAGGAGTTGGTTCAGCTTCTTTGCTCCCTAGTTTGCTCATGAAATGAAGGTAGCAACATGAAGAGAAATTATTTCAATAATGATAAGCAGGCAGTATGAAGAAATGCAGAGTTTGAGGGAAATTGTACACTATTTCATTCGAATGATAAATAAAAATTTGTATTAATGTAAAAATAAATTAACAAGGCAGATTCCATCTGGCCTCCAAACTCATGCTCTTTCTACTGTACCCATAGAATGTGCAAGCACTCACAAACATCCACACACTTCCTAAAGTTGAGTAAATGAAATGATAATTATCATGTTCTAGTGAGTTATCAATAATTACCTATTGATTTTTGTTATTTTCCTTATAAGGTCTTAAGTTTACAGAATCAGTCATTGTTAAGAAGATTTAAGTTGGATGGATCCAGGTGTTAGTTAGCAGGCACTGTCCTGGTATTCAGGAGGGGAGGCCAGGTGAGATGCACCCCCATGAGAAGGAGGCCAGAGTCGACGCCTTGACTTAGTTCTTCTTCTACACTTACTCACTTGGTCTTCACAATAACCCTGCGTGGTCATTAGTATAGGTATTACTATTCTCATTTTTCATGGAGAACATTGAGTCCTAGAGAGATTATTGACTTTTCCAAGGCCATACAGCTGGTATGTGGCAGGGCTGGAATTCACATCTAGTTTTCTTACTCCAGATCTGGTCTCCTCCCATGACAACATGGCTGCTTCTAAAAGACACACTAACTTGGTATTTAAAATAGGCAACCTGGGTTTAAATCCAAGCAGTATTCTGGAAGTGGTATTAAATCCAACTGATCCTCAGTTTTCCCTTTCATAAAAATATGGATAACAGATTGATGTGAAGATTAGACGAACAAAAGGAAAACACAGTTCAATATTACTTTAGTCACATCTACTAGATCCTGAGCTTTCCGCAGATAACTATTAATGCAAAAGGATTTGTTAAGCACCCACTATGTGCCAGACACCAGAAGCACAAAGATAACAGTGTCTTATTCATCTTTGAATTTGTAGTGCTGAGCACAAGGTCAGGCAATTGCAGGAACCCGGTAAATTTTATATAAATGAAATGGATAAAAGTAAATGGATAAATAAATTAAACATAGATGAGAAAAAGAAATTTTTAGCCTTGCATATAAAAATTCATTCACTCAACAAAAATTGAGTCTCTACTATGTGCACTATTCTGGGCGCCGTGGAAGACACAAGAATAAACAAAATATATTATATACCCTCAAAGAACAGCATGATGTACTGGTAAGAATGTGAGATTTGGAGTCAGAAGAACTATATCTTTGATCTTGTTTCTGCTGCTTACTAGCTTAGTAAGTTTGAACAAATTTCTGAGCCTCAGCTTTCCTATCTGTTATGTGAGGATAATAATACTGACCTTTCATGATTATTGAGAGGAATAGTATTTGCAAAATTGCTTTGAGAATTGCTATATAATGCTTTTATTATTGTGTAAATATCCCCCAAACATTTGCTATTAGTGATATCAAATCCAAGTTTATTGGGAGTACCTAAAGAATTACTTTAATTCCCTGCTTTGCTTTGGCGGTGAAACTTGGCTGAAGGTTGGCAGTGATAGGATGAACGTGATTGTTATTATCATCAATTGCTTTTTTCTTCCCTGGAATCCACTCAAGGTAATCATAGAAGCAGTTGCTTTAAAGGGTTTGTTAAATAAAAGGAGAAGCACTCACTAATCAAATGTAAAGAACCAGTAACAAGTTTGAGTCCTGGTATCTAGTGGTAACTAATAAGTTGTAAGTTGGTTTTGGCTTTAAATAACATTGGGCTACAGCATTTCTGTGTTTTTTTTGCCTTTCTGATTTGGGGTTAAGCCAACTAATATTTGTCAGCCAGCCTCCATGTACTAGACTAGGGACTACTCATGTGATTAAGCCATGATCCCTACCCTCAAGGAGCGTGCATGCATTAGGGTTCTCTGGAGAAACAGAACTAATATTATACTTATATTTATACATATATGTATGTATGGGGATTTATTTGGGGGAATTGGCACTCAATTATGGAGGCCAAGAAATCCTACAATCTGCCATCTGTGAGTTGGAGAACCAGGAAAGCTATTGGCGTAATTCAGTCCAAGTCCAAAGGTCTGAAAACTAGGGGAGCTGATGGTATAAGGCCTGATCTGAGTCTGAAGACTGAGAAGCAGGAGTGCTGATGATGTCCAAGGGCAGGAGAAGACAGACGTCCCAGCTCAAAGAGATAGAGAAAAGATTCAGCCTTCCTCCACCTCTTGTGCTATTCAGGCTACCAATGGGTTGAATGATGCCCATGCACATTGGGGACGGCAATGTAGTGAGTCTACCAATCCAAATGCTAATCTCTTCCAGGACCACTCTTACAGACACACCCAGAAATCATGTTTTCCCAGCTATCTGGGTATCCCTCGCCCAGTCAAGTTGACATATAAAAGTAACCATTACAATGCATGTGATTCAGACATGGATATAAATAATTACAATACAGTCTGAACACCTTATAATAGGAGTATAAATAAATAATCATAGCAAAAAAGAGGTGCAACTGACCAGCTTTGCCATGAAAAACAGGGAAGCTTTTACAGAGGAGGTGACATCTGAAAGGGCCTTGATGTGAGAATAGAAGTTCACCAGACAGTGGAGGGAGAAGGACATCCCAGAGAGAGAAAACAGCACATGCAGAGAGAAAGAGAATATAAAGAGAGAGAGGGAGGGTAGGCGCTCATGGCGTGTTTGAAGAGTGAACATTATTTTAGTACAGTTGAAGTGTAGGTTGTATGAAAAGCAGTGGCTCGAGATGAGGCTAGAAAGGTAAGTTAGGACTAAATTATGGTGGGCCTTAAAATCCATACTGAGGATTTGGGGCTCTAGCTTATGGATCATGCATCTTTAGCACCTAACAGAGTTCCTGGAACATAGTAGATCCTCAATAAATATTTGTTGAGTTTGTTGTAGTAATTGAAATGTTTCCCCATTTATCCAAACATCCAACTCTCCAGCCTTTTAGCCTTTGAAAGAAGGAAAAATGTATAGGGAAAAAGAAGTGGCAACCAGGTGTGGTGGCTCATGCCTGTAATCTCAGCACTTTGGGAGGCCGAGGCACGTGGATCATGAGGTCAGGAGATTGAGACCAGCCTGGCCAACATTGGTGAAACCCCATCTCTACTAAAAATACAAAAATTAGCCGGGCATGGTGGTGGGTGCTGTAATCCCAGCTACTTGGGAGGCTGAGGCAAGAGGATTGCTTGAACCTGGGAGGCGGAGGTTGCGGTGAGCCGAAACTGGGCCACTGCACTCCAGCCTGGGCAACAAGAGCAAAACTCTGTCTAAAAAAGAGAAAAACAAGCCAAGTGAGGAGACAAGGGGCAGATGATGGCGCAGAATAAAGCCACCAAGAAGAAATAGCATGGGATTTGTTTCTGGACTCCCAAGTTTGAAACCTTGCCTTGGCACTTGCCATTTGTGAAAACTTTGACAAGTCAAGCAACTGCCTGAGTTTCAGTTTCCACATTAGTAAATGGGAGTGATAATAGTATTTGCCAAACTACAGCATTGTGTGAAGGACCAATCCAGATTTCAATGAAAGCTCTTAGACCTGGCAAAAGTTACTCACATTTAGGGCAAACCTGAGGCCATTCAAGGGAAGGTAAGGGTCTCAGGGGTGGAGGGGAGGGGGGTGGGGAATTAAACATGGAGACAGGGAACCTGACAGCCCAGGATGACCGATTCCCATTTTCCAGAGCAGCGAGAGCCTTGCTAACACTGGCAAATGATTGCCATTTCCCTTGTCAGGCAGTGACAGGAGTTAGTTGACCTGAAAATTCACTAATAGTTCCATTAGGGAGGCCTTGGAAGTAGCCATCTTTTTACTCATCCTAGTCAATTAACAATGAATTAATGCCAGATGTATTTTCAATTGAGCTGAATGCTGATTTCCCCATTTTACTAAAAATAGCCCTTTATAGAGGGACAGCTAACCAGGAAATATCCTGCTTTTCTTCCCAAGTCTGTTCTGGAGCATTTCTGAGCCAATGTTCGCTCTAGGCAATGAAGTAGCATGTCAAACCCTGAATTTGAGATAGGAGACCCAGGTTTAAGTACCAGCTTCCTCTGACACCAGCTTCATGTTCTTCAACAAATAACTGAAACTTTCTGAAGCTCAGCGTTTTCACATGTAAATTGAAAAGGCAGGGATGAATCTCAGTCCCTTTCAGCAATAAAATGTTAGGAGACCATTTTAAAGTGGTTTTGGGCAGGTTGGTGCAATGCCAGGTAGGACCTGGGGGTGGGGAAGGGGCGCTGAATTTCTCCCATGCATTCTGAACTAGGAGTCACGATACTGGGGTCAAGTCCTTGTCGTTGTTCTTGTTCAGTGGTTCCCTACTTGGGGAGGAAGGTGGATGCAGGATACGAGATGTGGTATTTGGTCATGTCTAGAGACATTTTTGGTTGTCACCACTGGGGGGTGCTACTGGTATCTAGTGGGTAGAGGCCAGGGATGCTGCCCAACATCCCATAATGCACAGGACAGGTCCCCACGACAAACAATTGTCAGGCCCCAAATGTCAGTAGTGCCAAGACAGGAAACCTGCTTCAGTGTCTTCGTTTGTAAAACAGGGATGATAATAAAACCTGCCTCTTTCTATCATCTCCCAAGGTTGACAACCAAATCAGGTAACAGATCAAAGGTGCCTTGAAACCTAAAAGTACTTTAAAATGGGGGAATAATATCTTCATTATTAACCCATTTTTGCTACTCCATGGGCCACTTCATTGGTGTCTATTCTCTTATTCCTCTCTTGGACATAGGGTCTAATTGCTTCTCCAGCCTGTGGCAATGACTTCTGTACTTGACCTCTAGGAGACATGAATCATAGCCTCCAAACTCAAACATGCATGACAGGTCCTTTATGTTTTTATTAATAAGGTATATTTCTGTTACAATCCTCCATCTGTCAGGAGTCAAACTCTTAATCTTGGACAGTACAGGATTCCTCTTCGTGTTTCCTTGAGGTTGCATTCTTGTTCCAGGGGTTTATGTAGGGGTAAGGCCCTGCAGCTGGAGAGGGGACTGTCATATTCTCAGTAGTCACCTATCCATACTAGCATTCACTGAAATGTCATCGCTTGTTGGGTCATCTACCCATCCAGATCACTGCAGGGTCCTCCTGCAGGACCACTGTATCTCAGAGCATGAAGAGGGCATTTTGCTGCCCTCTTATAGTGCCCTCTATGTAGTTATCTTCCATCTATCTGCCAGATGCCCATTCAGCTGAGTCTACCTACTGTTGCATGTCATCTGAGGTCTGAACTCTCCACTACTGGCAAATTGAGCACAGGTTATCTCTGCTTTTGAATTCCCCCCAAACCTATCTGGGGTTTCCATTCCCCCTCCCTCCAGAGTTTCTGCCTTGGGGAGGTGCGTGGCAGGGCAGAGGCCCATTCTCTAGGGCACACATCCTTGTTGAAAGCTCTTGCCTGACCGTGGAACCTCTCTCCTCTAGTCCATCCAGTTTGCCTAACTTAGCTGTATTCTAATCATCTTTATCACAACCCCTCTTTTGCAACCCCTAAGAATTTTGCTACTCCAAAGACCAAACTTTTGAAATTCAAACAACTTTTTTCCTCCAGAGAAGATATACAGGTGACCAATAAATACATGAAAAGATGCTTAACACCCCCTAGAAATAAGGAAAATGCAAATCAAAACCACAATGAGATGTCATGTCACATATCTCAGGATGGCTATTATCCCAAACAACAGCAGCAACAAAACAAAAACAGAAAATAAGAAGTGCTGGCAATAATGTGGAGAAACTGGAATGTTTGTGCATTGTCGGTGGGAATGTAAAATGTTAGAAGCACTGTGAAAACTAGTATGGTGATTCCTGGCCAGGCGCAGTGGCTCACGCCCGTAATCCCAGCACTTTGGAAGGCCAAGGTAGGTGGGTCACTTAAGGCCAGGAGTTCGAGACCAGCCTGGGCAACATGGCGAAACCCTGTCTCTATTAAAATACAAAAATTAGCCAGGTGTGGTGGTGCATGCCTGTAGTCCCAGCAACTTGGGAGGCTGAGGCAGAAGAATCGCTTGAACCCAGGAGGTGTAGGTTGCAGTGAGCCAAGATTGCACCATTGCACTCCAGCCTGGGTGACAGAGTGAGACTCCATCTCAAAAAACGAACAAACAAACAAACAAAGAAAAAGCTACTATGGTGATTCCTTAAAAAATTATACCATATAGTACAGCAATTCCACTTCTGGGCATATACCCAGAAGAAGTGAACACAAGGACTTAAACAGCTATTTGTACACCCATGTTCACAATAGCATTATTCACAAGAGCCAAAAGGTAGAAACAATTCAAACGTTCATTGATGGATGAATGGAACAATGAAATATGGTCCATACATACAGTGGATTTATTTAGCTTTAAAAAGAAAGAAAATTCTGACAGATGCTACAACATAGATGACTCTTGAAAACATTATGCTAAGTTAAATGAGCCACATATAAAAGGACAAATATTGTATGATTCCACTTCCATGAAGTACCTGGAGTGGTCAAATGCATAAGACAGACAGTAGAATGGTGGCTGCCAGTTGGGGAGGGGAATGGGGAGTTCATCTTTAATGGTTACACAGTTTCAGTTTGGGAAGATGAGAATGTTCTACAGAACTTTTGCACAACAATGTGAAAGTACTTAATGCCATAGAGCTATACACTTAAAAATGAGTAAAATGGTAAATTTTATGTTATGAATATTTTACCACAACTTAAAAAAACCATTCTTCCTCTTTTCTTCTGCAGCTAACCTTGCTTCACAATCTGGTTGGATGAGGGAGAGGTATCACAGAAAATAATGAAATCGCTAAAAAAAAAAATACAGTTAATATATGAAAATATTATCTTATCCCAGACCTACCAAATAGATTTTCTTTGTCTTTTCCTCAGAAGAGCAGAATCACCACAGTGATGTAGAATCTAATTGTCAAAGGAGAGAGTCAATCAGGATCAATTCATTGCAAGCTTATTTTATCCTTTATTCCAATTTTCTAATCTAAATTTGGATCCCTGGCCAAATCTCTGTTTTTCTCTTTCTTTCTCTCTCTTTCTGTCTCCCTCCCTCCCTGCCCCACCTCCCTCTTTCTCTCTTTTAAGATTTACCTAATTAGGAGCAACTAATAGTGGTCACCATTTTTCCGGTTTTTGAGTACATCATTAGTAGAGTAACACACATGGGTTGCAGATAGTTTAACAAATGGTGTTGGGGCAATTGGTTTTCAAAAATGAGTATGATTCATTGCACGTCTTGCACTAAAATAAATTCCAAATAGCTCAAAGACTGTTTTTAGTGATACGCAAAAGTTGTGGAATAAATGTGAGAGAATTTATTTCCATATAATCTTGCAGTGGAAAGGATTCTTTAAGTATGACATAAAATTCAGAAGCCAGACAAGAAAATGTTGATATATTTAAACTCACAAAAACTTAAAAAAAGTTATTTGTAGAATAAGACACTTTAAACAAAGTCAAAAAGGAAATAAACTGGGCAAACATTCTTGCCTTACATGCTGCAATCAAGGGGCTAATTTATTTAATATATAAAGTGCTTCAGCAATAGTATAAAAAGAAACCAAAAGAGTCAATAGTAAAATGAGCAAATGAGATAGCCAATTTAAACAAAGGGGAAAATGAAAAGCTCTTAAGTATATAAAAAGTATCCAACCTCCTTGTAATAAAAGAAATACAACTTTGGGAGGCCGAGGGGGGCGCGGATCAGAAGGTCAGGAGTTCGAGACCAGCGTGGCCAACATGGTGAATCCCCGTCTCTACTAAAAATACAAAAATTAGCTGGATGTGGTGGCAGACACCTGTAGTCCCAGCTACTCGGGAGGCTGAGGCAGGAGAATCGTTTGAACCTGGGAGGCGGAGTTTGCAGTGGGCCGAGATCGTGCCATTGCACGCCAGCCTGGGTGACAGGGCAAGACTCCGTCTCAAAAAACAACAACAACAACAAATGAAAACTATATTTGAGATTGGCAAAAGGACAAAAATTTGGATGAAACAGTGGCTTGTTGAGAATGTGGGAAACAATCACTTTCAAAGGTTGTTGGAGGACATGTGAATTAGTACAACCTTATTGATCAAAATTTTAAATGCATTATCCTTTGACCCAGTAATTCGGCTTCTGAAAATTTATACCATAGATACAGATCATAGAAAGAGAAATAACATACGTGCAAACGACCTGCCTTCCACAAATAGGGGACTGGTTAAATGTTGATACATCCATAAAATGGAATACTATGTAACTAAAAGGAATGAGCTCTATAGGTACTTCTATGAAACAATACTGTTTGTATCTTTTGAATTTGCAGCTGTATAGTCTATTACAGAGTAACAGCCACACTAATTCTAGCCCCTATCCCCGAGCCCCCATCTGGGCCTCATACCTACCTGCAGCTATCCTGGCATCTGCTTGGGAGTTTCCCATTCATATTTCCAACTATCTCTGTATCTGGCATTGGGACATCCCCTTCTTTCTTGCAAGCTGAGCTCTGAGCTCTATGTTCACAATTTCCCATGTATGTAACATCCATAATTCTGTGTACTTTCAAGAGAGGGCCTGCACTAGGCAGGACCAGTCTCCAGCAGAGATGCTCCAGACCCAAATATGCCCACGCGGGGGTGGGTGAGGTCAGCATCTGGGGGTGGGTGAGGTCAGCATCTGGGGTTGGGTGAGGTCAGCATCTGGGGTTGGAGAGCCATCCTGCTGGGTTACTTTCCTCTGGCCTCAGCCTTTTTATTTGTAAAATTAGTTTAGATGATGTTCAAGGAGCTGTAACAGTTTTAGGATTCTATGAGTAACTAGCCACGTTCCTAGTAAAGGCAGGGTTGAATAGTGGTTAAAAGCAGGGCCTGTGGACCCAGAATATCTCGGTTCATAATCCTAGCCCTGCTATTCATTAGCTATGTCCTTAGGCAAATTTTGAAACTTCTCTGCACTTTGGTTTCCTCATCATGTAAAATGGAATTTGAGAATGAAGATATTGGGAAGATTAAATGAGTTACTATGTTTAAAAGACTGAGAAGAGAGCCTAGTACATATTAAGCCTCATCCCCTTCTCCAACCCCTTTCCCCTTCCCCCTTTCTCCTCCCCTTCCCCCTTTCTCTCCCTCTCCCTCTCTCTTTTCAGAAGGCTCAATGGATTATGGGAGGTCTCCCCTGGGTAGTGTAAGCCTGAAAACAGAATAACTCTTTTCTATATCATCAGATGTAGATGAAGCATGAACAGAAAAGGATTAGCAGGTATCAGGACATTCCACCTCTGTCAGTTTCAGTCAATGTATCATTTTAAATACTTACTTTAATATTTCAGGGCCTGCAGAGGAAATATGCAGCCTGGTGTTGGCTATTGAGTTGTTAGTATTTAGGTTGGGAGGAGAAGTTTCTGATAGTTGAGGCAACTAAAAAAAAAAATATGGTGAGAAATTTTTATTTACTGAGACTTACTGTGTTAAATCCTTTGCAAAAACATTCTCATTATTGTGTTGATGAGGGGCAACATAAGCCAGTATTATATCAATTCCTAAATTGCATCAAGCAGCTGGCAAGTGCAGAAGAAATTCTTTTTAATTTTTTTTTTAAATTTTTATAGATTCAGGGGGTACGGGTGCAGGTTTGTTACATGGATGGATTGCGTAATAGTGAAGTCTGGCTTCTAATGTGCTTGTCACCTGAATAGTGAATATTGTACCCAATGGGTAGTGCAGAAGAAATTCTGAGTTGAGACACCAAGAGAGATGAATCATGGTGTCTGTAAACTCTCCTAATGAATCAACGTGGATTACTCATTGAATATGTATATTCTCAGGCCCTACTCTAGACCCACTGAATCTGAATCTCCAGGAATGAGAATCTTGGGGAGCTATATTTTTAACAGGGCTTCGGGCAGTACTTTTCACCAGAGCAATTTTAGACACGTTGGATTGGAGGACATCTTGAGGGGCTGATAGGAGAGCGTTCTATTTTCCACATCTCAGGGATTTACTTGCCTGCCACAAAATGAAGCAAGGAGCAAACTGAGCAGGAGCCAGCAGCAGGCTCTGTGCTAGTTTCTCTAGTTGCTTACCAAAGGGCACAGGAGACCTTAATCTAGGAGATTATTCCCTCTGGTGCTTTTCTCCTTGAAACCCACTCAGGAAAGACTGGCATGTGTGTCCTGATCCACTGCCTCCAAACCTGAGGACAAGGATTACCCGGGTTTTAAAAATTATTTCTTTGAGCTGTGTTCTCATGCACTGTGATGTCAGCAGAACCCCAAGACTGAATTATAGCTTTGCATTCAATCAGGAATCATGAATTATTCTCCATGTTATCCATCACTGCTTCCCCACTGCTCAGAAGACAGAGTGACAGCAATACACACAATGGGCAAGCACCTGAGGGGCTTTAAACCTATCAATAATAAGCATTGTTCTCAGAAAGATTTTGCTCTACGGAAAAAGCAGAATGGAATGGCCTTTCCAATGACTGGCAAAGGCTTCGAAATTGTTTCCCATTAAATGTGCAAATTCTGAAGTCGTAGAATTCAGTCACCACCTCGTTTATATCCTGGGGATTTGGCTTAGCCTGAATCAAAAAAATATACCTGTTCATATTAAATACAAAATGATTCTTGGATGTCCTCCTTCTCACATTTAACTGCATAACAAACACTAACATTCAATCTATGTAAAATTAATGAGTTGGTGGTGTCTTGTGTCTGTGTTTAATCAGAAAATTACATTTGGAGTACTTGAAAGCATATTAATTGAAGTTTATCAAGAAGGCAGTAGGTATTCAGACACAAACACAAATGCAAAATATATCAACTCATGCCTGTAATTATCTATCACCATTGTCTTGCAATTCTAGTGCCTTTAAATAAAAATAAAACATAATACATGCTTAAGCCATTTTAGACCTTAAAAATGTTTCATGTATTTTTCCTTTTAAGCTTGATTGAGTTGTACAGTTAAACACAGAGAATATGCATTTACTGTTGTGTTGATAAATGGAAGCATTAGTAATTGGCGTAGAGTGCTTCCCCTGATGTTATTAGCTACAAATTTCTGAGGTTAGAATGAATGTAAAACATTCTTTTACCCAGATTGATTCTTTGCATAAATAATTAGAAAAAACAAGCTCTTGACACAATGGCCTCCATAAATGCTATCATAACAATAGAATATGCTTACAAATCAAATATAGCAATGGCCAACTTTGGCTTCAAACTCGTTTTCTCAAATTTGGCCCCCGGGGAAATACAATAGACTCAGTTGATACATGTGGCATCTTATTGTATCACTATATCCAAAGCACCTGTTAACTCACTGGATAGGCAAATATTGGTTTGGCTTTCTCAAATATGGAGATTGAGATTCTTTTTTTTTATTTTTTAATTTCCTTAGCTGTGTCTCTATGATTTCTTTTTCTTGTGCATCTTCTTTCAGATTTAAGAATCTCTGTCCATATCCACCAAACATGAGGCCTGAAATAAGTCAGTGAAAAACTTGGCAGTCTCTAAATATCTGAGTGTTTATCTTTCTGGAGGTTTCAACACCCAGAAGTTTCACTGCTTTTTCTTTTTTCTATTTTTTTTGAGACATGTCTTGCTCTGTCACCCAGGCTGGAGTGCAGTGCACAAGCACGGCTCACTGCAGCCTCAACCTCCCGGGCTCAAGCGATCCTCCTACCACAGCCTCCCAAGAGCTGGGATCACAGGCATACTCCTCCATGCCCAGCCAATTTTTTAATTTTTTTAGAGATGGGGTCTCACTATATTGAATAAGCTGGTCTTGAACTCCTGGGCTCAAGCGATCCCTCCACCTTGGCCTCCCTAAGTACTAGGATTACAGGTATGAGCCACCACACCCAGCTTTAACTGCATTTTTGTGTGTTCACTAGACATTGGGCAGAGTACGGACAAGGCCACTCCATTCAGCATCTCTGAGATTAGCACCCTCACTGAGGTCAGCCCTCCCTGTGATCCTGCACAAGGAACAAGGTGGGGCTATTTCAGAAAGTTCCTCTCAGCTCTCCGAGACTGGGGGCTCGCCAAGTGCTTACGGTCCTTTAGGAACTCTGTCCTTGACATTCATCATCTCTTTTAATCCTCATAACCAACCCGTGAGGTGGAAGTTATTTCCTTGGCTAGCAAATGAGGAAACTGAGGCGTGAAGCAGTTATGTAACTTGCTCAAGATTCAGATATACAAGAAACTAAAATGAGAAAGAGAGGAAATTGCTCGGGCTGGAAACGACAGAGTTGGTATTGGAACCCAGGGCCATAGACTTCCAAACACACTCGGTACTATGCTGTACTATCTTTCTTATGATACTCATGCTATGTATCTTCCTATAGCCTATACGTTTGTTTTTTTTTTAATCATGGAATTGCACATCTAACCCTTGGTATTCTGGTTTTCTAATCCTTTCCTTGGGAAGGAATCCGAATATTTTATTTATTTATATCAGGGATCTGGATAGTGAAAGCTCATGCTTTTCCCTTAGCATCCAACTTTTCACCCCTTATGTGTATATGTTATCAAGTATATTTTGCTTATTACATTTTATTTGTTTGCACAAGATTTCTCACAAGAAATACAGGTCTTTGCCTAACAATATAGCACAGTGTTTATGAAGATAAGCTCTCAAGATAGACTGGTTGGGTTCAAAAACAAGCTCTCCCATTTATTATTCAATCTTGGGCAAGTTGCTTAGGTTCTTTAAGTATCAGTATCTCCGTCAGTAAAAAGGGGATGAGGATGACAGTAGCTGTCTGTGGATTAAATGAGAATGCAGAGCCAACGCCTGGTACCGAGTAGGAACCCACAAGCATGAGATACTGTTGTCTGTATAAGCAGCAGGCTTAACTCAAGACTCTGCAAAGAAGACTCACTTAACCATGGGACCCCATTCTCTCTTGCTCACCTTCCAGTTAACTGGAAGATAATCCAGATCCTTAGATTCATGGGCAGAACAACATCATCTCTAAGGATTAGGGCAAATAATGGAGTCATAATGAACTGGAAGCAGACAAAATTGTCTCGGTTCTGACTTCAGCCCTACCATTAGTGACTCTGGGCAAGCCACTCTCCTCATTTGGCCTTCAGTGTCCCCTTCTCTCAGACAACGGGAGATCAACCTGTCCCTTGAGGGTCCTGCCAGTGTTAACATTCTGTGAAGTATCCAAGCCTTCGTGAGTGAGTCCTCACTTCTAAAAGCTTGTAATTTCCATGCCCCACCTGAACACCACCACCCAGTCCAGGAAGCCAGGAACCCAGGCCATTCCTGAACTTTTCACTTGAGTGCCCAGAGTAGCTGCTAACACCCCCAGCCAAGCCCCACACCTCCTTAATCGAAAATCCTCATTAGTTCCAACTGCAGGCCATCTATTACCTTGTGCTCATAATGGGAATTAATTTCTTTTGGGATCAGATGGTCTTCCCCCTGGAAATTTTTATTCATATTTCTTTCCTGTTTTGTGATTCTCAATCGGAGTTTTCTAATAACAGATCATTTCTTTTTGTCTAACTTTAATCTGGTCCTGCTTGACAAGCCCCATCCTTTTCATTGAAGGGTAAGACCACTTAAAGGAAGGCCAATAAGCCCTTGTGCTGCTCGGCCGGCTGGGGTGATTTGTCACCCGGTGCAGTGGTGGTCACACCAATGGATTTATCTCAAGGTAAATGGAGATGCTGAGACCCGGGACCCGGAGCTTTGATTAAGGCGCCCTTTTTGTAGTGTTGATAGATGTTGCTTGTGTTTATCTATTTGAAATGCCACTAAATCTGTGAATACAATGGAAAAAGAGAGTACTTTGCCGCTGAAAACATATTAGTGATTTATGTTTCAGTAAGAAGCACAATAAAGAGACAGAGGCTATTAAGAGCAGCTATTTTCATGAGAAATAGTTCTGCTTTAAAACATTATTAACCCCACCTTGATAAAGACTTGCATGCATGCATAATCATGTTTACTTACCCCTTTAGTTTGGTGCAATATGCATTTGAAACACACATTCTCCAAATATTCATAAGTTAGTCAGTAGAATATTTACAGCAAAAGACACCTTGCCCAGGACGGTTCTGCATGTAAATTTCCCTCTCTCAAGATACAGACACATAATAAACTTATCTAGGAAGCTTTGGAGTTTATATGGACTTCATATTGCTCAAAGCACTCTCAAATCCTTCTCACCATCATTTGCTGTGTCTCCCCCACCCCGCTTGCATTGTAGTAGAAATAACCAGTAAGGTGACACATAAAGATTATAATGCATGGATATAACTTGTAACATGAATCAATGTCATCAAGACGCACCCATTTAAATGAATAGGGTCAGATGAGAGTGCTGTATCACCCTGACTTGTGTGACAGTTACAAATGCATCACCTCATATGCATAATAGGAGTGTACAAACCAGAAGAGATTTGTAAACTTGGTTCATTTCAAGCAGAACTGACCCACAGGAATGGAAACAAGAGAAAAGGCAACTGGG
Source organism: Symphalangus syndactylus (assembly GCF_028878055.3). Lineage (NCBI taxonomy): Eukaryota > Metazoa > Chordata > Mammalia > Primates > Hylobatidae > Symphalangus > Symphalangus syndactylus. The sequence goes on along the minus strand of NC_072434.2, from coordinate 49,629,412 downwards.
TTGGAGCTGTCTGGAAATCAGTGATTCTTGTTTGGCTGTTTCACAAAACCCTAACGAGGATTTTGTGTCCTCCAGTCCACCAGGGAACTGAGAGCCGACCAAATCAGGCGCAGCACGCTGGCTGCTTCCTTAACCACGTTCTCTTCTAAAGGGGTGCAGTGCTTGCACGAGGTCTGGTAGGGGATAACGCGGAGGAGTGACGGGGTAGATTTGAGGTGTGCAATTTGTACCACATCTGGGGAAAAAAAAACAAAAAGCCAAGCGAAGTGGGCCTACCAGAGTTAACTGTGTTCACAGAGTGCAATTAACTGTTTGGAAGGTTCTGTGCCTTGTGCTCTGATTTACGGCCGCGTTCCTGGGACGCCCCTTCAGCCGGGCGAACGTGGAGGGGGCCAGGCCGGGCCGTGCGCACCCTGGGAGCGGAGCCGGGCCGCTGGCGCTCGGGATCTGGGGCTTGGCACCGCGGCGCACCGAGTGGCAAGCACAGCGCTTAGCGGAGGCCACACCTGCACCTCATTTGCTTCTGAGCAGCGCCATGACCCGCCTGCTGATGGGGCGCCTTCCCTTTCATCCTCGGGATTATGACAAGTTATTAATTGCCACCATTAGCCGCAGCAGCCTGCCCGAGATCTCTGCTGCTCTCTGGAGGTGAGAAACCGCGCATCTGAATGCCGAGGGAAGAGGCGCTGAGCAGCGCAGGGCAAACGGAGCAACAACCTGCCCAAAAGGGATTGTGAGATGGTGAATAATTTATTAGAAAACATTTTTCTTTGTCCTTCCCACAGACCCACAAATCCTCCCCAAGCGCTCTTTACCAGCCTTGCAGATAATGTACTTACACATCTCAGAGCCTGCTAAATAGACTGAAGAGGCCATTGGGTTCACCTCCACACTGCGGCTGCTAGGACCGCTACCAGCCCGCGCTGCCTCTGCCAAGGGCCTGCTGATGGAGGTGAGGGAATTAGCTGGTTTTGCAGAAGCAGATAGGAAAAGCCGCTGCCATGGCTACCCCGCCTTCCTCCCGGGTTCCTGCGTCCCATATTGAGCCCGGATACCTGCGCACATGCTTTATATTGGTCTAGAACTCTACAATTTCATTCCATACCACCAGTATGTGTTGACTGAGTTTCTACTGTGATAGAGAGTTGCTCGGTCCTTCCTTCTGCACACCTGGGCAGAGGTAAGGCCACACCACGTCCCCAGCCACACATGCATTCCTTTCACAGAACTGTGAGCCTACTCTACTAGAGATGCAGACCCAGGCCACGACCTCAAAGAGCTGGAAGTTAAATAAGGATACGCTCATGTGGACAAGTAATGACAATATAGAGCACCAGAGAGCTGGGTACTGGGTGCCACGATGGCACACAGGAAAAAGTGGTTAATTCAGGGGATAAGCAGAGCGTTATGGAGGAGGGGACGTTGGGATTCGATCTGATGGAGGGAGTAAAATTCGTCTCCTCCTGCCCCCTCCAACAATAGAGCATATATTTTGCTAACATTTTCATCAGCCTTTTCACAAGGAAGGCATAAGCTGAGATGACGTTGTCAGTACAACTAAAATTCCAAGATTTATTTCTTCTGCTTAGTGACTCCAAATCAGAATTTCCTTTAGGCTCTCAGTGGGTGAAGATTGGCCCATTTACACAGACAATTCTAGGACAGCTCAATGGTTGAACTCAGAGTCCTTTCTGGCAGTGGCCAAAGAGGCTTCTGCCTTGAGGACCAGAGAGGTAGAAGGATGGGGGTCAGGGACAGCGAGGTGCCATGGAGACAGAGGCTACACTAGCAATCCTGAGGAGTTCAGACCACAGGAACTAGAACTCTCCCAGGGACATGGTGAGGTGGTAGAGCATGGGGACGTTTCTCTGCACTGCAGCCAGAGCTATCTACCCAAAGTTACAAGCATCACTGACTCACTCTCCTGACCAGAAGCCTTCTGTGGCCCTAAATGCCTTCAAGATAAACACAAGGATGTTTGCGATTGAATCTCTGTCTGCTTCTCCAGCCTTACTTATTTCCCTCCTCCTTCCCCATCCTCAATACACATGGCCATGTGAGTACATTCACCAACATGTGCACAGCAGATACTCTGCATACATATACTCTAGCCAGACTGACCTGTTCAGGAGGGCCATATGAAAAATTACCATTTGTATAGGTCAAAACCAGCTGAATATCAGTGATTTTATATGAGTCAACTGAAAATAACACACTTGTCATCTTTGGCTCTTCATCTTGCCTGTCTACCGAGAGCACCTTTCTTTGCCTGCCAAAATCATACTCACCCTTCAGAAGTCAGTGTATTTAGACACTCCTTCCTAGAAAAGTCCTCTTGGACATTCCCGCCGTCTCCTCCACTTTCCACCTGGGCTTCGCTTTGATGGCACTCTTCTGTATTCCCAATGTATCCTCCACCTGCCTTCTTTTTGGTACTTGTTGCACTATATTATAATGGTTGCCTTACCTTTTATCCTCTCTAGTCTGTGGTCCCTTGAGGGCACAAATGATCCTATTTGAACATGTATTCCTAGGACCTCGCCCAGTACTGGCATATTGTAGATTCTCAGTAAGTTTGATGAATGAATAAATGAGATGAATGAGAAAATGGATGCACAAGATAACAGGGGAAGGGAAAAGAATCATAGACAGGGGAGCTGGGGCCAAGATTTCTACGGTAGCCAGGAAGGAAGGAGTTTTCATTTTATTAGGAGGTGCATAGGCAAGATGCTGGGAAGTACTTCAGGGATTCTATGAGGTCTGTACTGACCAAAGACATTCTCAGTCTCTGCTATTAAAAACAAAACAAAACACCTTTTTCCCTAGGATATATTTTTGTGGCATAGAGTAGACCCTCAATAAATAAATAAATAGTTATTGAATTTTAAAAGTGAATATGGAAGGACTATTTAAGATTAGTTTTACCTAAGGGTAAAGCAATTAACTAATAAGTATAGTTTTTTTTTTTTTTTTTTTTTTTTTTTTTTTTAAGTATAGTTTTTTTTAACTGAGTAGTTTTATTTTACATTATTTTTATCCCTACAACTGTGAAATTTGAAAATGAGGAAACTGAGGCTCAGAGAGTTGTGTCCTATTCGGGATCACCCAGCTAGTGAGAAAGAGATTCAAACCCAGGTCTCTCTAGCCCCAAAGCCTGAGTTCATGCCAACGATGCTACTGCAGACTCTCCATTCCCAGAGATCTTCTTGAGTTAGAAATAACCATATTATCTCAAAGATTTTGAAATAGCATAGTTTAGAATCGGGGCCAATCATATGTGACATGAGTATCTTCCAAGTCAAGGCTTCTATGTTACTTCCTCTTTAAAGTATGATCTCTTCCTCTTTAAAGCCTTAGAGTCTTTTAAAATGATGCTTGGAGACCCAGGTTTTGGTAGGTTAATTCAGTCATTCAACAAATCTTTAGTAATCACTTATTGTGTGCCACATCTCATGCCAAGCTCTGGAGATACAGTGTTGAATAGGTGTGTTTCCTGCCAACCTGGAGGACTGCTTAGATTCTGAAGAGACAACATCAAGCCTGCAGGTGCCAGATGGGCATCTTAGCTGAGAATGAATCAAGCAAAGATGAGGGAACAAGACCGACTGCCTCCATGTTTTGAGTTTGAATGCGCTTTAATGACAAGCATAATGAGTGTTCCGATCCTCCTGCTGTTACTGACATCCCCAGTCTTATAGGTGAATTGAATATCAAATATAGGAGCACACACACATTCACATACAGAGAAGACTAACATGCCAAAAAGAGATACAATCCTGAAGACCTATTAATCCATTTATTTATTTGATCCTAGCATTTTGAACACCCACATGAGTCAGGCCCCATGCTGGTGCCAGCTACTGCACAACTACCAGTCTCTGCTCTTTAGGGACTCACAGAACAATGTGGGAGATGGTCTAGTGTGTAAAAAATTACACTTATTTGAGATCAGTACACTAACTGAGGGAGGAATCAAGTGTTCCAGAAGAGAAGAGGGAGCAACTAGTTCAGGCTTTGGAGGGTGCAGGAGAGCATGTAGATGAGAAAGGGTTTCCCCAAGACAGCATTGTGTTAGCTGGATGCTAAAGGATGCATGGGCCTTACAACTGGAGAAGGGGTGCAAGACAGCCTCACCCATGGGAAAAGGAAGATGAAATAAAGGACAAATGCCCAGTGACTAGATGCTAAAGGAAGACTATTGGTTAAGTGGAATCATTCATTCATCCATTCATTCAGAAAACACTGAAGCCTACCATGCTGTTATGGACTGAATGCTTATGTCCTTCCCTCCTCCTCTCAATTACTACGTTGAAGTCCTAACCTTTGTGTGGCTGTGTTTGGAGTAAGGAAATATTTAAAGTTAAATGAGGCTATAAGGGTGGCGCCCTCATCCAACAGAATTAGTGTCCTTTTAAGAAGAGCCACCAGAGAGCTCATACACACTTTCTCTCTGTGCACAGGCACTGAGGAAAAGCCATGTGAGAATACAGCAAGAAGGTGGCCATCTGCAAGCCAGGAAGAAAGCCCTCATCCCAAACTGACCTCATAGGCACCTTGATGTTGGGCTACTAGCCTCTCGAACTGTGGAAAAATAAATTTCTGTTGTTTAAGCCATCCAGTCTATGGTATTTTGTTATGACAGCCCAAGAAGACTAATATTCATTCTCCTAGCACTGTACCAGGTTTGGATTAGTCAAAGACAAATAAGACCACTCACTGCTCTCAAAAGCTCATGGCTATAAAGAGAATATTTTGATCATATTCTCTATGATCAGCAGAAAAACAATGGCTAGAGTAAAACTTGTGGTATATTAAGGGAACACCTGCTTGAAATAATCATGATTTATTTTAACTGAACAATCTTATCTGGTCTTAGTTAAGCATGTTGGGTATGATTTAAGGATTTGATGTGGGAGGCATTCAAGATGTTTACCAATATTTCAATTTCTTCTCATTCTCAGCAAATTCCACCCCCACACCCTGGCAATTAAAGTTAGTTGGGGCTATGTGATTTGCTTTAAAAAATGAATTGTGAACAAAAGTAACAGGTATCACTTGCAGGCAGGAGTCTTGAAGAACCAGTGAGTGATTTTCTTCCCCTGTATAGCAAACATCAACATTCCAGGTGAGGGAGGCTCCATCAGTCCAAATCTGAGTGAGAAAATCAGGAGCAGAAGCCCTAAGACAAACAGGCAGCATGAGTAAGAAATGAAGCTTTAGTGTTTTAAGCTACTGAGATTTGGGGTTTATTCATTATTGCAGCACAATATAGTCTAACATGACTGATATAAGCAAAGAACAAGATGTTACTCATCCTGACCCTGGTAGACATTTTGGAATATTAGTTTTGCCACTCGAAGCCCTAAGAATGACCTACTATCAAGAGACTGGACTTCCAGTTTCTACTCTGTGTGGGTGTTGCATTCATCTACCATCAGGTTATAAAATACATTAATAGATTTCCTTATAAGCAATGAGCAGGTAGGATTTTACTTCCTCATCTACCTTTGCAGTGTTACATCCTTCATCGTTCATATGAAACCTGTTAGCAAAGAGGCTCCTGTATGAAGTTCTGTCCTTTAGAGTCTCAAACTGTAAAAGGGTATGGCTTTCTAATCTTCAGAGGATTTTTGCCCTTTCATGTCCTTTTTGTAGGCCCGAGAGCAACGGACTCTGGAATTGAGTGTTCGGCTTTAAATCCTGGCTGCACTACTTTCTATCCATGCGGCTTGGAAAAGTTACTTGATCTTCATTTTCTCACTTGTAGAATGAAAATAACAATAGTACCTATCTCATGGGGATGTTTTGTGAATTGAGATAATGCACATAGAGCTTAATAAATAGTAATTATTATTATTATTGGTGTTATCATTATTATTTCACCATCAGGATAGGCTCAAAATAAAACATCAGAAATCTTTATCACCGAAGCCATGACTAATCTTAGAGAGTTTACTTACAGATTAGCTGGGAGATAGGGGTTTGCAGTAAAGGACCTTCCAGCTTGTGCCCAAAGTTTTCAATTCTCCAGCCACACAGAGCTTCTTAAGGGTGATCAGAAGCTCTCAGAAAGGTTCTATTCCAGTGGGAGTCCTGCCACGAGAGGACCCGAGTTAAAGCAGGTGTGGACGCAGGGTGTGCAGCTTCCAGGAACTCTAGGAACCACCCCGCTTGTATGGCTTCTCTTTTGGATATTTAGCAAGTGACTCTTTGGAGAAAGATTATCTCCTTTTTGAAAGTAACCTCACCACCTGTCAAAACTGGACTTGTGAGAGGAATGGAGAGGCTAGCCCTGGGCAGTCTGGCCAGGCTCTCATTTGGGTCATGACATTGGCAGGGGCTGCTTTACTCCACATCAACTTGGCTTCTGGTCCCAACCCCCTTCTGAAGCTCTGATGATGTGACCGAAAGAGCTTTTGGGATTCTCCCAAGACAGCCAAAGTAACAAGAAGTGTGATTGATATAGAAGCTCTGTGATGATCACTGTGGTTGGGGAAAGGATCTTCTATTTGAGGAAAAGTGGCAACCAAGAAAATAAGAAAAATGGCAAGGGACTAAAATTCTGCCCTAAGTCCTTTCTGTCACTGACAATATTCTTGATCACTGGAATTTAAAATAAAATAATTTGATAAACTTCTAAAGGTGTATACCACGCGCAGGCCATGTGCTGTGGACGAGTGATACAATGATTCTTGAGGCCTTATCTTTCTCTATAAGGAGCTCATAGTCTTTCAATAATTCAAGAATGCATTCGTTCAATACTTTTACTGATGCCCATGGCATGCCATGCACCACCGTACTGGGTATATAATGGTGAACAAAACTGAAAGCTCTCTGCCCTTATGGAGTGTAGAGTCTAGTGGCATATCCAGAAACAGTAAGCACAAATAAACAATATTGTATTAATATTATTTTTATGCCAGCAAAGGAAAACAATGGGTAGCATAACAAAAGACATGTGATGGGATTGGGGAACAACATATAAACCAATACCAGCAGTGCACTGGGAAAGGCACACATACAAAAAGCTTTCAGAGTATGAACATCCGTGTACCTACGCTCCTGACTGCAGGCACAGACTGTGTGTGGGGAGATGCTCATATAGAAACCCAGGGACCCAGGAATGACATACACCAACACACATACCTCCTAGAAGTGTTTTCTCAGACTACAAACTATTAAGGATGTAAATTTCTGACAGTGAAAATTTTGTTTTTTTAGTGTTTCTGTAACTGTATAGATACACGAATTATTTTGTAGTTCAGTTATTCTACAAATACTAAACTGTTTTACAGCATGATTCTTACTGAAGTAAGCAATTAACACATCTTGCCTCTTCTTGCAAGCTCTGACCACCCACCTACACCCTCTGTGAGTCTTCTGTGTTTCTCTTCTATATTCCATTATTCCTTATGCATGCCTTTATCGTCACAGTTTTCACACTTTTATAATCACTGATTTGTTTTGCTTTTCTAATCTTCTAGATTGTGGACATCTTGAAGCCAGAGACTGTCTTAATTGTCTCAATATGCCTAGGGCTTAGCTGTCTTAGTTTGGGTTTCACGAAAAGCAGTCCTTGAGAACAGCATTCAAGTGCAAGCAGTTTGTTTGGAAGACGGTCCCAGGGAACACTAGGAAGGGAGTGGGGAGGGGAACAAGGAAGGGGGCAAAGCTCATAAGGAGCATTTTATTAAGCAAGTTACCAGATTCCCTCTGGAGAACTCTGGGAAGCCACATGGACCATGTCCCAGCATTATCAGGGTATTTATCCACCTTCCCATCTGTTGTTGGTTGAGGCCTCTCCCACGGGTAAGAACCCTCCAGCATGTCTGGTTTGTTTTCCCCACAGGCCAGGCATGCTTGTACAACCTGAAAAATCCCTCAGGCAGAGTCACAGGTGCTTTCTATAAGCAACCCTCAGACCGTGGAGATGAGTGCCAAAGGATGTGAATGGGGTGTCAACTAGTATCTGCTGGCACCCCGTGGCAGCCTGGTAGGCTTTGGTGGCTCAATGTAACAAAATAGCCAAGCAGAGCACATTGTTAAGGGATAAATTTTAGTGTGGGCTCCATGGGCAAATCTCATGTTACTGACATGGTATCAAGCCAGCAGTGAAGTGTTAGATCTGGAAGCAGTCTGAGATCATTTGCTGGGGATTCTTTTTCTTTCTTTCTCTTTCTTTCTTTCTTTCTTTCTTTCTTTCTTTCTTTCTTTCTTTCTTTCTTTCTTTCTTTTCTTTCTTTCTTTCTTCTTTCTTTCTTTCTTTCTTTCTTTCTTCTTTCTTTCTTTCTTTCTTTCTTTCTTTCTTTCTTTCTTTCTTTCTTTCTTTCTTTCTTTTTCTTTCTCTTTCTTTCTTTTTTCTTTTTTTGAGACAGAGTCTTGCTTTGTTGCCCAGGCTAGAGTGCAGTGGCATTATCTTGTGATCTCAGCTAACTGCAACATCTGCCTCCCGGGTTCAAGTGATTCTCTTGCCTTAGCCTTCCGAGTAGCTGGGATGACAGGTGTGGACCAGCACGCCTGGCTAATTTTTTTTTTTTTTTGTATTTTTAGTAGAGATGGGGTTTCTCCACGTTGGCCAGGCTGGTCTCGAACTCCTGACCTCAGACGATCCACCCATCTCAGCCTCCCAAAGTGCTGGTATTACAGGCGTGAGTCACCGTGCGGGCTGGAATGTTTGTTTCTGCAGCCATCATGATCAGAACTACCTTGAAGAGCAGAGTGTTATTTTAACCCCTCCAATCTCCCTGGACTAGTTCACATGTAATGAAATCTCCTGTTACTGCACTGATTCCATCTGTGTTTTCTCACCTGCAGGTGTTGGGGGCTCAATTATCATGCTTGCTAATATGTTGTTACTTTCTGAAGATGTAAATTATAACAGGTGCTACTTATGAATTATTTTTAATAGCAATGCATCCAACTCATTTGTTAACTTACACACAGTCAGATGAGGCCTCTTCATTTGATCCTCCAGAGACAGGACGACCAGCCTCCTTGGGGCTTCCATATTTTTAGAAGTCTCTTCTGGTTACCCTTCGTGTTTAAAAGTGATAGTGGTGATATTAGCCCAGGACTTCACCTGAATTTGAGCTTCTTGTGGCAAAGTGTACATGAACAACCCCACTCAGGACCTAAACCAATAAAATATTACTCGATATATCCTGTGCCTTCAAGAAACAGGACTCCAGGAAAATAACACAGTAATTCCAATGTGTCCAGTGTCTTCATTTCTGTGACTTTGCTGGAGCAGTATAGTGTAGTGGATAAGAATACAAACTGCCTGGGTTCTGTGTCTCCATTTCCTCATCTGTAAAATGGGGATAATAATAGTTCCCATCTCTTAGGGTTGAATGGAGATTAAATGAGTTAACACATGTAGAGAATTTTGAACAATGCACAGCTCTTTAAATAGTTACCAGCACTATATTAAGCACTGACCCAAGAATAATTGATTCATTCAACAATTTTTTTTTCTTTTTTGAAACAGAGTTTTGCTCTATTGCCCAGACTTGAGTGCAGTGACACGATCAGGGCTCACTGCAGCCTTGACCTCCTGGACTCAGTCCTCCCACCTCCCTCAGCCTCCTGAGTAGCTGGGACTACAGGTAAACGCCACCATGCCCCCAGTTTTTTGTTTCTGTTTTTTCTAGAGGTGGGATCTCACTATGTTGCCGAGGCTGGTCTCAAACTCTTTGGTTCAAGCGATCCACCTCCAATCTCGGCCTCCCAAAGTGCTAGCATTAAATGCATGAGCCACCACACCTGGCCTCAACAAATACTTTTGAGTGCCACCTCTGTGCCAGTCACTGTACCAGGTGTGGTGATACAATGGGGAACTACATAAACCTGGCCTTAGAGAATTTGCATTTTACCTGGGGAACACAGACTACTATGATGGGCAAAGACCCCCAGCTGACAGGGAAGCTTCCTGGAATTGAGGACTACACCAAGGCCCTGGAGACTGGTTGTAGCCAGACAAAGGGTGTGCCAGGAAGGGGATTGCATGCACCAAGTTCTAGAAGTATAAGATGGCATAACAGAGACAGAGTAGTTCACTGCGGCTGTGAGATGGAGGGAAAGGGATGGTGAGAGAGGAGGTAGGTTACAAAAGGCTTCTTAGCACCATTCAAGTGCAGCTGTGTCTCCTGGGAGCAATTGGGTGGGAAGGAGAAAGTAAACGCCCCATGCTTAGACTTGACTACTCTTTTGACACTTCTCCCACAGGGCTTTACATTGTAATCTCTTACAGCACAAGGTACATGTGTACTTTTTCCCATTCACATTGTGAATTCCTTGAAGGCAGAAACCACGGGCCTTTTATTTCCTCCGACCCTCCCTAGCCACTGGCAGCTTTGTTGGTATTTGAGCCCTCACTACCCATCTCTTAGCACCTCTGGCAGAATGTGATTCCAGATCATTCTTCATTGCCTGCTGAGGACCCCAACACCCTGTCTTGCTCTTGTGAGACCTCCTCTGCACTCCGTCCTGAGGTTACTACCAAAGTTTCTGATGGTCTTCTCCTGGGATACCTCCTCCTGATCTCTCATCCTCATTCCCTGCAGCAATTTTGTTCTCACTCATGAGACTTTCCCTCTCCCCTCAATGTGAATGGCTTGTCTAGCCCAGATGTTATGATTTTTCTACTTTCTAGATGCAGTGCAATGGAGCAGCAATGGCTTTGGAGTCGCCCAGATCTGAGCCCGAATCCCACCTTCTAGATGTGTGGTCTTCAGCAAGCTATTTAATCTTTCTGGGCTTCATTTATCTCACTTATAAAACGAGGCTAATACTACTTAGCTGCAGAGTTGTTGTTGTAAGGATGAAGTCGTGGTTATATAACTAAGATGCTCATTAAATGATGATACCCACGTCCCTGCCTATAGGTACAGTTCCAAGTCCTAAACTCTCCACATCTGTACTTTCTTGTTGTGGTAACTGATTCAGTTCCCAGAAATCTTGTGAAATAGTCAATTAGGGTTAATGAAAGATAATTTCTTGGCACAGAGTACTTCCTTTTCAAGAACATCCTGCATGTAAGTTACTTTCATTCTAGGCTGTTAAGACATTTTTCAAACTTACCTGTAGATAGTAATCTCAGACCTAGGAGACACATCAACAGTGATAACGAAAAGAGAGCAAGTGATTCTGAAGTTGTTTTTCTCTAGAGTAACATGTGTACAGCATCCAGAACAATTAGATCCTGATTGCCAGGCCAAATTTCCATCATGACACTGATGAGTTACAAACCCCTCAAGCATTGCATCCAGGAAACAGCAGCAGCATCCAAGCCCTTTGATGGAATCACAACCTTATAATTAGTATAAGTCCATTTATTATCATGGGCGTGGGTGTGTGCATACCAGGGGAGAAGAGTGAGGGACGAGGAAACAAACTAAAAAGCATAAACTGAGAAAGGAAAAGAAATTAAAACCACTTAAAACTCACTAATGTAATTATAGGATCTTCTCAACAACTGAAGTTTGGGAAACCCAAACTGACTTCAGGGAGACACTGAATATAGATACTAGCTGCAGGGCTATCTTAGAACTATGAGGTGCACCGTGTCTCTCTTCCTGCCGTTTGCCAACTGTCCCTCTCTCCCCTTTCTGTGTTTTTGCAACCTGGGCATTTAAGAGTGAGGACGAGAAGAAAGGCACAAAGGAATGGAAGGAGGAGGGAAGGAGAGGGAAAGAAGAGAGGGAGACTAACGATTCCTGGAGCACCGTTTGTGATATGTGCCCGGTGCTCTGCTGGCTGTTCCCTATCCATTAGCGCAGTGTCAGGAACACAGGCATTGGCAGCAGACAGACCTGGTTCAGAGTCGGCCCCTGGCTGTCTTGGACAAATGGCCTCAGTTTCTTTATATGTAAAATGAGGTTGAAGTGATTTGGGGCATGAAATAAGATAATGTATATGAAGCCCTTAATACACAAAGGACATAGTCAATTGTCTCTTAAAATTATTTCATTTTTCTCCATAAAAGGGTGAAGTGGGTCTACTATCCTCATTTTGTGAATAAAGACACTGGTGGTAAGGGACGCCAAGTGGATCATGAGCTCCATGAACGTAAGGACCATGCCCACCTTGGTCACTGCTACACCCAGCACTAGGCAGTTAGGACGGGAGGGCTTCACTGTGGTTGGGAGGGAGTTAAAGTATCACCCATCTGGATCCAAGGCCAGGATCCTTCCCAGTGCCATGTTGCTGGCCCCAAATAATCTCCTGTCTCTGTGGGTAGATGTAGAGTAGTAAACACAGGTTTGAGGAAGAAACAGCCAGGGTTCAAGTCCCAAGTTAAATAGCTTGCTTTGTGAGCCAACTGTTTATATGTTTCTGATCCTCTTTATGTCCTCCCCATCCTGAAAGAGTCCCTTAGTCTTTTTGATAAAAGACTCTCAGAGGGAGCTGAAAGAGAAGGATATTTTAGGGCCAGAGCCCTAAAGAAGAGTCCTATCCCTGCGGGTCGGTATACTAGTGACAGAAAAGAAAAACCTCAGGCAAAGGGTTAGGATAGTTTGTCTGGGGTTTGTTTTTTCAGACAGGAACGGAAAAAAAAAAAAGAAGAAATGTGGAGAGGGAGCTAATAATTATTGAGCAACTATTGTGTACTCATTGTGTTTGGTGTTTTATACCTAATGTCTCATTTAATCCCCATAAAAGTTCTGTAAGAAAGATTCCCATTTTACAGATGAGAAAACTGAGGGTTAGAAACGTTAAGCACTTTGGCCAGTTTAACTGATCTTGTTAAATGGCAAAACAAAACTTGTTTCCAGGTTGGTTTTGCTCCAAAGCCCATGTTCTTTTCATAAGTACAGCTACTTCTCTTTAAGGTAAAAGAAAATAAAAACAGATTTGTCAGGCTGTTAGGTTTACCAAAAAGTTTCATCTTCTATTGAGTGTCCACTGGGAAGTGATTTATCTTTGTTTGGAAACAACACCCACACCTGTGCTCTGCTCTCTCTTCACCTGACCTCTTTTTAATGCTACCCACCTATCAATGCAATGCAGAGTCCGCAGGTGCCTGGTCCCTGGAATTTTATTTCATGGTCAGGCTACAAATTCGTGACTGCCTTTAAAAATAATGATTTGTGTTCAACGTGAGTTTTTGTAGCAGATATATAAATAAACGTATTCTCTTTATTTTAAAATATAATATTGATTCTGTTTCTTATAACACAAGAGAAAAGCAAGTGAGAAGTCAGAGTGCTGGCTTAAAAATTAAACCCTGTAAAGTTTACAGGCAATCTACAGTGCAGCTAAATCTAACAGCCATGAAACAAAAAAAGCACAATCACTTTACAGGGGTTTTCCAGGCAACTCTGGAATTCAAGTGTTCAAGTTCAGCCCGTGTAATAAAAGGGAGTTTATGATGGTTTTGCAATTGAGGCAGAAGATGGAGAAAAGAACACTTGTATTAGGGAGCATCCTAAAACCAAAAGCCTCATGAAGCAAGTTTACTAGGTGTGAAAAGTTTGTTTTAAAGAGAAGGGATATGAAACCATAAGGCGAACAAAATATCTCATTAACCCAGGCAGCCCTAGAAACATTTTGCATGCATGCATTCATCACTACAGCAAACTTTTTTTGGGTACCTACTAGAAGGACAAGTATGTCCAGCACAGGGGATGCAAAGCAAACAGGCATACTCCCTGCCCTCAAGAATCTTATCGTCTGAGGGGTGGGGCAAATATGTGAATAGTGATTATGGCACAAATACTATATTTGAGATTATATAAGAGCAATCATAGCTAATATTTGTTAGGTGCTTATGACAACGCCATACTCGGTTTTAGGCCCTTTCTATGTTATTAACTCAGTACACCTCACAAGGGCTCTATGAAGTAGGTACCGTTATTAACACCATTTTGCAGATAAGGATGGGTAAGGTAAAGGACTTGCTCGAGGTGAGACAATAACCAATGCCAAAAGGGCCATAAGAGTATGTTGGAGGGATTGATGGGCTTTCCCTGAAGGCAGAAAAGATGCATGCAAACTGGATCTTAAGCAAGGAGGAGGAGTTTTCTGGATCCAAGGTGAAACAAGGAAGCACATTCTAGACATGGGGAACAGCATGTGCCTGAGTGTGGTGTATCTGGGGAACTGAGAGCCTCCGTGCATGACAAATGCAGGACCCGCGATGCATGGAAGTCAGAGATGGGACAGACTGAGAGGGGCTTTATGAGTCATGGTAAGGAGTTTGGGCAATAAGGGACCAAACGAGGATTTTAAATAAGGGACTTAAGATAGCTTTGCAGTTAACTTTGTCAGAGTGTTCTACAGGTGAGAAGATTTGAGGTAGGGACATTAGATAGGAGGCTAAGCTAATAACCAGATGAGCGGTGGTGGCCTGAACAAGGCCAGTGATTGGGAGGATTCTTGAAAGGGAATTTGAAAGATTTATGAACAATGCACTTATATTTCTGTAATTATTTTTCTGCTTATATTTCTTCATACTATGTGGGAAGTATCAAGACACCAATCCTTGGCTTGGTGGGCACTAAAGAAACTTGTCAAATGACTTTATTGAATGAATCTGGACTCAAGCAGTCATTCTTACCTAATAACAGTAGTACGTATTTTTAAAGGGGCTTCTAAAGTACCTGGTACATAGTAGATACTCAAAATTATACACACACACACACACACAAAATATTTTAAAAGCCTAATAATTTGGGAGCCACCCTGAAACCTCAAAGCTAAAAGTCATTTATTTAATTGAGCACAATTTTTACTAATCTGTAAGGTGCCATCTTGATTTAGTTGTAAAGAGTTGGTTGTGTTCAGTTTCAAGGCAAATGAGAGTTAACTCTTTCTTTGGCATAAAACATTACACCTCACCCTCTCATTGTGCTTAATAAATTACCTCTGCCACCCCCTTTTATTGACAGGAAAACTGGGCACCGGAGGACCCAAGCCACCTGCCCAAAGCCACACAGCAAGATGATGTAGAAAAAGTAAAATATTTACATATCCACCTTGCGGCCCCCTCTAATGTTCATTCTCCTCCACTTTAAGAGAAAGTTAGAAAATTGTGGATAGAAAGGGAAAGCAAATTCTGCATAAAAGAAAACATTTTTAACAAATACAAATGTGGCCTAATTTAATTTCCAATACATGTCTCCACCTTCGGCTTTGAAAAAAGGTTAAAATGCAATTCTCCAAAACGAAGTTATTCGATAGAGGAATATTAACCTCCTCGCCCCTTGTACTTCGACTCGTTTTATCTCCTTTTCATTTTTGTTTGTGGGTCTATTCATTTTGGTGAGGCCAGGCACGTTGCTAGGTAACGGGCCCATCACGGGCCAGCATGTTAGTTTGCCTGGGTGGCAGACTTCCCTAGCGCTAGCTGCCGGCAATGCAGTCTCTCACAAAAAGCATTTATCACTGGGCAGGCACAGTAATGGCCACTCAGTGGAGGGGAAATTGAGCTGACCCGAAGGCCAAAGCTGTTAGGGAGACTGGTGGGAAGGGTAAGAGGGTCACAACACCCTTTTCCCACACACTTAGTGGGCAGTAAGCGGTAGAACAGCCCAGCCACTGTTTTCACTAACATATCCTGAGGCTTTGCACCTGAAATAAATGTTTGCTTGACATTCACGATAAAAAAAGAGGAGGCAAAAAAATAAAATCAGTTTGTTCCAAGAACAATGAACTGAACAATGAACACTGTGATTTAAAGTTAGCCAGAGTTTCCTCAAAATTTGATTTTGGTAGTTATGCTGAAAGGGAGATTTGCAGAGAAGGGGGGGTCCTAAATAATGAGTATGTTCTGATAGTGGTCATCCAAACGTTTATTTACCTAGCTCCTTGAATTTGAAAGGAGAGAAGTCTAAATATGTGTGCTTTTTAATTTTTTCCCCATGAATGGCACCAGTTTTACAAGTATTAATGTTGGTCATCACCAAATTGATATTATTTTGGAAATACCCATTTCAAATTTCTGTGTAATTAAATAATGACACTTACCTTCCATATTTATTTAGCTTAGCATGAGATAAAGTTTAATAGGCAAACCAGACATTTTAAAATGTGCTTAAATATACTTTTGCAATGTTGAGTAACAACACGTTATTTGAATGTGATGCTTTCCTATACAATGCTAAGGATTTTTCTGGAAACATTATTCAGATTTTATTGCCTTTTTTCAGAATTATTTTACATGAATGAATACAAAACAAAGAAAAGTGTCATTACAAAAACAAGAAAAGCATAAGTAATTCATAGAAGGATAAATATCATTGTAAATGGCATGAAGGTTATACACAAAAATATTTTATTTTAACAGTGTAGAAATCTTGGCAAGATTCAATTGTGGAAAAAAGAGAAATTCCTTCCCTAGACCATTTATTTTTTGCAATCAACTGTAAGTCATGCCATTTTTGTGTTAAAACTTGAAAAATCATATGAAGGGTTTAAATACGCTTGTGTTAAAATGTAGGCACTAAATATTATTTAGCATTTCATTTCAAATTATCTGTATTATTAAACATTATGCAGTTCCAATATTCTACTTTACTTGAGTGCAAACTCTTTTTTTCCAAATGAAGAACACATAACTATCAGAAATCCACATTTCAAATGTTATACCGATATTTTGACCAAATATTTTCCTCTCTCTGAGCCCCAGTTTTCCCCCAGAGGTGAAGGTAAAATCCACCCCACCTACCTCCCTGAGTGATTGTGACAATCAGATGAGATGTTAGCTGTGAAACACCATACAGATGTAAGATGACTATTTTATTATTGTAAAAAATAAAACTGCTTGGAGAAACTGAAAGGATGAGAGGTAGGTTTTCAACAGCACTCAATATTCTCTCATTTTTTATAGAATTAGGCTTCTTGCCGCTGTGCAATGCCAAAGTTATAAGCACATTAGAACCAGTGTGTGTTTTTTTTGTCCAATTAGCCTCACTTTGTACATAGACAAGTAGAATTGCTGCAGCTTTTCTTCAGAAATGGAGCAGAGTTAAGAGCACAAGAAGAGCCCTTTTCTTCACTCTGTCTCCACTGCTTTCAAACAGCAATATTTAACCAACGAAAGAAGAGACTAAGTCAATCTCAGTTTTAGTGATTCCCCTGAAAGTCATCAAATAAAAATGTGAACTTTAAAATTGATCAGGATTAATTTCACTGACACTGTATCATAACATATACCTCTTTAGAGACTCATTTGTTGGGCTGCAGATGCAAAGAAAGTATGGGAAGAAATAAATCAGAACACAATAAGGCAGTTAGACTTTTGCCATTGATAGAATACTAAAAATGTCTGATTTATCAAAGCATTAACAAACAGAAGTAAACACAAGACTTACATTTTCTTACAAAATACCTAGAGAGAGGAAGATTAAAATAATAACCAAGACCATGTGTATCAATAAATTTAATTTATAAATATTGCCCCATTGCCAGATGATGCTATTTCATTTGCTAATTTGAAGAGTGCAACAGCAAGGGATGATTTATCAATGCAAGGGCCACCCTGATGGATAACTGCTGTTCTCAACTCTGTGGACACCTTCTCATGCAGACGAGAGAGTTTTAGTGAATCGGAAGTACAGTTTAATAAGAAAAGTTATTTAAGCTTTCCCTGTAGTCATTACCTTCAATTTGAAATTAAACAAATATTTTTATAGTATTTTTCTTCACAGTGAACTCAATCCCAGGGTGATTATATATTAAGAAAAATAGTTACCAGCGCAGGTCATCACCCTAAGTGCTTATACATGTTATCTCATTTAATCCTGACAATAAATCTAGTAAGTGGATATAATCATCTCCATTTACAGATGAGAAAAGTGACTCTAAGAAAGGTATGTCAACTGGATGGTTTTGTTTGTTTGTTTGTTTAAAGAGACAGTTTCACTCTGTTCCCAAGGCTTGAGTGCAGTGGGGCAATCATAGCCCACTGCAGCCTCAAATTCCTAAGCTCAAGTGATCCTCCTGCTTCAGCCTCTCAAGTAGCTAGGAATACAAGTGCATGCCACAATGCCTAGCTAATTAAAAAAAAATTTTTTTTTTTTTTTGTAGAGACAGGGTCTTACTGTGTTACCCAGGCTGATCTCGAACTCCTGCCCTCAAGTGATTCTCCTACCTCGGCCTCCCAAAGCATGGAGATTAGAAGTGTGAGCTACCATAACTGGCCTCAGCTTGGTTTTAGTAAATGTCAGAGTCAGCATTTGAACCTGCTCAGCTCCAAAATATGTGCTCGTAATCACTATTATGTAATTACTTCAAAACATGTGCTTGAAAGTCTCAGGAATCAAAATTCTTTTAAGACAAACTGTGATGTTAATTACAGAAGCTGTATAATTTAACATGCGCTAATATATGGAAAGTTAAATTTTGATCAAAGAATTTTAGCAGTGAAAGAACCTCAACAGCCATCAAAATCAAACCTTCATCTCTGAGATAAAGAAGCTGAGACTCCACAGGATGTGATGTACCTAGGGGCACATCTAAGGTTATTAAACAGGCACATGATTGAGTGATTGTTCCACCAAATAAGTCACTGTAAATTTGCCTCAAATGGCTAGTATATTTAAAATATCATTTACTACACAACATTTCTACCTACACAAAAATGTCAAGGAAACACATCTGCTGCCAGATGAGATAGAGCTGTATATGCATACCCCAGAGATATTGCAGGCTTGGTTCCAGAATACCGCAGTAAGGCAACTACGGAAATAAAGCAAGTCACAGTATTTTTTTGGTTTCCCAATGCATGCAAAAGTCATGTTTATATTATCCTTTGTTGTCCTCTCAACAATGGTATAGCATCTTCACCAGAAATAGATTCCATCTGAGAAACCACTTTCTTTGCTCATCCATAAGAAGCAATGCCTAGTTTGTTCAGGATTTATCATGAGATTGCACAATTCAGTCATATCTTCAGCCTCCACTTCTAATTCTAGTTCTCTTGCTATTTCTGCCACATCTGCAGTTCCTTCCTCCACTGAAGTCTTGAACCCCTCAAGGTCATCCAGGAGGGCTAGAATCAACTTCTTCCAAACTCTTATTAATGTTGATATTTTGACCCCCTTCTGTGAATCACAAATGTTCTCATGGCCTCTAGAATGGTGAATTCTTTCCTGAAGGTTTTCAATTTACTTTGCCAGATCCATCACATGGTTCACTATCCATGATAGCAATAGCCTTATGAAATGTGTTTCTGAAATCATAAGACTTGAAGGTGGAAATCACTACTTGATCCATGGGCTGCAGAATGGATGTTGTGTTAGCAGGCATGAACACATTTATCTCCTAGTACATCTCCATCAGAGCTCTTGGGTGACCAGGTGCATTGTCAATGAGCAGTAATCTTTTGAAAGCAATCTTTGTTTCTGAGCAGTAGATCTCAAGAGTGGGCTTAAAATATTCGATAAACCATGCTGTAAACAGACGTGTTATCATCCAGTCTTTGTTGTTCCATTTCTAAAAGCATAGGCAGAGTAGATTTAGTGTAATTCTTAAGGGTTCTAGGATTTTTGGGATGGTAAATGAGCATTGGTTTCAACTTAAAGTCACCAGCTACACTAGTCCCTACCAAGAGAGTCAGTCTGTCCTTTGAAGCTTTCAATTCGGGCATTGACTTCTCTCTAGCTATGATGGTCCTAGATGGCATCTCCTTCTAATAGAAGGCTGTTTCGTCTACACTGAAAATCTGTTGTTTAGTGTAGATCATCAATGATCTTAGTGAGATCTTCTGGATAATGTGCTGCAGCTTCTACATCAGTACTTGCTGCTTCACCTTACACTTTATGTTACAGAGATGGCTTCTTTCCTCAAACCTCATGAACCAACCTCTGCTAGCTTCCAAATTTTCTTCTACAGCTTCCTCACCTCTCTCAGCCTGCATAGAATGGATGAGAATTAGGATCTTGCTCTGGATTAGGCTTTAGCTTAAGAGAAGGTTGTGCTGGTTTGATCTTCTATCCAAACCACTTAAGCTTTCTGCATGTCAACAATAGAGCTATTTTGCTTTCTTATCACTCTTGTGTTCACTAGAGTGGCACTTTTAATTTCCTTCAAGAGCTCTTCCTTTAAATTCAGAACTTGGCTAACTGTTTAGCTCAAGAGGCCTAGATTTTGGCCTATCTCAGCTTTCGATACACCTTCCTCGCTAAGCTTACTCAAATCTACCTTTTGATTTAACATGAGAGATGCAGGACTATTCCTTTCACTTGAATGCTTAGAGGCCATTGTAGAGTTATTAATTGGTCTAATTTCAATATTGTTGTGTCTTAGGGAATAGGGAGGCCTCAGGAGAGGGAGAGAGATGGGGGGAATGGCCAAGTCGGTGGAGCAGTCAGAACACACATATTTATGGATTAAATTATCTGTTTTATATGGACATGGTTTGTGTGCCCCAAAACAATGACAACAATAACATCAAAGATCACTGCTTACAGACCACTGCAACAAATATAATAATGGTAAAGATAAGTTTGATATGTTGTGAGAATTAGTAAATGTGACATGAAGTGAGCACATGCTGCTGAAAAAATGGAGCCCATAGACCTGCTTGATGGAAGGTTCAATCTGTACAACCACAATGACTGCAAAGCACAATAAACTGAAATGCGATAAAACAAGGAGGTATGCCCGTATTAGAAATCGGGGAAATCCGTCAGTTTCATTCTGCCCTGGCCTCCCGTATGTCAGCCCCTATACTGGGCACTGTGACACAGAGATGAAGAGTTCTTAGTCTACGCTTTGCATGGTAATAAAAATAACACAAATTCTTATGAATTTTAAGGAATACACTCAAAATTTAATTTTGAAAACCTACAGGAAGCCTGAGGTTAATCTAAGGAATTTCTATGTACACTAAAACAGGTACTAATCTGAGTGTGGCAATGCTCAGTCCTATAAGCAAAAAGAGACTGTGTCTGAGCCATTTTCCTCTTGCAGGTAGGGATGGAAGCAAAAATACTTAGACTATATTGTCCATCCCAAAAAACAATCTACCAAAGAAAATATTGAACCACCTTTTGGTTCTGTCCCCAAATAGCTAATTAAGCAGGATTCCCTATAGACTTTTTCTAATCACATGAGGTAGGCATCAGAAAATCATGAAATCAACTGTATTTGTATATAAAAATAAATTTTAAAAATGGAAAATGGAGTAATTCAACAAATCTATATGAGATGGAAAGAGAACTTCTTATCCTATCAATATCAATATGCACAAATTCAACCAGCGCAATTTCCTGGTGGGCAAATCCAGATAATTTCAGGGTTTTGCCGAAGGTCACATGGCTTCATAGGGGCAGAGCCAGGTCTAGGACCAAGAGCTCTTGACTGTGGGCCTATGCTTTTCCCACTACATCAGATTACTTGGGCAAATGTCAATGCACAGTACACACATGAGAAAGATAGGAAAGAGTAGAAAATTGGCATACTCACTTGATTATTTGTATCTCCAACATGGAATAAAATATACAGTACAATTTCAGACCAATTTTGATAACAAGGCTACCAGTTCTAGTTTGAAAGTTACTTTGAAACTGTTAACAAAAATATTTTTATAATATCCACATAATGAGACATATGATCATAACAGCCATTTGCACAAACATGTAAGCATTTAAATGTAAGACATAAACTGTTCAGTGTACTGTCTCTAGTAGCTAATATGTTACTCCATACAGTGTAGAATGCTCCAAATTTGTCATTAGATTTTAGGTTGCTCATTGTAAATGCCCTCAAACTTTCAAATTACCCTGCCGTACCTGATCTGTCTGGAAAGTCAAAAGAAGAAAACAAAAAGACTGAAAATATTACGATATTTCGAGAGTGACAGTTTCTTTGGGGTTTGACTTTCTGTACTCTAAATTCCTCAGGATGGAGATTTGCTTCTTAATTTGGCACATTCACCAGCTGGCACCTATTAGATGACTGTGTATAATAGTAAGAAGAACTCCTACGGACATGGGACAGATACTGACATATAGTAAGAAATTCAATAAAACATTTGTTAAATGAATGAATGAATGAATAATTCTTATTTTCTTTGACCACTTCCCAAATGATATCAGGCAAACTACATTCACAAAAAAAATGACAATATCTCTTTAAACAGGTAAACTTTGAGCTTTTTCGAGGAGAGTAAATTCTCCATTTCTATTTTGCACATTCCCAAGTCTACTTTGAAATATTATAATTCTATGTTATAATAACATAACTATTACTATTATATAAAGACGTTCTGTCACACATTTTTAAATAGGATTCAATTTTCTTTATGCTACTTAATGAAAAAAAAATTCCCTTAAAAAAGCACAAACTGGAATTTAAAATATTGTTGGAAATTCTTCTGGGTTTTAGAAGAGCCTAATCTTTCCATAGACTGAAATAGAATTATCCTACACCTCCTTAAAATATCAACTATTAGGACTCCAATTACAGTCATGCACTATGTAACAATCAATGACAGATTGCACATGGACAGGGGAGCCGCCCTATACATATATACCATTTTTAATCTTTCATATCATATTTTACTGTATCTTTTCTATGTTGAGATATATTTAGATACACAAATATTTACCATTGTATTACAGTTGCCTACAGTATTCAGTACAGTAACGTGCTGTCTAGGTTTGTAGCCTAGGAGCAATAGGCTGTGCCATACAGCCTAGATGTGTAGTGGGCTACTCCATCTAGGTTTGTGTAAGTACCTGCTATGATGTTTACAAAATGATAAAATTGCCTAACAAGGCATTTCTCTGAAGATATCCCTGTTGTTAAGTGATGTTTGACTGTACTTTTCAAATCTTCACTATAGGCGTGATGTAGAGATTTAAGGAATTAATTCTTTAAAAAACTGTTTTCTAATTTTTAACTTTTTTGTAGAGATGGAGTCTTGTTATGTTTCCCAGGCTGGTTTTGAACTCCTGGTCTCAAGCAATCCTTCCGCCTTGGCCTCCCAAAGTACCAGGCTTACAGAAGTAAGTCCACTGTGCCCAGCCTAATTCTTACAATTCTGGCAGAGAAATAGTCATTAAAGTTTACTGTACTTTGATATGGCATTCTTGGGCAATAGCTCAGGTCAACAAACATTCCTCGAGTAGCCACGATGTCCCATGGCAAATTTAAAAATAAATAGTACCTGCCCTCAGAAATAAACTCTGTACTATTCCAGTGAAAATAAAATAAGTATGATGACAGATGTTATAAGAATTAGTAATGCAATGCTATACCAAGGGATGGGGATGGACAATTGGAACGGTCCACCCCAGGTGCAAGCATCATCTGCAGAAAATGTAAAAACCTGACCACATCTTGGTTTACTTCTTATTATCACCATGCAGCAGCAATTCTAAATGACAACTATACTGGGTTGAATAGTGTCCCCCTCAAAATGTGAGTCCTTCCCCGAACTTTGGAATGTGTCCCTATTTGAGAAAAAGGGTTGTTGCAAATGTAATTAGTTAAGATGGGCTCATACTGGCATAGGCAGGGTCCTTAATCCAATGACTGGTGTCTCTATTTTTTAACCGTGTCCTATTTCTCCAAATGAAGAAGAAGAAAAGAGACAGAGATAGACACAGACAAGGAGAGAATGCCATGTGATGACACGGACAGAGACTGGAATAAGGTGTCTATAAGCCAAGAAATGTCAAAGATTGCCAGCAACCATCTGAAGCTAAGAGAGCAGCATGGAACAGACTCTCCCTCAGTGCCTTCCAAAGGAGCCAACCCTGTCAACACCTTGATTTCAAACTTCTAGCCTCCAGAACTATGAGACAATGGAATTTGTATTGTTTTAAGCCATCCAGTTTGTTGCACTTGGTTATGGCAGCCCTAGGATGTGAAGACAATGACCGTTCCCAACACCCCACCTTCTTGCTACATCACTGATAGTAAAAATACAATGTGGTCATTATTAAAGTATATATTGTAGCTTATAGTTAGTAGACTAATAGTCTGGAAGTGGAGAGAGACATGTAAATATGGATTTCAACACAGCGAGGTAAGTGCCATGATGGAGGTGTGCACAGGCACCTGTGGCTCACAGAGAAGGTCAGGGTTCAAGTACAGCTGTCCAGAGCAGTGCAGACGGTGCATTCAGGAAAACACAAATGAGTCCAGTTTGGCTGGAACAGATCATTGTGTGAAGGAGAAGAACAGAGTGAAAGAAAGGTGAAACTCTGCTCATTGAAGGACTTTGAAAAATGCACATTGATATGGTGCTTTAGACTCTCATCAAAGTATAGTCTGTGGACCAGTAGAACTGGCGTTACTGGAAGCTTGTTAGAAATGCAGACGCCACTCTGGGAAACTGTGTAGTGCCTTACTCCTTCAAGTGTGGTCCTGCAACCAGCAGCAGCAGCAGCAGCAGCAACAGCTGGAAGCTTGTGAGAAAGCCAGCCCCACTCCAGACCTGCCAAATCAGAATCTGCATTGGGCAACAGGATGCCCAGATGATTTGCTCATACACCAAAGGTGAAAAGCACCGTTCCAGGGCATGTTAGCCCTCTGCTGAGCCATAATGAGAGGAAGTAAATGGGTGAGAAGATAGCTGAGGTGAGAGGTTGTGGAAGGCAGTGATACACTACAGCATGAGGTGAGCAAAGACATCGAGGTATAAAACAGCAGCTCAGTTTTATTGCACCAGGTACTGTGCTACATGCTTTCTATGCACTCATCTTTTGATCTCCACAGTCACGCTGTGTTTTTATCCCAACAGATGGAGGGGTAGAAAGGTGGGTAACTGCCGGGTGCAGTGGCTCATGCCTGTAATCCCAGCACTTTGGGAAGCCGAGGTAGGTGGATCACTTGAGCCAAGGAGTTCAAGACCAGCCTGGGCAACCTGGGGAAACCCCATCTCTCCAAAAAATATAGAAGTTACCCAGGTGTGGAGATGTGCACCTGTAGTTCCAGCTACTTAGGAGGCTGAGGTGGGAGGATCATTGAGCCTGGGCGTTGGAGGCTGCAGTGAGCCATGATTGCACCACTGCACTCCAGCCTGGGTGACAGAGTGAGACACTGAGAAAGAAGGAAAAAAAAAAAGAAAAAGAAAGAAAGAAAGAAAGAAAGAAAGAAAGAAAGAAAGAAAGAAAGAAAAGAAGGAAAAAGAAGGAAAAAGAAGGAAAGAAGGAAGGAAGGAAAGATGGAAAGGAAGGAAAGGAAGGAAAGGAGAATAACCAGCCCAGTGTCACTGGACATGAGGTGGGGATGTAAACTCAGGATTCCTCAGCATCCTTCAAATACCCCAAGCCTTCATGCCTTGCATAGCAGATTCCCTCTACAAGGAATTGCCTTCTTTATCTGTTAAATCTCATTCATTCTTCCAGATCCAGCTCTAAAAGTCACCTCCTGTGTGACCTCCCTCCCAATTTCTCCCGTCGTTAGTTGCATACTCTGTGATGCTCCTGAACACCTCTTTCATACCACAATGATAGAATTTGTCATGGTCTGGCTTATTTGGTGCTCACCTCTGCCCTGTTCAACCCCAAATAGAAGGTGATGTTTTATAGAAGGTGGAGGAGGCATGTCTCCTTAATCTCAGTCTCCCCAGTGCCTAATTTGGTGCTTCATGCCTAGTAAACACGAATATGTGTTTATTAAAGGTGGACGTGGGTGCCAACTCTGGCTGCATTCCTTACCAGCTATATGACTTTGAGCACATTCCTTAACCTTTCGAGCCTCAGTGTTCGCATCTATGAAGTGGTGATCATGAAATCTACTCATAAGGTTGATATGAGATATGTAAAAACGCCATGCACGCTGCAGGGCACAGAGGAAGTGTGTGATAAATATCTTTTAAGGGATAGAATAAATGAGTAAGGTGACCTGGTGTAAAAGCAGATGGCAACAATAAACTACTACCTATAGAGTCAGTACCAGGCACTATTTAGGGTAGATTATGTCCATTACCTTCCCATTCTTCAAATGCCACCTATTGTTATCATTATCATCATTTTATTTTAATAAGTAATTAAACTGAGGACTATATAGATTAAGAAGTTTCCTTAAGGTCAAAGAGAGAGCCAGACTGGGACTCTGATCCAAGTGGGTCCAAAGTCTAAGCTGCCAGAAAAAAAAGAAAACCCAAAAGGCATGACAAAAGTACCTCCCCATTGATATAGTGGCCCATCCAAAGATCACACCACTCTACCTTTAACCTCCAGAGATAGAACTGTTTTATCAAATTTGCGCCAATACCTCAAAAAAATCTGAGCACTTTTAAAATTAGATTCCCAAATACTAGAAAAATACAGCTGTCAGCAGTCACATGAGACCTGGCTGTTCTTCATGAAATACAAGCTGTGTTAATGGGAGGTATGTTAAAGCTGTTTGTTGCTGTACAGCACTGTGTGTATAACTAAAACAGTCAGGAGCAAGCTTCCCACGTTCAATGAAATGTTTACAGACAGACAAGTTAGTAGGCATAAAAGCTATATCCAAAGCATGAGTGATATTCTTTTGATGTTAGCTCCATGGAATCCTTCCTGTTACAGTAGTAAGAATTTTTTAAGGAGATTATATTATAGAATTAGAAAGTGCTTTTCTGTACTGTATGCCATTCCTCTTTCTCAGTTATAAGGGAAATGAATTTAGAAGTTTAAAAAAATCAAATTATTTATCTTAGTGTTCCCTGAAGTTTGCAAACTGCTGAGCAATGTGATGCTTTGCCCTGCATTCTCCCCATTGAGTCTATCTGGGTAAATTAATTACAAGACAATCCTTAGGAATTAAGTGTATTTTAAGTTCAGAGGCATCTGCTTAGAGACTTCTAATACCGCTAAATAGTCCCTTTGGAAATGCACTCATTAGTATGAGTGGTATAATTTTCATTTCCGCTGGCACCATGGCATATGACTTCTTCAGTTTCAGCTACCCTCTGATTGACCTGTCAAGGGCATAAACCACTCTGAAGATGTGCCAGCACCATTTGTGCTTCTCCAGTAGGTATAAGAAACCGGATTGATTTGCTCTACATCAAGGAATAATTTAAAAGATAATTTTTCCTGGTTTTAATGTGATATATTCTCTGTGTAAACACACACACACACACACACACACACACACACACACACACACACGCACACACTAGCCTGAACTTATAATAAGCTTATTGGGCAATAGAACAAAACAAATAAACATTTTCTTAGATAACAGATATTCTATATGTCCTAAGGACATGAATTAGGAAAAAATCCATGGTGTGATTAATCCATTATGTAAAATGAAAATGCATTTTTAAGTCGAACGCCAATAAGGTGTTGGCAGGGGATGGAAGGGAGGGTACTTGGAACACAGAGAACTGAAATTTACATTTGGGATTTTCTTTCCTCCCCTCTGAAATGAGAATGTGGTGAGTTTTATCACTTGATTCTTCTGAATCTGCTGTGTTCTGGTTTGGAAGAATTCTGAATCAGGGTGATTTTAGGACAGCTGCTTTTTCCCAGGCTCAAAACAAATAGAAGGAGAGTGTGGCCAGCTCTCCATAATTCCCTCAGTTATCATCAGCATGGCTCTGCAGGGGCGTCCCTAGAAAGAGCCACTCACCATTCAGCCACCCTGTCGACAGATCTAATTTGGAAAGATCAGGTGTAGAGAAAAGAAAATAGTTCTTTGAATAAAATGGAGGCAAAAAAATAGATAAAATAATCAGAATTTTTAGATGCACGCGGAGCTGGCATTCAGTTACCTCCAGAAGCACAGTTGACCCTGTGGAATGTCATCAGGTCAACCACTTTCTGATGATAGTAAAGCGACATTTATACAGTGCTTTAGTGTTTATAAAACATGTCTATATATGGTGTATATCATTTGGACCCAATAACAATCCAGTGATGAAGGCTATTATTAGAACTATTAAGAACGCAGGCTTTGGAGTCCTGAAAATTCGGTTAAAATCCTAGCCCTCAACATACTAACGGGATCACCTTGGGAACTTACTTACCTTCTCTGATGCTGTAATAGGAATAAATGAGATCACATAGGGAAAACATTTGCCCAGTGCTTGGCACTCGTTATGCTCACAATAACTGGTAGTAGTTGTTGTTGTTATTATCTACTATATTGTGTTGCCTGCTTCAGTGATTTCAACAGCTCATTCTTTTCCAATCCAAAAATATATTTCTCAAAATGTGGCTTGGAAACCAGTTTCTGAACCTTCTTAAGCAAATATATGTATACATTGAATGAATGAATGAATGAATGAATGGAAAGAATTCTAGCTCAGCATCAACCAGAAAAAGAATAATGCATTGGGAAGTATTCTATTTATTCAGCAAACATTTATGTCTGAACTTAGTATGGACCAGGAACTGTCATAGGCCAGCACACTTAATTTTCTTAGCAATTCTATGAATTAGGCATTGTCTTCTTTCACAGATTACAAAAACAATTAGTCCAATAACTCAGTTAACCTGCACAGAGACACACAGTCGCTACATGACAAAGCCTGGAGTTGAAACCGGGTCTTTGGATTCTTGGTCCAGTGCTTATTCTCAGAACCTTGGCCTCTTGATCCATCTCAGGGATGATACATCCTGTTCATTTCCACATGAGCAGGCTCCACATTGAGACACAATTTTTTTCTAAGCCTAATTCACTTGGCTATTCAGCATGACTCTTAGGTATATAAAGCTATGTCTTATCTGATAACATAGTAAAAATGTTGATACAATTAATAAACCTTTATCTACAATATAGTGCAAATCATGGCATACAGAAAAAAATTAAAAAGAGCTGACATGAACTTCCTCCATGATCCCCATTCTCATGCTTTCATACCAGCCACTCCCCACACCTTGCTTACTGATTTAGAGGAAAAGGAGGAAAGAAGATTGACAAGAAAAAAAGCTAGAAAAGGAAATAGCTAACACCCATTCAGAACTGAGAACAGGTAATTAAAGCCTTCAAGAAAAGAATGGAACCACTGTTCACCAACTCCAGCTCTGAGTAGGACACATTCTCTCTTTGGCCATCTTATGGGACCTTCTTCAACCTCATGGGCAAAGTGGGCTGCTGCAGTGGGCAATGGATTAAACAACTAATTAAAATATAGTTGTTTCATAGTTGCTTTAGCCATTGCCTCCCAGTCACTTGCTTTACCTGTGTTGATTCATTCTTTCATTCCATCACTATATTTATGGAGCATCTTCTCCATATCTGGCATATAGTAGTTATAAATGTTTGCCAAATGAATTTAATTCTTCCCATTGCAGTGAGCCAGATAAACCAATCTCTACCCCCAAGGGACTGATAGTCTACTTTGGATAACAAGTATTAAACAAATAATTACACTAATAATTACTTTCTATCATAATAAGTGCTTCAAAAAAGAAGTGCAGTATGTTAAGAGAGCAAATAATAGAGGACATTATTCTAGACAGGGCATAAAGGAAGACTTCCATGAGCAGGTGACATTTAAGCAAAGGAAGGGCACCAGCTTTAAGCAGAGAGTAGGGGCCAGGTCATTCCAGGCATAGGAGCAGCAAACCCTATCATGGCCTGCAAGTCTCTGTGACCTGGTCTTAGCTTCCTTGTGACCTCATCTCTTATTAGTCTTCCTTCAGTCACTCTTCTCAGTTCCACTAGCATTCTATTTTTAAAATATGTCAAATTTGTTCCTATCTTATGAGGTTTTGCATTTGTTATTCCCTCTGCTTGGAATGCTGTTATCCCAGCTCTTTACATAACTTGTTCCATCATCTAGATCTCAGTTTGACATGTCCTGCTCCAAGAAGCCTACCCCATCCACCGTATGGGATGCAGCCCCACTCCTACTCCACCAGTCACCATCTACCATATCTCAATCTACCGGTTCACTCAGAGCATTTCTCAGTGCCTGATGACTTGCTTACTTGTTTATGTCTCTTTTCGCCAACTAGAAAATAAGTTCCATGGGAGTCAGAATCTTGTGTGCCTGACACAAAGTAATCACACAATAAAAAATTGAATAAATGAAAAAAGATTAGCATTTATGAAGACTCTATGTTGGAAAGGGATGTGACATCTTCTAGGACAGAAAGGTCAATGTGGGTAGGATATAGTTTAATGTTTAATTCAATAGTAATTGTTTTTCAAATGTGTATGTCTGTGTGTACAACATATATGTAGATAATGGCTCCTCAACCATATTTTAATCAGCTTGACAGTAATCACAGGTGTCTTCTTAGACATAGTACATGTCTTGCATATTGTAGCCACTCAACAAACTTTTTTTAAATTATACTTTAAGTTCTAGGGTACATGTTCACAATGTGCAGGTTTGTTACATATGTATACATGTGCCATGTGCCACTCAACAAACTTTTGACTAATTGGAAAACTAATTCTAGTCTGTTAAGGTGCCACTATGTTATCTTTGCATATCAAACATCAGCTTAGAAAGTGGCTTTCCATCATTATCTCAATGGATCATTCACTAATTTAGCCTTGCTAATGAACAGAGAGTTGATTGTACCAGCCCTAAAGGAGTGCACTTATTTCTTTACAATTCGGTTCTGGGATTTAGACAAAGCAGGGGAAAATACCCCTTGGTAACCCTAATTTTATACAGTGTGCCCTAAAGACTCAAAAGTGCTAGTGGGAAGACTGATAGTTAAATAATTAGGAATAGCAAAGTGTGGAAAAGGTATTTCATTTGCATGAAACCTTCTCCCCTCCAGGAGCAATTCCAGAGCTCCCTAACATACTGGTTTTGAAGCCCATGTGGTTTGAAAACAGAGCATCCTAGGGGAATTTTACTGTGAAAGATCTCCCTGGGTCCCTAGGTCAGCTTTTTCCTGTTGAGCCCTCCAAAGCAAGACAGAGGACTAAGAAATCATTGTCAGGTGGTTCTCATCCTTGCACATTCTACACAGGCAAAAACACTCCATATGTTTAAGATGGCTGTCCAGGGTCAATTACTGGATTAATTTGGGGAGGAGAGACTGACAATCCACACAATTCTAGGACCTACAAATTCAGGTCCAAAAAATAAAATTTTTTCCCTCTCTTAAGTATGGAAAAACTGTCCCTGGTAAACCTAGACTAGTTTGGCTAGAAATCCCTTAAATTCAGAGACTATGTTTAAGTTTTCTTTGCATTGATCAATTAGCACAGGTCCTGGAAAGCCATACTTGGATAAATATTAATGAATGGTCATCAAAAATCTATCTATCAATTTCTGCAAGATTATGGTTTAAAAACAATCCAATCACACTAATTCAATGTCCTCCTAAACAGGTCTATCAGACTGAGGAAAAATTGCAGCGGTAATAGATCTTGTCTTTATCAAGCTTTTGCAATTAGTACCTTTTGACATTGTTGTCAAGAATTAAAAATATTAATCACCATGTAGATGAGCAAGTTTGTTAGGTTCTTTAGTTGTAAGCAAAAGAAACTCGTTCTGATTAATTTCAGCAGAAAAAGAACATATTGGAAAGGTACAATGTACACAAGAGAATCTACTGCATGGCTAAGGAAGCAGGTTTGGAACAGAAGGGCAGCTCCAAAGGTCTCTGTAGCAGGCTGCCTCTCAAATGAATGAAGGTCAACCATTTTTTTTTTTTTTTTTTTTTTTTTCTGTTCTTACAACCCTCTGCTCAAGATTCAGAGTCCTAGGAGAAAGAGACTGACTGCCCTAGTCTAGGTCATGGGCCTACCAAGGGGTAAAAGGGAATCTTGATTTACATCCCCATCAACATTCTACACAATGAGAGAGAGATAATACCCAAAATAGATATGGGGGAAGCTTTATTCAAAAGGATACTGCTGTGAGGCTGAAAACCCACAAATGTCCGCCATAGTGAATGAAGAAGGGAAGAAAGCAATTAACATTTCTTGGGCACTTGTGTATACCAAGCACATCATGTGTGCATTACCTTATACATGTATCTTATTTCATCCTCAGCTGTTCTGAAAGATGGGCATTTTATCCTCATTTTACAGATGAAGAAATTGAGGCTCAGAGAGATCAAGTGACTTGCCCAGCACCACCCACTTAATAAGCATTGGACTGAACATTTGGACCAAGGTTTATCTGACATCTGCACTATACTGCATGTCTCAAGCTTAAATAATAACATGCGTGGGTTGTTGTCAGCCCTGAGGGTATAATAATTTTGACATTCTTGTCAAGAATAAAACAAAAATTAATGGGATTCTAGAATGGGATTCTAGAAAGCCTGATTCTTACGAGAGAAAATGTAATGCTTTATTTACTGACTTGGTTGGTGAAATAAAGTACATTTGCAAGGTGTGGTTAGGGACAGAACACAGGACTGAGAATGGGAAACACGGAGTTCATGCCCTGACTTTGCTACTTTATAGTCGTGTAACTCTGGGGGTCTGAGGTGTGGGTTCCTCAGCTGAAAGTGGAGGATAATATTATCTAATGAGTACCTATGCACAGGCTTTAGCATTTCTACCAAATTTCTTAACCTTTCTCAGTCTCTTTTCTTAATGCAAGATAAGAATAATACATCATAGGAATTAAATGAGACAGCATGGATAGATCTTGAGTGCAAGTTACAAGTGCACAGTGTCATTGCCTTTTCACCCTAAACAGTTCTCATGAGGGTCAGAGAAGATAATGTATGCAAAAATGTTTTAAAAGCTGTGACATGCTATACAAATGTTAGTAAATATAACCAAAATGCTAATAACACCAAGTTAGGTAGGACAATTATTTATTTATTTATTTATTTTATTTTATTTTATTTTTTTTGAGATGGAGTCTCACTCTGTCGCCCAGGCTGGAACGCAGTGGCGCGATCTCGGCTCACTGCAAGCTCCGCCTCCTGGGTTCACGCCATTCTCCTGCCTCAGCCTCTCCGAGTAGCTGGGACTACAGGCGCCCGCCACCACGCCCGGCTAATTTTTTGTATTTTTAGTAGAGACGGGGTGTCACCGTGGTCTCGATCTCCTGACCTCATGATCCGCCTGCCTCGGCCTCCCAAAGTGCTGGGATTACAAGCGTGAGCCACCACGCCCGGCCTGACAATTATTTAAAAACCAAACCACAATTTTTCTTTTTTCTTTTTTTTTTGAGACGGAGTCTCGCTCTGTCGCCCAAGCTGGAGTGCAGTGGCTCAATCTCGGCTCACTGCAAGCTCCGCCTCCCGGGTTCACGCCATTCTCCTGCCTCAGCCTCTCCGAGTAGCTGGGACTACAGGCGCCCGCCACTACGCCCGGCTAATTTTTTTGTATTTTTAGTAGAGACGGAGTTTCACCGTGGTCTCGATCTCCTGACCTCGTGATCCGCCCGCCTCGGCCTCCCAAAGTGCTGGGATTACAAGCGTGAGCCACTGCGCCCGGCCTCACAATTTTTCAATGGTTTGAAAACGACAGCATGGATATTTATTTGAATAGAAATTAACATGTGGTAGAGACAAATACAAAGCGTGGCAGAGCATGGTTAACTGTTCACTAAACTCAATTCTTCTTCCTCTTGGGTACATAGCAAAACAAAAATTTCCAGGTCTGCTGTAGCTAGGTACAGCCAAGTGACTGAGTTCAGCAAATGAATATGGGTGTAAACTTAGCCCATACAAATCTCCCAAGTGCAATTCTTCATAGGCTTTTTCCCAGCGCATTTGGAAACCATGTATTCAGATTGCAGAGCCACAAGGTAAAAGGAGCCTGGGTCTCTAAATCCCTGCTTGCAGGAAACTATTGATCAAGGACATACGTTTTGACTTTACATAAGCAAAAACACAAGCACCCACTGCAGTAAATTATTGAGTTTTAGCATTTATATATTCAACATATGCATAATGTAGCATTACATATATGTTAAATATACACGTAATGTTACAGCCAACATTACATTAACTCTGGGTTTCTCAACCTCAGCACTATTGACATTTTGGACTGGGTACTTATCTGCTTGGGGAGCTGTCCTGCGCATTGTAGGATGTTAGGCAGAAACCCCTGGCCTCTACACACCAGATAACAGCAGCATCCCCCTTCTCTGTGGCAATCAAAACTGTCTCCTGCGGAGACATTTTGCCAAATGTCCCCTGAGGAGAAAAATTGCCTATGGTTGAGAACCACTACCTTAACTATACTTAAAAATTAATTTACTTAATTAAAAAAAAATCTCCACAAGACCATGAGATTAAAGTAGAGGAATGACTTTCTCCCAAAGTAACAGTAAAACTGCTAAAGACCTTACTTAGCCTAGCAGACTAGTGGTTAAAACTGTGTGTCCCTGAGCAAATTTGTTGAATTGAATTCTAAAAATCAAAATTTCTAAACAAAATAAGTTTCCAAACCTGCCGGTGCTCTGCAACCAGATTAGAAACACCATCATTAAAGACAACACCTGGCACATCTGGCTACTCTGAGATCCTCAACTTCTGCAGTGCTCTTTCTCCAGGTGCTTTTATTCCTGTTTTTGGCAGTGGCCCTGGAAGACAAGTGTCTTGGTCTTTTATCAGAGTTATAGTCTCCTGCTTGTCCTCAGTGTATAGGAACATAATGATCTCATAGTGTAGATGATTTAACATAAAAATCCTCCCACTGCACAGCTTTCAGAAATCATTTTAGCGGAGTAAAAGCCAAGTAGCAATATATGAGCACTTTCTCTTAAACATTTTATTCATCATTCTAAAAAAACTCATAATGCAAAATTTTTCAACTTATAAAATGTCCACAAGATAAAAATTTGTTTCATTTTATTTTTTTCCCCTCTTTCAAAATGTTTCCTTTCGGAATCACTATGCTAAAAACATATTAGGCAATCCACGAAGGCCTGCTGACCCGATTTAATCTTGGCATTATTCTATTTCAAGTGAGCATAGCACACAAAAAGATGTGCTAATTTATTTGAGAAGGCATTTCCTTTTCAACTTTGATAAGGACAACACAGTCAAATAAAAATATTAAAACATAAAACAACAAACTTTAAGAAGGGATATTGCTTTTCCCTCCTGTTCCTTGGTTTTCACAGCAACATCTATCAACCCATATCCAACAGTAATATATGTATACTGAAAGCTGCAAGAACAGAAAAAGTCATGCTTACAATGAACAAAATCATGAACTTGATGGAAACTTGGAGTTTTCTGTGAAATTCAAGTTTTCATATTTTCCTTTTTAAAACCCTGAAATTCATAAAGGATATTCATAATAAATCATTTTGACTGTTCTTTTTCATTTTTATATACTTTAACTCTCTTTTTGAAAGTGTATAATAAATTCAGAACTGAGATAGGAGGCAGATATGTGTGAAATTTTGGAATTTATTATTAAGATGTGAATACTGATACTTCAATTTTTTTTATTTCTAAAAAGTACCACATAAGACATAATTAAAAATCTCAAAACCAAATATGTATATAAGTGTTATGTCTCCCTATTGCCAATTACTATTAATTTGTTGCTTGGAGACATTGGCCTCCTAACAGCATAGGCAGGTATAAGCTGGCTCTCCTTAACTGCTACTTCTCAAGGGACAACATGCCAAATTGGAAGGAAAAGGTGCTTTGTTGTATGTGTTTTGATCTGAAAAGAATTACTAGCATTAACCAGTTAAAGCTCCTGGGAAATCAAAGTATCATCACTAACTATGAGCAGAAACCCCTAAACTTCCCATACAAATATTGCCTGCCACTGCAAGTAACCTTACATTAGATAAATGGAGCTGCTCTTGAGTCCTCTTAGTTATCATTATATTATGTTATGATTTTAGTTAGGTGATTCTGTGCATACACTGGAAATACATATGTACAGTAAATCTCTTTCTATAGCTGCATTAATACTCAGCATATATATGATAAGCTAGCAATAGCACAACATCATTCATTTTCAAATTTATGCACATTCTTGTTAGGCATTTGCACAGAAAGCCCGTGAATAATCCTTCAAGGAAAAGTTAGCAGAAGCTGGGTTTACTGTGTGAATGGGAGGAGGAAACATCTCTAAGAACTCAAATTACCTCTTTGTTGTGCTCATTGGAATCCAGAGAAAAATGCACATCAGCCTGCCAGGCTGCACATTTTGCTGTAGCCCTGATGGAAGCAGTAAGTCCAGAGCCTGCTGCCTAGGAAGAGTTTTTCTAGCTGGAATTTGGGAATCGACTAAAAAAGTTCGTCCCCTGAAAGATGGATTAAATTGATCATTTTTTCCTAGACATAGTGCACTTCAGGCTCATTTTGCTTTGTAATTAAGAAGAAAGCCAGAAACATCATTTACACATTAAGAATTTAATAGATATATTTTTCTAGCTTTATGCATTAGCACAGGACAGCCCATTAATGAAATAAGTCTTCCTTCAGGGTCAATTTAGATGGCTGTAATCTTCTGCAAATATATTGCAAATGAGGATCATTTAATGATCTTAAAACTAACTGCCAGGAGAGGATTGTTATAACTCTCCAGACAACAAAAAGAGACTTGGCATGGCATGCATATCCTTTCTTTAATTTAAAAAATGTTTAAGTTTCTGGCCACTACATTTTTTAAAATTGCAAATGTTATCCTCTATTTAGGTTAGTCTCTGGCTTGCTGACCTGGGAGGCTAAATGTGACTATAAAAAGCTCAAGCCTGCATTCAATGACCAATTAAAGGATAACAGTGTTGCACTGATAAAATATATCTCTTGCCTTGCTGATATGCCCATGATTGTCAAACTCTGCTAAGCTCCCCTTGTTCTGGTCCAGCTCATCTTTTTCTCCAGAACTTCTCTTCCTGACTACACTAACCCCTACATATTGATAACCACTGTTAAAACAATACTTAGCATGTGTGCAGCATTCAAGTATTTTAAAAATTCGTTCACACGTGTGATCTTATTTGTTCCCGAAAATAATATCACATACAGGTATGGAGCATGCCATTTCCCCTTTTATAACAAGTAAGGAATCTGTGGTTCAAAGGGACTGAATGCTGGGCTCAAGCCCACTCTCTCATTCTATTTCCCCTGCCTTCAGCAAGTAAGAACTAAAATTCAGGTCCTCTGATTCCTGATTCAGTATTTATTCATATCAACCTGTAACTCATGGTACTTGGAAAAGTACGGACCTAAAAGCTGTGGAAGTCTGGAGGGAAGATTTGGTACAACACGAACACCTCTATGCCTTCAGAGAATGTAGCTGGAGAAACAAAACATCATCCTTTAAAATATAGCATATATATGTGTGTATGTGGCGATTATTACAGGGATGAAGTACATGGTAAGTGTTAAGAAGTTCATGGAAAGAAGAAATTTCATGGGATATAGAAGTCAGAGAAGATATTTTGGAAAAGGTAGACTTGAAAGAAGGGCAATTACTGTATCGGAGAAGTGAGAACCGTCTGGCAAGAGGCAGCACATACTGGGCTCACATCCTGGCTCTGCCATTTATCAACTGTGCAACTCTGATCACGTTATTCAATTTCTCTAAGCCTCAATTCCTTGTCTGTAAAATGGGAATAATTATTAACACCTACTTCTTAGAGTTGTTAATCATAGATGATAAAATGTATGCAAAGAGCTTAGTATAAGTGGCTGATACAGCATCAGTGTTCATTACTAAAACAGCTTGAGCAAAGGAATAGAAATGAGATGTAAGAAGGGCAACAGCTAATGCATGCTGGGCTTCACACCTAGTTGGTGGGTTGATAAGTGCAGCAAACCACCATGCCACTTTTACCTCTGTAACAAACATGCACATCCTGCACATGTATCCCGGAACCTAAAATTAAATTAAATTAAATTATTTAAAAAAGAAGGACTGCCAAAAATAATGATTAAATTAATCAGGTCTGAGTAAACTTTGGTAAAAAAAGAGTAATGAGAAAATATTAGAAAAAATTCAGACTAGATTATGGAGACCAGGCAAGTTTTGCCTGGTGGCTTTCTATCTCTATTTGCAATTCAGCCTACTTTCTAAAAATAAAATCTTATAGTCAATATGTAAAAAGATACAAGTAGAACTGCCCTAGTTGGAGCTGGTGTCAAGATTCCAGAGCCCTACCTGATAAGTGCTCTCCTGACCAAGCACAGCATCCCCTGAAAGACAAGTTGGAAACCGAGTGTTTTGATGACAGGACGCTATTGAAGTCTTCTGCTCAGGGAAGTGGTATGAAGAATATTTACCTGGCAGCAGTAAACAGATTGCAACAGCAGACAGAGACACCAATGACTACTTAGCATCCTGTTGTAGTTGTCAGGCGATGAGGGTTTGGAACAGAATAGAGCTGTGGCAGTGAGAACAGACAGAGAGGGACAGGTGCCAAAGACATTACAAAATACAACTTGATAGGTCTTTGTGAGTTGTCTAGGTGGGGAAAATGGGGGAAAAAGGATCAAAACTGAGTCTTGGGCTACAGACCTGGGCAGTCGTTGGTGGATTCCTCAGTGCCACACTTCAATTTCCCAAAGACATCTTTTTGTTGTTGTTGTTTACTTGAGGAAGAGCCCCTCCAAGGACATCTTATTAAACTCTACTATAAAGTAATGACGGCTAAAGCCATTATTTATGATTTCACAAAGTTCTGAGTCGTTTAGAATGACAATACCGAAATTATTGATTGGGATTATAATGAATATTAATTGGTAGGGGGCTAGAGTGAGAAGTGAGATTCCTGGTCAAAAAAATTTAGAAAACACTGAGTTGAATAAAGTTAAACAGGCTTTTATTTTATTATTATGTTTTGTTGTTGTTGTTGAGATGGAGTCTGGCTACCCAGGCTGAAGTGCAGTGGCATGATCTCTGGCTCACTGCAACCTCTTCCTCCCGGGCTCAAGCATTTTCCTGCCTCAGCATCCTGAGTAGCTGGGATTACAGGCATCCACCACCATGTCCAGCTAATTTTTTTGTGTGTAGAGACGGGGCTTCACCATGTTGGCCAGGCTGGTCTCGAACTCCTGACCTCAAGTGATCCACCTGCCTCAGTCTCCCAAAGTGCTGGGATTACAGGCATGAGCCACCACGCCCAGCCACAAACTCCTGATTCTTTAATATTCTGATGGGCAGTTTGAACTCTTATGCAAAAGATGGAATCAGAGGCTTTCCCCAAACTTATTTGACCAAGAACCCCTTTTTAAGAAACATATTTATGGGATTAATGTTTCTTGGAACCCATTTTTGGATATGCTGCTCTGTGAAAGCCAACAAAGGACACCTGAACTAAGATTCATCTCAATTATCACTCACTGGAAATATACTATGTGTCAGGTATAAGACTTCTGTCCTCAAGGAACTCAAAATCCAGTGGGGGAGGCTCACATACACCACATATTATATACCCACAATATATACAAAATGCATGATGTGTTTTGGGAACAGCAAGTGGCTCATGTGGCTACAAATAAGAATGTAGATTGAGTAATGAGAGTGGCAGGTGATAAGGCTGGCAAAGCACACAGAAGTAATTATTACTGATGCTATTAGCTACCATCTATTGAATGCATGCTATTTGTTAAGCATCATGCTAAGTATCTTACATGTATTACATCAATAAATCCTCTCTACAATCTCATAAGGTTTGTACAATTATCATCCACATTTCACAGATGCAAAAACAGAAGTTTAGAGAAGGCTAATAACTTAGCGAACGTCTCATGCTATCTAAATGGCAAAGCCCATACAACCCCAGAACTACCAGAGCCCAGGTCTGTGTGCTTAACCATTGTGGTGATGGGCTTCTTAAACCTTGTGAGCTGTTTTAAGAATGTGGACTCCACCAGGAAAGCCTTGAGGAGGCTTGGAAGGTTCTACATCTTTTCCTCTCTTACGACAAATCTTCAAAAATACTTTGAGTCAGACCCATACACAAAACAAGAAAACGACACTTGCTAAACTACCAAAACCACAACCGCCTTGCAGAGATGCTCATGAGTCAGAGCCTCCAAATTGCCTGGGGACTTTCCAGTGAAAGGCTCTTATGTGTCTGCAAGGAACTATCTTGCTGGGTTATCTTCTTCAATCACTGTTTCTTAGCATTGCATTGCTGCACCATGAAAATCTTGCTTTATTTTACCTTCTTCAAAGAATCCGCAGCTCCACATTCTGTCTGTCATGTGGGTTTACTGAGAGCTAACTTTCAAAGTCATGCATTCTATGGCAAGTGTATTTTAAACCATGCAGCATCACATTAAAAAGAAATGGCAGTCATTCTGCCCTGGAAACTGTTCCCTAGCATGACATTACTTTAATTCACTGGCTCCTTGTAATCAAGATCTAATAAACAGCACCTTTAAATAAGTTCTACACACAGCCTGCATTGTTACAATCAATTGAACTACTTAAAAAAGAAAACCTCTGAGGCTATCTGGAGGCATTCTGTGCTTCCCTCTGTTTTATGGCACAACCTTAGACACGATATGTAAAAAGGTCAAGACAGCATGTAGGCTTTTGCATTAAACAGCAGAACACTAATTAGTTTTAGTGACAATGGGGTTCTGTTAGTGTGTTCTAATATTTTGATGCTTAGTTTTGTTTGAAACCTCCAACCATAATACACAAAAGTTCTTCTATCTACCCGTTTTTCTTATATCTTGACTTTTCAACCCCATCATCTGTTTGAACTAAGCATGTATATTTTCCATTTCTTTAATTTCATTAAAAGCCCGTTCTAAAATTTCATTTCAAAACAGCTCACTTAAAAGACAATTTAATGTGGAACCCAAAATTCATGTGGAACCTAATATTTTTCTATTAGTTTCAACCATGCTTTGAAATCTCAGATGTAAATTGTGTTAAAACAGTTGTCAATTGGCTTACATTTTATGCATATTAACTGTCCAGAGAAGGTATACTATGCTATAAATAGTATAGCATTTATACTATTTATATATATAAACTGCTGAGTGTTAAAATTTTTTAAAAACAGATTTCCACATTCCTGAATTCTATTTTAAATTAGTAGGAGAAATAATATAGTTCTCCAAAACCAAAGTGTTATTATTTTTATGTTTTCATTACTACATTTGTATCTGTATTCTTATCCTTTTTCTAAATATAGGTAATTACCAAAAACATTCTCCAGGAGAAAGAGTGCAGCTGAAGAAAATAACACTATTTGACACTTTATTAACAAACTGATATCTCTTCAAAATACCAATGACTATAAGTAATTTTAGTATAGTGTACCTTTCTATAAAATAAATGACAAACTGAATGAATTTTCCTTAGCTAACTTAGGAATTGCCAGTTCCTTACAAGACAGATTTATGCCACATTTGGTATCATTTACTGTTTTTTAAAAAACAGTTTGAAGCCATAAGCTTACATTGGTCACCTTCTTTTCAAAAGGTTATTGGGCTAATGCTTTAATAATATCTTCTGATGCTGTTCTCCTATGGGATTAAAAGCAATCAAATCTGTAGGTGGGAAAAAAATTCACATTTTTCTTTGTCCCCCTCAGCCGTCCTGGCTATGGTCTACAGAAGCCGAACTTTCATTAAAAGAAAATAAAGTTTCTAGCCCTTCATCTTGTAAAGATAGCATCTTTATACCATAAATCAAGACACTGCCGTTTGGTTTGCTCTCTGGCTAGACAGACCAAAACAATATAGCATTAAGGGAAGCGGGGGCATCCCTTCCAAGCCATTTGTCTTAATGGAGTGCCCACTTCAAAACTGACTTCTTACTGCTTCCATGATACCAATTTAATTGTTATCAAGCCAGACCAAAAGAAACAAGTCCAATTATAAAGCCAATTCTTTGTAACCAAAATGGGATATATGTGAGTGTGCTATAGACTGCTTACCATGTGCCAGGCACTGTACTAAACACATAAATGCATTCATTTATTCATAAATGAATAACTGCCTTATTTCCTCCTGTTAGGTAGTTATTATTTCTAATTTCCATTTTATGGAGGAGAAATCTGAGACTCAGAGAGGTTAAGTAACTTGCTAAGGTCGTAGAGCTCATGAAGTGGAGTAGCTGGGGTGCAAACCCAAATCTGTCCAAACTCAGATTTTAGCCTCTTAACCATGATATCATGTTGTCTAGCAAAAGCAATAAACTAATTCTTATTTCATTTGATTCTGTGCTATTTCTAAACAAACATTTCCAAGAATTTGCCCAACAATAACTATTACTGGAACAGAATAAAATGGTATTTTTTGGCCCATATATTTTCTGTATGCAACAAAAGTGACACTCAAATCTTGAGGCATCTTTACTTCAAGGAATAGGGAAAAGCACACAAAATGTAGGGTCAAACTAGCTGCGTAACTTGGGCAAGCAACCTCACCGAGATTTACTTTCTCATCTGTAAAATGGTGGTAATAATAGCTATCTACCTGGATCATCATTAGGATTATAGCTAAAAATTGATCAAACGCTAACTCCATGCCCAGCACTGCACAGGAACTTTGCTCAGATTGTTTCTTTTCTACAACTTTTGTCAATTAAATATATTTTTTTTAAAGAGTAAACTATATTGTCTCATTTAATCCTCACAATGACCCTCTGTGGATTTACTTATCCTGACACATATTCGTCCATTCATTCAAAAATATTTACACCAACTGCTGGGTGTTAAGAATGCAACATTATTCATGAGAAGATGGCCACTGCCATCTCATTGGGCAATAATTAATAATGACAACAATAC
The DNA here is from genome assembly GCF_028878055.3 of Symphalangus syndactylus. Taxonomy (NCBI): domain Eukaryota; kingdom Metazoa; phylum Chordata; class Mammalia; order Primates; family Hylobatidae; genus Symphalangus; species Symphalangus syndactylus. The sequence goes on along the minus strand of NC_072434.2, from coordinate 49,586,910 downwards.
AACTTTGGCACTTCGGCTTTTCCTAGGGTTTTAATAGGGATGGGAGCCCCAGTTTACAAACTGAAGTTAAGGATTCTCTACTTGGCCTGCCAGTCTTTCAAGTAGTTGATACAGAGCACAACCATGTTGGATAAATGCTGTACTTTAGCTATTATTATTGTCTGAGGCCTTTTACCTACCACAAGCAACGCTTCCTGATAAAAGTCTTCTCTATTCGCTAGGCTACAGTAAATTCCTTACCATTCCTCCAAAAAACATCCCGCACGCTTGCTTGGTTTTGGTGTTTTTGAAACAGGTTCTCACTCTGTCGCCCATGCTGAAGTACAATGGTGCTATCTCAGCTCACTGCAACCTCTGCTTCCCAAGCTGAAGTGATCCTCTAGGCTCAGCCTCTCAAGTAGCTGGGACTACCAGAGTGCACCACCACACCCGGCTAATTTTTGTATTTTTGGTAGAGACAGGGTTTTGCCATGTTAGCCAGGCTGATCTTGAACTCCTGAGCTCAAAGCTTTCTGCCCACATCCGTCTTCCAAAGTGCTGGGATTACAGGCATGAGCCATGACACCCAGTCCCAAATTTGTTAATTGGATACTCTCTGCCTGAAATTCCTTCCCGTCCTTCTCATTTTCCAGATCTACCCATTGTTATTCATTAATCCATTTAACAAATATTTATTGAGTGCCTACTGTCTGCCAGGAACTGTTCAAGGTGCTTAGGATTCACAGAAAAAAAAAAAAAAAGTCAAAAAAATCCCTAACCCCATGGAACTTACATTTTTGTGTGATAATTAATCATTCCTTAATCATTCTTTATACACCTGCAGCATAAAATGGCACATTCTGAATATTATATCCTCAGTATGAACTGAGGATAGAAATGGTTGATGGCCACAAGGTTTCAAACACAGCACTAGTAATACGTTTGTCCATATTATTCACTAGAGAAACCCATTTCTCTAGTGAGGACATACACAGAACTCTGGTTTCTGAACAACAATAACCTTGTGAAGTGGGTAAATGGACTAAGTCACCCCACTTTTGGCTAAGTCAAGGATAGGGGAAAAACAGAACTAAAGATCCTTCCATGTTTCTGCCATTCCCTTTCCAGGGAGCCACCCTGTCTTGGCAACTTGATGATTCAACCCACTTCCTTTTTGGTCCTATTTCATCATCACATGGTGCTTAGTGCTTCAGCCGTAATCCCCTGATGGTAAAGGGGGCCAGGAAGTGGGCATGCTGAAATATACCTGGCTCTGAAAATCTGGATTGGTTTTTGGAAAAGTCTAGACCACCGACTTAAAAACAAACAAACAAACAAAAACCAAAAACAAAACCCACAAATAAACTGTATTTTAATAGTGACTCAGTAAATTATTTTTCCGTAATGTAACTACTAGAGCATCACAATACCCAATATGTCTTGGTTCCTAACTCAATATTTTTAATTACTTGCCTTTATTGGTCAGATAAAATGTAGAGTCAAGTTTCAAGTAATACCTTTTATTGGACTAATGGTGGAATATTGACAGATAAGCTTTGGAGATATAGAAAACTCACCTCTAGGTCAGTGAGGGATTGACTCTGAGGAAAGGATTTCTGTAGGCAGAGAAGCCTCTCTGTCAATATTGTACAGTTTGTCCAATAAAAGTTATTACTCAAAAGATGGTGGGTGTTTTGCTTTGACATTTAAGAAAAAATAATGGGTCTTGGGAACTAAAGATGTTATTATGTAGGATGGATCTTATAGAAGTCATCTGATTTTTCTAAACCTCCATTTCCTCATCTTAGAATCTATCCATCTACTTCATAGAGTTATCAGATGTCATTAGCTAATGTTTGTAAAAACATTTTTATAATTGGAAAGTATGATAATATGTGCTATAGTTATCGTTCATCATTAATATGACTGAACAATGAATGCCAATAAACTTAATAGATATTAAAGAAACGCTAATACTGAAAGTTACCACGGTGAGAGTCCTTTCAAATTCCTATCTCAACACTAATGATTCATAGTGTTTGTTCAAGACAAAATGCTTCTGAGTCCCTACTATGGGCTAGACATTAATGTTCCATCAGCACTTTCATTTAGAGGAAGAAGCTGTTTATAAATAAAACACGTAAAATGTCATGCATGGGGAAAGATAGCAAGCATCCTATAGCCTTGTAGCACCTGTGAGCCTCTTTCCTTTGTTACTGTAGAGGCCTTCCTTTTCCAAGTTGTCAGTATAAACAGTTCCATTGATAATCCCTAGTAATCTGAAAAAGAGCATATCTATGTTTCCTCAAGGCCATTCACAAAATACCAACAAAAGCTCTGCATTCTGTTTCAAAAAGAACAGCTGGATTCTAAATAGACTCTAATTTTGGAAAACTCAGGGTAACAATTAATTCTCTTGGCTTCCTTTGTCAAATCCAAATAAATAAACCAGTACTTGCAATGAGCTATAGGAGTCTAGACTTTTCTATGCAGACTGATAAATACCTTATACTTAAAGGACCATCCTCAATCACACAAAACATTAACCCTTTAAATAGCAAATATTTAGACCAGTTTCGTGTATTTGCCTAAATCCTCATCTTCCCCAAAGTAATAAAGTGTATATCAGCTATTGTTTTTGCTAGAAAGCTGTTATTTTAAAAACAGGTCATCAGATAAGTGCATTCAGGACCAGTTAACTACTTCTTGACGGTGTCTTCTCCTATAAGATGCAGTGAGTCACAAGGATGAGTTTTCTAAGGAACCTTACACCACCAGATGGAGATCTCTGAGAGCTCAATTTGAGATCTGTGTCTACAGGGGACCATTTGTACTGAATCAGCTGAGGACTTCAATGAAACAACTGGCTTAGGGCATTGTTTTTGCTAAAGGAATCAACAGATTCAAATGTATTGGTGTCTTAGTAAACAAACCCAAAATTAGCTAATTTATCTCATTTCTTCAATAATTCATTCAATAACCATTTGCTGAATACCTACCATATGCTGGCCACCATGGTATATGTCAGGTTGCTCATAGTCTATGAGAGAGGCAAGCGTAGTAACAAATGCAATGTGATGGTGTTGGAGACACAGATGTGAAGGGGAAGCAAGAAGGGCTTCCAAGAAAAGACGAAGCTTGAGAAGAGTTGTGAGGAGCAGTACGAGTCAGTCAGAAAAAGATGGAGCTTGTGGAGAGAGGAGTCCAGAAGGAAGAGCACAGGCCAAGCCCAGGGGAAAATGAAATCAAACCTCATGGTTCTCTACTGCAAGATGTCCCTTGAGGTCCTATGTAAGCTTGTTTCAGAGCTGCCCAGGCTGACTCAGGAACCCAGCGAAGTTCTCTGGCTGTCGCTCTGTCAGAGGTTCCTGCTTGGAGCTTCAGGTGATTTGGGTGCCTCAGCAAAGCCTTTCTCTAAATGCAGGAGGGAAGGCCCAGATTCTTCACACCTGAGGAAAGCAAAGGCCTTTTCCAAAAAGATCTGGTGTCTGGAATCCCAGTCCTGGAAGGACAGAGGGAGTCACTGGGAAAATTGGAATAATATTCTTCAGACTTAGTATCATACTCAATCCAAAATTTATCCTCGGTGAGAAGCCATGTCTTTATCCTCACACAGAAGAGACCTTGGCTCTCTCTTTCACTTCTGATGTCACCCCAGGCTGTTGTCCAAGGAATTTCCAATCCCAGACAACAAGTGTGTTCAAATGAGAAAAGGAAATAAAGGTAAGTGAAGACAGAACTGGGAGCAGAGGCTTGAATTTTGCTTTAACAGAAGAGTGAAAGGAAGGAAGTTTCCAAACTCGAAATATCAAGAAATCAATAATTCCACACACAAAACTCAATAGTACTATTTTATATTCAGGTCATTCACCCCCTCGGGCTACTGTTTGGTTCAAGATGCCTTAAGAAAAGGTAGCAATAACTAGAAGCAACTGTTTTCCTTTTCCATTCTCATTTCACCCAGTGGTTGGACTGAGGTTTGTTGGTTTGTGTCCACAGGCAAAGACTATGGGGGCCAACGGAGATCTTTGTAATGGAGTTATACACCTCTGAAAATAGGATTTTATTACTTAAAAAAATCTAAATGCAACTTTCATTACAGAGAATTAAAGGTAATGTTACCTGGCTGGGCACAGTTTTAAAGGTAATGTTACCTGGCTGGGCACAGTTGCTCACGCCTGTAATCCCAGCACTTTGGGATGCCGAGGCAGGTGGATACTTGAGCTTAGGAGTTCGAGACCAGCCTGGCCAACATGGTGAAACCCCATCTCTACTAAAAATACAAAAAATTAGCTGGGTGTGATAGCAGGTGCCTGTAATCTCAGCTACCTCGGAGGCTGGGGCACAAGAATCACTTGAACCCAGAAGGCGGAGGTTTCAGTGAGCCGAGATCGTGCCACTGCACTCCACACTCCAGCCTGGGTGACAGAGCAAGATTCCATCCAAAACCAAAACCAAAAACAAAAACAAACAAAAAAAAGGATAATGTTATCTTTGGTTAGCTAGATAAATTGAAATATGCAAACATGGTGTCATCACTTTTTGTTCTTCAAGTTCTCACTATCAACTCAGACTACACAAAACTGCTCAGATTTAAGTAAATCAATATTAACTTCAAGAATGCACTATTTTCTAGTCATCTGGTAAGTCACTATGTATAAGGTTGCTTCAGAGAGATGTGTAATTTCATAAACCACCATAAAACTCGTCAGTTTACTTGTGTTTTTTTTAACCATCTCTGCTTTTCATTAAAAAACAGATAAGATCATTGCCTATGAAAAGCCCAGCCCCAGAAGTACAGTCATCAACAATTAAAGAAACATTTTATTGCTGAATAAACTCTTTCTCCTTTATAAGAAATGTCACAGGGCTATTTTTTGCTTTTGAGAGAAGTGGCGTTGTGATGACGTGTCCCTTTGAATAACTGCACACTCTGTTCCCCACTTGCACCCTGCAGAATGTAGCTTCCCTAAACACATGAAACAAGTCATCCTTAACCCCCCTTTGGGAATCTCTCTGATTAGCTACAGAGAGAAACTTTCCAGTTCTGTTGTCATTAGTTATGTATTCCTTCCATAAATGCTTGCTAAACACCTATGATGCTCCAGACAGCGTGAGAAATTCTGAGTTCACACAGGTGAAAATGATGGACTGGCCCCTGCCCTGACACAGTGTATAGGCCAGTAGTTGGAGACACAGATAAGGAAAAGGACAATCACATGACAGTATGGGATGTATGGGAGTACACTGGGTGCTCTAAGCAGGGGCCCTAATCCAATCTGAAGAGTTTGGGAAACTTTGCTGGAAGATGGGCTATCTCAGCTGAGTGCTGAGCCAAGGGAAAAAGTGAAGATGTGGGTGCAAAGACAAACAAACAAACAAACAAAACCCCATGACTTTAAGAGGTGGTGTGGATGGCCAGGTGCAGTGGCTGATGCCTATAATCCCAGCACTTTTTGGGAGGCCAAGGCAGGTGGATCACCTGAAGTCAGGAGTTCAAGACCAGCCTGGCCAACATGGTGAAACCCCCGTCCCTACTAAAAATACCCAAAATTAGCTGGCCATGGTGGTGCATGCCTATAATTCCAGCTACTCAGGAGGCTGAGACAGGAGAATTGCTTGAACCCAGGCAGCAAAGGTTGCAGTGAGCTGAGATTGTGTCACTGCACTCCAGCTTGGTGACAGAGTGACACCCCATCTCAAAAAAAAAAAAAAAGAGGTGATGTGATGGCTGTTTTTATGTATCGATTTGACTGGGCTAGCTAAAGGAAGCCCAAACAGCTGGTAAGACATTATTGATGAGTAATGAAGAAAACAATAATTGGACAGAGTAATGAAGATTAGCCCTCACAAATGTGGGTGGACTTCATCCAATCCATTGAGGGCCTGGGTAGAGCAAAAAGACAGAGAAAGAGTGAACTTGATCTTTCTTCTCAAGCTGGGACATCCGTCTTCTGTTCTTGATCATTGGTGCTCCTGGTTTTCAGGCCTTCATACTCAGGCTGGGAGTTACGCCATTGCTTCCTCTGCGTTTCAGGCCTTCAGGCTTGGCCTGGAACAGCACCGCTGGTTTTCCTGGGTCTCCAGCTTGCAGAAGGAAGGTGATGGGACTTCTTAGCCTCCATTATCATGTTAGCTGATTCCTCATAATAAATCTCTTTTTATCTATCTATCTCCTATTGGTTCTGTGTTTCTCTAGAACTTTGACTAATACAGATGGATTTGGATGAATTTCAACAATGACTTAAAAAAAAGCAAGCAAGATTGAAAATAAGCAAGCTGACCTTTGAAGCCAATCATTTAGAATGTGTCTGTAAGAGCTTGTCTAGATATATATGGCATAGAACAATAGGAAACAAACAGGATTTGGAATCAGAAAACTGGTTCAGGTCTAAGATTCTAATTCTTATATGCTATATGACCCAAGATAAATCACTTAAACTCTCTGGGGTGTGGTTACTTTTGTCTCATCTGTGAAACTAGAATTACAATGTACCTGCTGTGCCATTCTCAGATAGTTGTTAGGCTCAAATGAAATAGTGGATGTAAAAATTCTTTTTAAACTATAAAGCATTATACAAATGTTAGTTATTATTATTAAAACAAAAGTAGAAGTGGGCTAGTAGAATTAATAGGGTTTAGATACAAGAAAAAAACAGAGATTATGAATATAAAGTGAAAGATAGTTCCCTTTCTTGCTAGGGTAATGGCCAAAATTAATTTCTCAAAGCCTGGGAAATTTGCCAGGAATATGTGAAGGAGGTACAAATTCCTATTTTTAAAAAAGGAAGAAATTTTAAATGTGATTTTGAAAAAAAGCAGTGCTGAGAGGTAGGGAAGCTCTGCTTCCTATTTAAGATGTCGGAGAGGAAAGCAACATAGTAAAATACACTATCAAGAAGGTTCTTAAGAACGTTAATGACCATATAGATATTTTCAGCAGCTAAAGCACTTAACTGAGTGCATAGATTTTAAAGAAGATGGAAATGTAAGCCTACTGGAATGAAAATCAGAGTAAAAAGTCAAGTTGAGGTGCAATGACTGTACAGAAATCAGATGACAGAAAGATGTGTAGGTAGAGCAGGGCCATGAAAGAGGCCAGGACCGTTTCAGCAAGAACACAGACACCCGTTAGAAGCAGCAAGCACACTAAGCATCTTCTCTCTGCCAGGCACTGCGCTCTGTGCTAGGGGCAGATAAGGTGCGGTTCCTGTTCTCCAGGGGCTCACAAAGCACTTGCAGATTTCAGTGCACTTTAGAAGCGAACAGAAGGGAGAGTGATAATGGGCATAAGGCCTGACAACAGATGGACTTAAGACGGTGCTGAAAGAGAGATCAAAGATACGGGAGTTGTTTATGGAGCTGTTTGGAGCAAAAAAAGAAAACATCTACGGCTCACAATACAAGCTGCATGATCACAGATGAAGAGGGGCCATACTCTCTCAGGTCTGAGAATTACACTGCCGCGCCTTCCCGGGCCGCATGCATTGTCTGCAGGAACGTCCTGTGCAGCTTTCACTGGAGTAAGGGAGAAGTGGAAAGATGCTAATTAGGACATGATTCAAAGGAGAGAGCGGGTGTATCAGGAGCTGTGGCTTCCCAAATATTATCTAAGATAATGGCATCATCTTCATCATTGATCTCTTCATCACAAAAAATAATAATTTCCATTTATATGCCAGGCATTATACCACGTATTTTATGTATATTGTGCCATTTGCAACTCTGTAAGATATACATCATTATTCTTACGAAGAACATGAGGTTCAGAGAGGTGAAATAACTTGTCCAAGGTCACACAGCATCTAAATGGCTGTATGATTCTAAAGACCATGATCTTTCCATGGGGAACAGAAACAGGTACCAGGCTAAGTGTTTCACATAGAATAAGAAGCTGATTTGAACACGTGGCTAAGAACTGTGTCTGTGAACAGTGAGAACACACTGAGTCCCCATCTTATACCACGTTTTATACTTGGGCCGCAGACACAAAGGAACTAGGCCAGGAGCCATTGCCCATTGAGTGGATGGACAGGAAAAACATGATTCAAGCAAGTCGGCAGGAGTCCTCATGGCATTATGTGACTGGTCATCCCCATATAATAAAATGTATTCTCGAGTGGAATAAAAATATTAAAAAGGGATGGTAATGTGAAAGCTATAAGTAGGCAACATCATTTCAGCAAAAACAGAACACTATAAATATTTTCTACCTACATTTTGAAGCCCAGTTCAAATGTCACCTCCTCCCTGCCACTTGTTAGATTCAGAATAATCTTGGCTCTGCCACTTTACTGTGTATCCTTGGGCAAGTTATTTAACCAGTATGAGGCTCTGTTTCTCTCTTCATTCATTCATTTGGCAAATATCATCAATGTCTAATACGTGACAAGCACTGTTCTGGGCATTGGGGATAAATCCATGGGCAGGGAAAGGGTCAGAAGAAGTAGACATAGTCCCTGTGCTTAAGGAGCATTTTAACAGGGGATTAGAGACAATGACAAATATATGCAGTTAGTGGTGCTAAGTGATATGAAGAAGAAAAGTAGGGTGGGGGGGACAGAGAGTGACAAGGGTGTGATATTATTTATGATTATTAGGGAAGGATTTACTGATAAAATGAAGTTCGAGTAGAGATCCGAATGAAGTGAGGGAGCAAGCCATTCAGAGATTTGGGGAGAGGACATTTCAGGTAGAGGGAATAGCAAGCACAAATCCCTGAGACTGGAGTGTGCACATTGTGTGTGAGGAATAAGGGGTCAGCATGGCAAGGAGGATGCATTTTGAGGGCAGACTAGTGGGAGATAAGATCCCAGGGGTAATTCGGGCCAAAATTGTGTTGGGCCTTCTTAGCCATGTTAAGCTTTTGACTAACATGTAGCATTGGGATGATTAAATGAGACACTGAAAGAAGAGTGATATTAAGTGCTCAGAAAGTGGTAGCTATTATCATTACGCCTTTCCCGACAATTGCAAGTGGGTGATAAGAAAGGGCATCGGAATTTTTTAATCTTTCTTAGAAATAATTCCCAAATGACAAATGGAAGAAAATCCTAGATCCCAAATGGTACTTCCTGTCCCCAAATTCCAACTCCTTATCACTCTGGGGCACTCTTGCCAGGTACACTGTGTTAGAATAGCTGCTATTATACTGAGCACGAGAGATGTAAACGTACATAACGATACACACCGCAACCCAGATGTAAGCACCAATGATTTTCATCATAACTTTTCATTTTGTGGCCACAAGTAACCAATTATTTGGAATCATTTTTAGTAAGTTAAAACTATATTAATATTTTTTATTTTTGTTCCATATATGGATAATATTCTTTCACAAGACCACTCTGCTTCTCGGTGGCTGAAGAATAATAACAGTTTGAGAACTGGAAAATGATGAGGTAATTGCTAACTTTTCAGTGACTTCTTTTTCATAAGTTCTTTATTTAAAAATAATAAGTGAAAGCCACATAAAAGAATGAGCAGAGTTAGAAAAGGATTTCTTATATATTATTTCTAGAGGACTTGCAGTTGCACTTTGTGATTCAGAGCTTAGTAGGCACAGAATTTAGAATAACTCTGTTTATCTGCACAAACTTTCCTTAGCCTGTTGCAACTCCCCAAGTCCAACTCTTACACATGGGTGTTGTGTAGAATATACTGAATAAAAAGTATACAAAGGCTTAATTTTTCTCCTGCCTACAAAGATCTCCAAATCTTTACTATTCTGCACAGCTGCCTAGAATAGACAACAGTAGAGCAATTGTCCGTGATTCAAGCTGAGGAGGAGTGAAAATACCGTTAACCCTTAAAAACAGAATTATCTTATTCTTTTGATTTTGCTGCACACTATAATGTGTTTGTGGCCATATTTGGATCATATCCGGTTAGAACCAGAAGAACACAGGAATAATAGATATCATTCAGATAATAATTAGCCATGTACTTGCAATAGCGGGATGTGAAGTCAAAGGAAAACACTAAAAATGTTGTTTTTTTGGACCATGACAAAGAGCTTTTTAAATGAGTTTGAGCATTTTTTGTGGCTGACTCATGTCTGGAGGCCTCACTGTGGTCACCAATGCTTCAACTTTTGTACTTTCAATTTCTATCTTTGACAATTTTAAATGCTAACTAACACAAGGCTTCTTATTGCCTGCAAGCACATATAATTTCTCTTTGTTTCCTCTGTTTTCTTTTTGTAAGCAAATGCAACAATTTTAGATCACATGTTTTAGTCATTGCTGCTGATTAAAGGAAATTATAATATGTCTTAAGACAATGAACCCTATAATTTCACCACTGATATTTTAAACTTATAAAATCAATTCTATAAATTCTGGCCTACATTTTTCAAAGATGTGGCCTAAATTATGTATCTTTTATGCTTGGTAAATTAAAGTTCCAATGACAGGAAAATGAATAAATTATGATAGCATGACTATTTATTTACAGAAAAAAGACTGGAAGGAAATAAAACAAGATGCTATCAGTGGTTACTTTGGGGAGGTGGAAGTATAGGTGATTAATTTCTTCTTTGTATCTTTGTATATTTTCTAAATTTTCCTCAAAGGTCACATATTGCTTTTATAACCTTAAAAAGGTTTTAGAAATTTAATTGTAAAACATAAAAACAGATCCAGACATCTTGGTAGATTATTAATAAATTAAAATCACCTAAAATGTGCTTCTACAAAAAACAGACCTTATCAAGGGAAAGTAATTAGTTTCAAACCTTTTCTTTCTCAAAGGAATACTTAAGCTTTGATGTGATAACACAATACAAAATTCCACTGGGCCAGATACTTCTTGGTAGTTCAGTACAGGAATTTTATTTCATGCGTATAGAGAAGGAGAACTGCGAAATTCACAGTTAGCTTTGACTTCCCCAGCTTAGTTAAGATGTCTTAAAATACCCACCCATTCTTCACTGTTCATGCACCATCTGGACGCTTAAGTCAGAAGAAGAAGAAAAAAAGTACATTGGACCATTTTGTGGCAAAATCTATCTGCATGATTGATACCGGCTGCACAGAATCAATCTGCTGGGCTACGTTTTGGCATTTTAAGCATGGACCCTTTCCCTCCTCCTATCTGACTCTTCAGAGATAAATTTCTAGGTCTAGAGCTTTACTGATTTTTAAAAGGAACGGCCCAAGCTTCCTCCCCCTCAGTTTAACTACTTCTTCTGTCCTCTTGGCAGAGTGGCTACCCTTGACTCTTCAGGAGAGCCAAGTGACCACTTTAAGACAGTCCTAAACAGCTGACCTCCCAGAATCTGGCAGTCTGTGCTCAACTCTGTCCGTTTCCCTAAGTTCTCTTCTGTGGGTTGGGCTCCACTTAACTTCAAAGACAAATACTGGGCACAGAAATAATACAGAGAGGGCAGAGGGGCATGAGAATTGGGTCTGGAGCACCTAAGTGCTGAAACAGATTTTCTTTGTTTATAACCAGTGCCTAGCTAATTGTTGGTGCTTAGCAAATGTGAAATAATAAAAATGTTACTATTAAAGAAGATAGTAGGGTTATAAGCAGAAGGATGTTTGGGAACCAGTGTTCATAAAAAGCTAGGATTCTGGCATCATTTCTTTGATCTTTCCAACATTCTAGTTTGAAGAAATTTGCTAAAATATGCCTCCCTTATGGGGTAGAGGAGTATAGATCAAACAGGATAAAGGGCCTAAAAAGAATTTATCCTAAAAAGCAAGCCATTGAACATCAAATACAAATGTGACAAACTGAACTTAGAAGACTAATTATTATTCCTGCTCCAAGTTACCTCTTCCCTCTGCCTCAGTTCATTTTGGAGGGTAAATTATCAATGGAGATGGAATATTAGTCAGTAGCAAGATAAACCTAAGTTGTCCTCATAATGGTACTTTGTTTAAATCTAAAACTAAGAAGAGAAGAATTCTTGAGTATTTCCAATCACCTTTAAGTTATTCTTCCCACTTAAGAGATACAAGAGAACAAGCGAAAAAAAAAAAAAAAAAGGCGTCAACAAGAGTGTAGGTAATTATAAAATTTTTTTTTTTTTTTGAGACGGAGTCTCGCTCTGTCGCCCAGGCTGGAGTACAGTGGCGCAATCTCGGCTCACTGCAAGCTCCGCCTCCCGGGTTCACGCCATTCTCCTGCCTCAGCCTCTCCTAGTGGCTGGGACTACAGGCGCCCGCCACCGCGCCCGGCTAATTTTTTTGTATTTTTAGCAGAGACGGGGTTTCACCGTGGTCTCGATCTCCTGACCTCGTGATCCGCCCGCCTCGGCCTCCCAAAGTGCTGGGATTACAAGCGTGAGCCACCACGCCCGGCCGGTAATTATAAAATTAAGTGACAGGGCATTCATTATGGTATTAGCTTTATTGTTGTATATGGTTAAAATTTTTTATAATGAAATGTTTTTAAAAAGTGAACAGCAAATGATAGGCACTTGTGTCCTCGCTTGGCAACAGAGTAAGCTGTGTGATGTCTGGAAAGTTCCTTAACTATACAGAGAAAGTTTTGGTTACTGTAGATAATCTATAGGGTGTTCTTCTCCCGCTCTTGATTTCTATAACACTTTCTTTTTTCAGTTACATTATTCATAGAATTTTACACTCAGAGATCTGGGGGAGACCCAAGAAATCAGTCAGTAAGATCGGGACTTAAATTCCAGGTCTCATACACACTTGCTTTGGGTAAGTCACTTAAATGCCTGAGGCTCAGTTTAATCCTCTGTAAACTAGGAATAATTACTATTATTTTTCAGCAGTTGGTAAAGACAAGGTATGGAATGCGCTTAAATGTAGACCCAGCACCTTGTAGGCATTTAATAAATGTAAAGCATTGCTATTTTTGTGGTGGTGGTTTTTGTCGCCATGGCCATTCTCTTGCATCCTGGAACATTTGTTCTTGATTTACCTTTTCTGACTAAAGAGCAGGGGAAAAAGAAACAAACGATGAAATGAAGTTAGAAGTGGCTGCTGGTGGATCTTGGTGAGGGATGCTTTTTGTTGTGTACTTGCTTTACATAAAGTGCCAAGAAGTCGAAGTAGAGTGCCACACTCCTACACATGATTCGGACACCAGAGTTCCATGAAGTTTTCTTTCTTGGGCTGTGACTTTTTTTCTCTAATTGGTGTTTATATTATGAAAATTATTTTATTAAAGCAATGTAAGCAGAAGTCTGAGAGCCCTCTTCCTGGTTTAATTTGTGCTTTTTCTTTGGAGGTATAAGCAATAGCTCCAGGGATATTAAAGACCTAGATATTTTGTTTAGCAGACTAGTTAACAACCCTATGGATTTCAAAGCTAAAGATCAACTAATATCTAGCCTGGACAAAAATGGCTTCAGGAAAAAAAGTAATCCTAATGATTATTTTACAGAAGCAACAGAATTTCAATCATGCAGTAAACCACGAGTTGAGCACCCACCATAAGAATTCACAAGTATTAGGCCGGGCGCGGTGGCTCACGCTTGTAATCCCAGCACTTTGGGAGGCCGAGGCGGGCGGATCACGAGGTCAGGAGATCGAGACCACGATGAAACCCCGTCTCTGCTAAAAATACAAAAAAATTAGCCGGGCGCGGTGGCGGGCGCCTGTAGTGCCAGCTACTCGGAGAGGCTGAGGCAGGAGAATTGCTTGAACCCGGGAGGCGGAACTTGCAGTAAGCCGAGATTGCGTCACTGCACTCCAGCCTGGGCCACAGAGCGAGACTCTGTCTCAAAAAAAAAAAAAAAAAAAAAAAAAAAAGAATTCGCAAGTATTATCTTTATTATTATCTTTATTTTTCAAGAAGCCCTAAGTGACAGGTATTATTAGTCCCGTTATACAGATGAGAAAATAGAGGCTTGGCAAGGTTTAATGGCTTGTCCAAGTCCACAAAGCTAGTATGAAGAACATAAATTCTGCCCTCAGAAGCCACAGTTGTAGACCTAATAAATTAACATCATCTTTTCAAATAAAAAAAAAGAATGAAAGAAAAGAAAAGAAACAGACACTTTGCCACAATCTCTGCTCTGTTCCAAAGCAGCAAATGTTCATTACATCTCAGGTTAAGAATGCAATTAGAATACTCACAGTCATTCTATTTTATGAATTACACCCTGGTCTTTCAAAATCTACCCAATTTAGCTGGACTTTGTCAAATAAAGGCCTTAATTGTCCACATGATAGTGGAGGCATAATCTTTAACATCAACATTTAAAACAAGACTCTTCCCTTGAGGTTAAATTGCATCTGACCATTATCTGGTAGCTTACGAATGAAGCTGGCAGGAATGATTAGGCCGATGCAAGCTGGCTGACAATGTGGAAAAGGCTACCCATTCTTTGAGGTAGCAGGAAAGACACTATGCATGGTACAGGGTTTTTAACCTTTGTTCTTTAGGTCTTTACGGGATGACTTTGACCTGGGGAGAGTGCAATAAAACAGACACTCTTGTGACAATGGCAGTGTAAACTTAAACAACCATTTAGAAAATAATTGTTAGCAATAGGCTGCAAAAGCCTGAAAAAAGTGTTTTTGCCCGTAGACTCTAATTCTTCTTTTTGAATCTATGACAAAGACATTTTCAGCATTATGGGAAAACCTTATGTCCAAATATGTTCATCACAATGACATGTATTTATAATAGAAAGAAATCCAAAACAATTCAAGTGTCAAGTGGTAAACCAAGAGCTAAGTAAATTAAGGAATAAGTAGACAATGAAATAATATGTAGCCATTAAAATATATGTTTACAAAGCCATTACAAATTATGTCAACATGAAAAATGCTTGTGCTATAGTGTCAAATTGATAATAAACCTCTCTGTGCCTTATCTCTTCATCTGTAAAATGTAACTAATAATAATACCTTCTTTATTGAATTGTCATAAAGATTGAATGTTAGCAGAGAAGTACTTAGAGTAAGTACTAAATTTTAGCAATATAATATAAATATTCTCATCTTTATTTTTATAGGTGACCTCATTTTATAGATGACCTCATCTATAAAAATAAAGATGATAATATTTGTATCATATGGCTGTAATTGAGGCACGAGAGGATAACACAAGTAGAAAGACGGCCCAGGAGCAAGTAGCAGACTGGATTTGAACCCAGATCTTTCTGACACCAAGCCGCATGCCCTTAACCGCTATAGAATACCACCTTCCAGAAACGAGAAAGTCACAAAGGTAAGACAAATTGGAAAATAAGTTATCGCAGTTTTACGAAAAAAATGAGTTTGAGATGACAAGATGTTCAAAAACTTATATCAAAAAGTCAGATCATTATTTTGAACTTCACATTATTTTGTTTCTATTTAGTGTTTTCCAAAGGAAAAATAAACATATTGCAACATTGTTCTGCAGAATTAAATGACAAGTATTTTCTTAAATGGAAGAGGGGCAAGGAATCCCGGGAGAGGAATCAAACATTTGTGGAAATAAAACTCACATCTTGAGAAGAAGGATGAAAAGGACAAGAGAAGAGAGGAACTGGAAAATTATTACCTAAAAAAATAAGAGAGAAAAATGGGTGCAGTCTTGCTCTATAAATTCCTAAGGGAGCCTTAGAATAACATGGGGGAAGGAGGGAAGCAATCAGAAGCTGGGTGAGGGAATGAATGGAAGATAAACACCCTTAGGACAGGAAGATATCAGCAAAATAACTGAATTAGTAGAATCTTCATGGTTATAGTTGAGGTTTCAAGGGTAACTGTGGCTTTGAAAAGAATGAAACTCATCAATGAAAAATTGTCAACCATCTACCAGGCATGTGACTCAGTGTCTCAGAACTGCTGTGTATATGTCTTTTATATTTCATGTGTATAAATATAAATATTATATATATAATAGAAATGGTCATAAAGTAAGTGGCCTGCGAAATAATTCCTCAGGGAATTTAGAAAGGAGATAGATCTCACTTCCCTTTATTATTTTTAAAATATTAATATCTAACTAGTTATTCATTTTAAGGATGACACTTTATCTAATTTTACATAATGTGTAATAGGTCATCTCAGGGACTCTTAAGATTCAGGAGGTTTTTTAGTGCAGTGGTTTAGAATATAGGCTCTAACCTGAGTTTGAATCTCAACTCCAACACTTACTAGCTATGGAATTTTGAGCAAATTATTTAACCTCTTCAGGCTTCAATTTCCTCAGCTGCAAAATGAGAATAAAATAATACCCAACAAAAGATAAAATATGCATAATAAAGCATGAAACAATGCCTGGCACAAAGAAAGCACCCAGTAAATGTTAGCTGGTATTATTTATAGCAACACATTAAAAGCCTCTAAGCTCTTTGAGGGCAGCGACTGTGTCTTTTTTCATCTTGCATACACACTGCCTCGCACAATTCCTGGGACTAAAGAATCAGACCTGACTAGTGATAGTTGGGTAGCTGAGTTTAAAAAAAAATCAGGCCTTAGCTAAATAGTTATGAAATTACAGAAAAGAAGGAAAGGAGGAAACAGAAAAGGGGAGTCAGGGAGTTTACCATACAGGACAATGTAAAATGTCAGATGAACTGTAATCCCAATAAGAGATTTAAGTGGGAAGTCTTTATTCATCCTTCATTCACATCTTCAATTCATTCATTTATTCCAAAAGTATGGAGTGAAGGCTTATACTGTGATGGTGCTGAAGAGACAGAAACAGATTAATGGGACAGAGTCTCTAGCCTCACATTATTTACAATCCAGCAGGGGATACAGACCTTCAGATAATAATTATGGGAGGCAGTGGGGCAGAGGGGCTAAATGTAGATTGTTTTGTTTTGTTTCAATGTAGGTTGTGCGGAGTCTAGGAGCAGTGGGTAATAATTCAGATCTGAGTCTAGAAAGAAGAGATCACACAATTAGTTAGTCTCAAAGCCAATGAGAGGAAAAAATAAAGACAACTTGTGTCTCTTGTCCTCCTGCCCCTTCAGAATAGTTTGGGCACGTAACAGACTGGACTTGCACTTTCCTTTGCCTGGCTTTTGCTTGTTGTTTACTTTTATTGTATTTGTTGTATTAACAATCACTTACATAATGGTTGTTCTCCTTGTCAAAATATAAACTACATGTGACTGAGGACTACATCTGCCATGCTCTTCATTGAATCCCCAGCAAAAGTTTCTGAAAAAGTGTTGTTTGATACGGTAGCCACAGCCACATATGGTTATTAAACACTTGAAATGGGACTAGTCCAAATTGAGATTTGTGCTGTATGTATAAAATAAACACCAGATTTTGAAGACAGCTAGGAAAAAAATCTTATTAATATTTTTTGTGTTTATTATATATAATATTTTTAATAATTTGGGTTAAATAAAATATATTATCAAAATCAATTTCACCTGCTGCTTTTTCCTTTTATAATGCGGTTACTAGGAGAATTTAAATTATATATGCAGGTTCCATTTGTGGCTTATTATATTTTACTGGACAGAGAAGATGCTCCAAAAATTTTTGCTGGATGAATGAATGAATGAATGAACAATCAAGGAGGCATATAGGGTGAAACCAGCCTGTTTCTTATAGAAAGATGCCTGACATCATGATGACATACACAGTCTCCTTACTAATAAGAAAGTCAACAAGGGTGATCTGGGTATTATATCCCATGTTCCTTGGTAGCTAAACCAATAATAGGGTTTCGTAAGGCATAAGGGCTCAAAATACCCTATGTTTTTTCCTGTCAAAAAAAAAAAAAATAAAAGGAAAGAAAAAAAGTGACAGTTAAGTGTGGAAAAGCAGAGAAGATTACAATCTTATTACAAGATTAAAACTTCATAACAGAGTACACCCAAGCAAGCCAAACCAAAAAGGGTATGGAGAACATGCATTATATTAAACCATGAGTTATTTTATGCAGGCCTGAGACTGTGAGAAGGAAATGAGAAGGAAAATTACAGAGGCAATAGAAGAAAACGGAATTTTATAGCATTTGGAGATAATCTTTGAAGAAAAATACTAAAAGTAATGCTTTTGATGAGAAGAAAAAAATGCCCAAGGAGCCAATAATTTTCTAAGCTGTCTGAAATCATCCAAAAATCTATGAGAAGAAGAAAAAAAGGAGGAAAACAAGGAAGAAAGGAAAGAAGGATGGAAGGAAGGAAGATAGAAGAAAAAAAACACACAAACTGGAAACTCATATTCCAAAATGGCAACAGTGATATTCTCTAGATGGTGGGATTGCAGTGGAAGCTGTTTTGATTTTTCAATGTGCTTATTCTTCCTTTTCTAAAATTTCTACAACAAAGCGCTGCTTTGTAATTTAAAAATGTAATACATTTTTTGTTTCTAATTAAAAGGATAAAAGACAGAATGAAGTTTGGCGTAACAGTGGAATGACAAGCCAGAGAGAGAATGGGGAATCTGGAACCAAAAACCGTCAGGTGGCTGGGTACAGTCTGACATGTAGAAAACTGAGAAGATCAAATAGCTGCAAGAATGATGGAGTGGGTACCAGCAGGGAGTAGGCCAATGAAAGACCACATGCAAGAAATCAGGACCCAATCTTCGAAGCTTGAGGTGACAGAGCTAAGGGAACAAGACAAATGAACCAACTTTCAGAGATAAAATGATGATGGATAGACCTGGGATCAGCCGAAGCCTAAAAAGAAAAGAAAGGTCCTGAAAAAAGTCCTGAGCTTTATCAGGTTCTTTTCCTGAGGTTGCCAGAGAAAGCAGAGTGTGATCTCATTAATTGGATAGTACCTGTAAAATGTTAAGCCGTTCAAACACCAAAACCTGCTGAAATGCAAGGAGAGGTATGGAGACTGTGGTCTCTTTCTGGTAAGACTGCCTGTACGTGAGCTCAGGGAATTATTCATTCCACACATACTTACAGAGAACTTACTCTGTTCTAGGGGCTAGGAGGGAAAGGACTAAAAGAGGAACCTAAAAGTTTGGAAACGATCTCTGGCTGCTCTGGTTTCCTGTACTTTTGAGCTAAACAAATGGAATGGACATTATACGACAGGATCCAAATTATCAAAGCATAGAGTACTGTCTTGGTATGAATTCTGAAGACATTTTTAATGTTCCTGGTGCCTAGGATATATATTAGATATTCAATAAAAATCTAATCCAAAAGAGTTTGGGACCACTGAGGAAGCTGTAAATGATAGTATGGTCCCTACAGAATGTGCATTTTTATCAGATTCTCTTTTTTTTTCAACTGCAAAGAAACATCAAAGCTTAAGAAGACCAGTAGAGTATGCAGTTTTCAGTCATGCTCATGTAAACTCATATAAGTCAGAAAAAAGGGGAAACGTACACTCAAGCAGGTGAATATGGACCTAAATACCATGCACTTTCTAAATAGTACTGTCAAATTTCATTGTGTTCATCGACATACATCTCTTTAATCCATATTTAAATGATGTAGCTTTTTAATAATCATCCTTCAAATATCTAAATCCCTAAATCTGCTTCTTGTAAATTGTTCATGTGACTTCCTTGGCAAACCTTCATTTTGTTTATATGATATAAGCTGTATTAGATAAAAGTTCAACAGTAGTGTAGAGATCATCATCTTACAATCATTCACAGACTTAGTAACAAAGCACCGTAAGGATGAAAATTCAGGAAAACCCAGGACATTGAGTGGATACATCTCGAGAAAGAATGAGAATCCACTCCTGGATAGCATGACTATCAAATCTCTTGAGGATGACCCCAAGACATACATTTAAATAACAGAATAGCCACGTCTTCCTTTTTCTATTAATTTTAAATTATTATATATTTATTTTTGCTTAAAGAAGAGTTTTGTCCATTAAGTGGTTAAAACTTAAGGTTATCCATCCAAGGAGTAGGAAATGAAGGTTCTCAGTTTGATGGACAACAGCTCAGAGATCCCTGATGTCCCAAAATATTAGGTTTCTCTTCTAATAATGTTGGAAATATTGCCTACTGTCATGATTAATCTGAGCTACAGCACAAGCTGATTGTAGGTGACACAGTCACAGAGCAGTGCCCGTGTTGGTTTCCACACACCGTCAAATCTGCTACAAATGCAGGGGTGAATGGGAGAGAACTGTGATACCAGGTTTCCTGGTGGCTAATAGATTGTGACATGAAAGAAGGAAACCTTTATTTTAATTCAAAAAACAAAAGCCAAATAGCAAAACTTATGTACGTGCTGAACTTTTTTTTTCTTCCTCAAGTGGAAAACATTGACTTGCTAACAACTCTTGGCTGGCATCAAGGGAAAGTGGAGGTATTTGCAGATGTGGAGGAAGACATACAAAACATTTTTCAAATAAAAGGCTTGAATTATTGCACTGGGTTCATGAAGTTTCACAGGCATCTAGACACACCATTGTTTTCACCCTGGAACAAGCTGCCCTTTCTTTCAAGAAAGAAAACAACCCAATGTTTCTTACAATCAGATCTGTATGTATCAGGGAGCTATCTATATTTTGAAATTCTTTGCATTGTCTGTGGAAGGGTGTGCTGTTTGGACCTGACAATGGTAACATTGATTTTAAGATTTTTGAATTTTGGTTGTACAGAGCAAACAGTGAAAGAAAACTGCCGGCTTTCAGAACTACAACAGTGTTCTTACACAAACTTGCTTCTCTCCTGGCTGTTTTACATAGCCAAAGATCAATACTGCTCATTCAGCCAATGTTATTAACCCCATTTATCAGCTTCTCTTTAAAAAAAAAAAAATTGAAAGGATCTTGCCGCCAAAGTTATGTCATCTTCCGCTCGTTCAGTTGCAGAGTGGATAATTCACTTTGTTGTGCACCCCCAACAATTGAGCCTTGTTTATGAACTTACATTTATTAAGTGAAAGTATTTGGAAACTGATGGTACATTCAAGCTTGGTTGCCATGGGCAGTAATCATGGCAGAAAGTCATGACCTCCCTGTTATGCAGCGAGTAACTAATTGAAATGATACAAATTACTCCGATTCTCTGTCTGCCAATTTAGAGCCTGGTTCTGGTCAAGGGTCAAATGAGCTCCTATTCATGAAACTATGTTTGAAGTAGCTGCTACCATAGCAAGGGGGTTTGGTGTGGCCATTGCTGCTCCTTTAGACTTTACCACATACTGTGCGGAGGCAGTGAGGCAGTAAAGCAGTAAGTTCCAAAGCCTACCTTAGCCAACACATCAAAAGCTTGCTGTTGTCACACGGTTTGTGCTACTTGTCAACAGCACTGGACATGGTTTGCTAAACTTTACTGGCCAGAAATAAATGTTGTATTCAGAAGCCACTTAGGGAATTCATCCTCTTTAGCTTGCACATTTCATCAGCTCTCTGATATGCCCTCGGCAGAGAAAACCAAATGCCATAAACTCAATATTGAATGATTTTCAACTTATCAATTCTCATCAAGTGTCATCTTTTCCAGCTTCTCTCGGCCCCAGCACACATACACATACCTGCCAAATAAATAAGATAAATTAAAAGCCTAAAAGGTATATAACATGCAAGTTCTTTCTTCAAAGCATAATTAGGATGATTATTTCTGTTTGAGAAATGACACTAAATGTTAATCTAATTGAATCTGGGAAATGTGGCAATAAAAAGTTAATAATTTACAGATAAATTGTTCTTCAGAAAATTCTAAGTGAATGCCCACTAACTGAATTTCAGGAATTTTGCTCAAAGGCTTATAGGATATGTGGCAAACCCAATGACTTACTTCAAATATGTTTTTTACACTACCAAAACTATTTGCTTTAAAGAAGCATGCCAGCACATGTGTGTGCATGGAAGCACACAGACTTTGTCTGCAAAATACCTAGAAAAAACATGGAAAAATATCTCCTGAAGCCAGCTAAAAATATGGAAAGGAAGTTACCTGAGTGTTTAAACTTTAGTCTAAAGATTGCCTTCAGGGGATGTACCCAACACCATTTCTAAAATCACATGTCCCTATAATATAATTAATGCATAGAGAAAAAGTCTCATTGATTCCCCTTGAATTCTGTCTTCTTTTTTTTAATAGCAGATATTTCACATATAACTTTTAAGGTGTACAAAATTTATAAAGCAAGAAGGTCCAAATTTAGGTTGGACATCCACTGTAACCAATCCATGCTAGCACCCCAGCTGATCCCACCTAACTTAAAATATCTCCCATCTCCAATCTCAGCAATCTCAGAGAAAGGCAGAACTTTGCTGAATCCACACCAACTCTGCCACTTACTATGAACTATGGGCAAATAATTGAGTTTCTCTTGATATCAGTTTTCTCTTCTTGTATAGAAAACATCTTAACACAATGTTTGGCACAGAGTGAGTGCCCTTATCAATGGTAGCTCTATTATTACAGAAAGAAAAGATTCTTGCTAAAAAAATACAAACTGGAATAAAATCCAGAACTTAAAAAAAAGTCAGTTAAACATTCCCATCAATTGGGTAGCTTACTATTATAACAGCTGCAGAAATTCACAAATATTTCATTGCAAACATTCTAAACCTCAGAAACAAATTTCATTATTTATTTATTTGTTCATTAGACAAACATAGGTCCTGGAAGTACAACAGTGAGCAAAACCGACATTTCCTGCCCACCTCTAGCTTATAACCTGGCAGGTGCAAAAGCCTCAAACCATGTAAATCACAAACACAGTGAATATTGAAATAGAGAATGTTGAAATACAAGGTGTTATGGGAGTTCAGAGCACGGGAGCTAATTGTTTAATTATGTTCTGAATAGAGTTTTTACCACTTACTATTAACTAGAAAAAAAAAAAAAGAAAGAATTGGCGTTATGAGTTTTCCTCCAAAAAGCCTTTTTCAATTCTAGAGTAACTTTCCCCAGGAACTAAGTGAGGCAGGTACATTGAAGGTTCTTTCCACAGTGCCCAACCAACTCTCCAGTCTTATTTCAAGTTGGGCTACAGGCCATTCCTTGACCTTTTCTACCTCTGCTTTTCCTCAAGCCATCTCATTTCCTCTTCCAAACTGTGGTGCTCTTCCCTATTCTTCTATTCTAAAACATCCCAATTCTCCAGGCTAATTTTCTATGCCACCTCCTCCTTTCCCAATTCCCCAAGCAAGATGTTGTCTTCCCTTCCTCTGGATTTCCCAGACTCATGAGTTGGGAACCACTGCCTATATCACTCCCTCATTATTTGACTTCTGAGTATGGTCCTTCTATAGATAGATCCCTGTGTCTAATATCTCCAGATAGATTCATAAGCTGCCTGTGGACAGCAATCAGTTCTTATGCCCAAACACCTAGCATAGTGCCTTGAACATGGGGGAAATTTAATAAATGTTTGATAATTATGATGATACTCTCTCTTGTTTCAAACTTGGAGTTTTCAGATGACCACCTCAAGGAACTCAGTACTAAATCACCAGGAACAGTTAACAGTCAGTGATTCTCCTGATTCTGAAAGAAATAAACAGATGACTAGCATTAACAGAGCTACTTCACTCCTTCTAATAAAACCATACATCAACCAAGTCAGTCATTCAGCAAATACATATTGAATCTCTATTATTTACCAGAAATCATGACAGAGCCTAGGGATGCGATAACTCATAAAGTCTATAGTCTTGGATGTAAGACATGCATTTAAAAATGATTAAAACTACCACACCCCCAATTTTTTCTTTTTTCTTTTTTCTTGTTTCTTTTTCTTTTCTTTTCTTTTTTTTTTTTTTTTTTTTGACAAGAGTCTTACTCTGTCACCCAAGTTGAAGTGCAGTGAAGGCTCACTGCAATCTCCACCTCCCGGGATCAAGCCATTCTCCTGCTGAGACCTCCCGAGTAGCTAGAATTACAGGCACCTGCCACCACACCCAGCTAATTTTTGTATTTTTAGTAGAGATGGGGTTTCACCATGTTGGCCAGGCTGGTCTTGAACTCCTGACCTCAAGTGATCCACCTGCTTCGGCCTCCCAAAATGCTGGAATTACAGGCATGAGCCACCATGCCCAGCCCACACCCCAAATTTTTAAATAGACAAAAGACTTGAACAGATATTTCACAAAAGAAAACATACAAATGTCCAAAAAGCCCAACATCATTAGACATCAGGAAAATGAAAATTAAAATTGTGATATATCACTGCACATGCATTACAATGGATAAATGATGGATAAGACCTAGTGTGGATGACGATGTGGAAAAACTGAAACTCTTGTATACTGCTGGTGAGAATGTAAAATGGTACAACCACTTCAGAAAAGTTTGGCAGTTTCTTTTAAAGTTAACCATACCATATGACACAGCAACTGCTCTCCTAGGTATTTACCCAAGAGAAATGAAAATATATATTTATCAAAGACTACACTCAAATGCTTATAGAAGTTTTATTCATTTAACTAAAAACTGAAGCAAGCAATCCATATTTCCATTAGCAAATACATGGATAAACAAATTGTAGTATATCCATACAGTGGAATATTACTTATCTATAAAATGGGCAGACTACTAAAATACAACATGGATATATCTCAACGTTATGCTGAGCAAAAGCAGCAAGGCACCAAAGAATACACATAGTGGGATTTCATTTACATGAAATTCTAGAAAGAGCAAACTAACCAATAATCCCAGAAAACACATGGAATAGCCTGTGGCCAGGTGTCAAAGAGAGGGATAAATTGCAAAGGGGTAAGAAAGAACTTTGGTATTTGACATAAATGTTTTGTATCTTGATTGTGGCAGTGTATAAATTTTTCAAAACACTAAATTGTGTACTTAAAATGGGTGCAGTATGTTACATGTAAATTACATCATAAGACCTGATTTTTCATTTTATTTTATTTTATTTTTGGAGATTGAGTCTCACTCTGTTGCCCAGGCTGGAGTGCAGTGGTGCGATCTCGGCTCACTGCAACCTCTGCCTCCCAGGCTCAAGCGATTCTTGTGTCTCAAGCGATTCTTGTTTCTCAGCCTCCTGAGTAGCTGGGACAACAGACGTGCACCATTATGCCCGGCTAATTTTTTGTATTTTAGTAGAGACGGGGTTTCACCATGTTGCCCAGGGTGAACTCCTGAGCTCAGGCAATCTGCCCGCCTCAGCCTCCCAAAGTGCTGGGATTACAGGCATGAGCCACCATGCCCAGCCAAGACCTGATTTTTCAAAAACTATCATGAAAGTTGTTAAGAAGAAATACAGGATGCATTGGGAGATGAACTAGATCTTCAAGTGAGTAAAAAAGTCTAACTCTATCAATTACTTGGTTTTAGTCTGATATTATCTTTTAAAAAATAATTCCCAATATTTGTTTCTTCCATAACTAAAATATCACCTCTGTGAGGGCATAAGAGGAAAGGAAATTTGTGTTTATTAAATATTTTCTATAAGGCTGGCATTGCACTAAAAAATTTATGCAGTATATCTCACTTAATACTAACATTAATCCTGAAAGGTATTATTGTCATCACTTTATAGTTAATGAAACTGGGTTTCAGAGATTAAATTACTTACCCAGTTTGCAAATGGTGGAGCTAGAATTTGAACCCAAGTCTGTCTACCTCCCAAGGCCAAACTCTTCCCCATGAAGCTCTCTGAGTGGCCATGGTTGACATTTTTCTGTGACTGTGCTGCTTCTACTTTTCCTTCCCAGAACATCCCTCTACCTCTTCCTTTCTGTCTGATTTTTTTCCTCATCCTTCAAGATCCAGTGTAGGGACCCTGCCCCCCCAAAATAGAGACCTTACCTTCTTCTGAAGTTCCAGACAAACAGCCACCTGTATGACTCATTTTGACATTTAATCCTAAGGTGCCTTATTTCAAAATCTAATTATTTGATGGTATTGTCTCCCCAGCCAGTCTGCATTTTTTTTTTTTGCAGGCAGTAACTATACTAGCTATAGTTACATATAGATGCTGAAGTCACAGTAGCTTAAATTAATTTCCCACTCATGCAAAGTCCAACAAGACATGGTGGAAGGAGTTCTCCGAAATGTTGGTTTAACATAGTCCCGTAGGTCTAGCTCTCTTCGTTGCACATATGCTATGTACTATCCCTGAGCTAGGTGTGTCACAGATATTAGTTCTTCTTTCAATTCTTTAAAAAAAATTTTAAAACGGATTTACCAAGGCATAATTTATATACCCAAAATTTGCCCATTTTAAGTGCATCATTCAGTAAGTTTTAGTAAGCATGCAGTTAGTTGTGCAACCATACTCCAGGATCCTGTTTTAAAACATTTTCATTATTCCAAAAAGTTCCTTCATATCTATTTGCAGTCAATCCCTCTTCTCATGCTCAGCTCCAGACAACCACTAATTTACTTTCTCTGTATATAGATTTGTCTTTTCTGGACGTTTCATATAAATGGAACAATATAATATCTGGTCTTGTGTATCTCACTTCTTTCATTCAGCATAATGTTTTTGAGGTTCATCCATGCTGTAGCATGCATCAGTAATTTATTCATTTTCATTGCTGAATAATGTTTCATTTATTGCATGGGTATACCACAGTCTGTTTATCCAATTACCAGTTAATGTAGACTGTTCCCAATTTTTGGCTTTTATGAATAATATTAGTTCATAATATGTCTGAGATGGGTACTCTGATCTTCACTTTACAAATGAGAAAAATCAAGGCTTGGAAAAGTAATTATCTTGCCCAAGGTCAAATAGCTGGTAAGTTATAGAATCCAATCTTTCTAACCCCAAAGCCCTTGCTCTAAGTCAGGGTTTTCAGATTTGGGAATTTTGCTGACCTAAATATATAAAAAAAAAAACAACTTTTTTTTAGAAATATGAGAATAAACCTAAATGTACCATCTTTTGTATTTTGTAAAGGGCATTTTTAAAAAACCAACTACTCAGCATAGTGCCTATAGCTAACAATGTCATATTGTATACTTGAAATTTGCTAAGAGAGTAGATCTTATGTTAAGTGCTCTTACCACTCACAAAAAAATAAGGATAATAATAATACAGAGGGTGAGAGGAAATTTCTGAAGGTGATGGATATGCTTAATGGTCTTCATAGTGGTGATGGTTTCACAGACATACACTCATCCCCAAACTTATTGAGTTGCATACATTAAATGTGTATAGCTTTTTACATGTCGAGCATACCTCAATAAAGTGGTTTAAAAAATAAAATAAGATAAAAAATAAAAAACTACCATCTACCATCAGTGTCACTTCATAAAAGAAAGGATATTTTTAATACCTAAAGTGGAAGAATAAATTTGGCTTTATAAAAAGCTTGCTAAGTTGTATTTATTTTTCTCATTTTTCTGAAAGAGTTAGTGAAACAAGCTCTCATTTAGGAACCACCGTGCCTAGCCACTAGGCTACCTAATTAGTAGAACACAAAGAATATGTACTAAACTCAATTAGATGAAATACCTCGAGCCCCTTTAAAAAATATTAGATTACAAAGTCAAGGCCTTATTAACCTTATCTCAGTTGTGCACAACAGATCCCTCCAAAAGGACACGTTGCTTTTGCAACAGTGTAGCACGGTGAGATGGTCTCTCCTCTCTAGGAACAGAGGTTTTGAATCCCATCATACATCTAGCAACAATTCTAGTACCTTGGAGCAAAGAATCGTGTTCCAGAGATCCCAAGACCAATCATTCAGTAACCATGCACCAGCCAGCTTAGCTTATATTTTGTTTCCCTGAGAACTAGAAAGTATGTAAAGGCCTTGGATGGCGATTCCATGGCAACGCATTTAAATCTAGATTTCATTGAAACCCAGTCTTCATGGGTACTGAAAGAAATGTGAAGTCTTGCTGACATTCATTTCGTGGTTTCCATCCAGGTCCAGTGGAACAAATGCCATAATTAGGCCTCAGAAGAGAGGCCAGAGATTGACTATGAGGTCCCTCCAGTCATGCCTCCAGGCCTTACTAGACTGGGATGCTCACACTGTCGCTCTCTGCTTTGTAGCTGTTTGTGCAAGAACAAAAAGACTTCAGTCTCCCTTGCTATTAATCCAACTTCACAAGCATGAAATTTACAGACACACACAAGAATTCATCATTGAAACCTTTTCCCCTTGTCATGTTCAGCTGCTGAAAAGTGGGCATACTCTTGGAAATGAATGTTAATAAAAAAAGAGAAAAAAGAAGAATGGACAAGCTTTCTGAATCAGCTCCAGACACCGTCTACCCCCACCTAAACTACAGGTCGACATCTTGGGATGTCGTTTTGTAGGATGACCTTTTTGGGAAATATTTGAGTCTTTCCACATCATCTAGTTTGGGAATATTTTGTTAAATTTTATTATCACTCTGAAAGTCAACTACTTTCCCTTAATAAATATAATACATCCATAATGTAAGACCAATAATTCAATCTGTAAAGTAAATGAAAAAAGAAAAAGAATAGCTTTAAAGAGTCATTAAATGAATACTATTTGATTAGATCCAAACCAGTGGTATCAACTGGTTTTGCTCATTTAACCTGCCTCCTCATGATCATACACCCATCATTTAGCTGCAGGGTGGATGTGTTCACACTGAACTATTAATCTGTTTCAAAATGCCATAACATTTCCATGAAGAACTTCCTAATTTTTTTTTTTTCAGAAATTAAATGTCTGTTTAAAGTTCATTCCCTCCTGCTGTAACTAATTGAAATGAGATTTGGTTTATCTTTATGACATGGAAATGGGATTGAGTTTCATAATAATAACAATAATGATAACTCGATAGATTTTAGGAGTAGTAGTTAATAATCACAGTAATGTGGGGGAGATTAGACTGGTCTATTGCCACCTAAACAGGCCCCCATTATTTGTGAAGTGTGAATGGATGTCGCATGATCTAACCACCCCATTCCTGATTTTGTATTTGTTTTCAGCATACACTGAATTTTAGAGCAGCACCGTAATTAAGAGGGGCCTCAAACAAGTATTTCCTTTACAAATCAAAGAAAGCATTAGCACACCCCTGAGATATATGTTGAACTATATTGCACTTATAGTAGAAAAGACCTGATCTGGGGAAAATACAAAGAGGAGGCCCTTTCTTAGTATATTTTTCCATCAGTATACCCAAGAGTAAGTAAACTGTAGCACTTCAGAAGTTACAATAAAATTTTCCACATATCATTTCATTTGACCCTCACATCAGCCTTTTGAGAGTGAAGAGTGTTATTATTCCCATTTTACAGATAAGGTCATTGAGGTCTACAGAGGTAAAAGACTTGTGCTAGGTCACAGAGTTAGGAAGTGTCAGACTTAACACTGAAAGCCAGATCTATCTGTCTCCAATTTCAAATTCTTTTCCTTTATCACCCTACCAGGGATTGTGTACATTGGGCTGAGAAGTCAAGAAAGAAAATATCTTTTTATCTTTCCCTTAAACACCAACCCAAGTCAGCCTGCTGCCACCACCATGAGGCTTACCTTAACCAGAAGATAAACCAATGACACCAACTTTCAATTGGTTTAAGGTTAGGAACTAATTGATTATTACTACTGTCATCATGTATATGGTTAACAGCCATCATTTATTGAGCACCTACTCAGTGCAAGATGCTGTGAATCATATTTTGTCTTTATGGTGCAGATAATTTACATGGCTTCAGGCCCTGTGTGATTTAACCTCTACTTACCTCTCCAGACAACATCTACCTCATCCTCTTTGTCACATCATTAAAGGCCCAAAACTCTCCTTTCCTCTAGCTGTTTCTTCTACCTGGAACACCCTTGTCATCCTAGCCCACCCCACCTTACCTGCTATTTTTCAGGCCTCAGCTTAAATGACATTTCTCAGGTGCCACGATTTGGTTAGACATCCCTTATGATCTGCTCTCATAGCACTCTAAGCTCTCCCTCTCCAAGCATCCACTGTACCTTATGAGAGTTTCCTGTTTAAAGTCTGTCTTTCTGCTAGATTGGAAAGCACCATAAGAGCAGTGATTACATCTGTCTTATTGATCAATATTTTCCAAAGTATAATAAGAACATCACCATAATACAACAAATATGTGAGGCTCAGAAAACTTAAGCAATGTAGGTGGCTTTAAAGTAAGGATTCCAGGCCAAGCTGGGATCACACCTGTAATCCCAGCACTTTGGGATGCTGAGGCTGGCGAATCACATAAGTCCAGGAGTTCAAGAGCAGCCTGGGCAACATGGTGAAACCCTGTCTCTACTAAAAATACAAAAATTAGCTGGGCACATGATATGGTTTGTCTCTGTGTCCCCACCCAAATCTCACCTTGAGTTGTAATAATCCCCACGTGTCAAGGGTGGGACCAGGTGGAGATAATTGAATCATGGGAGTGGTATCCCCCATGCTGTTTTTGTGATAGTGAGTGAGTTCTCACAAAATCTAATGGTTTTATAAGGGACTTCCCCCTTTGCTCAGCACTCATTCTCTCTCCTGCCACCCTGTGAAGAGGTGCCTTCTCCCATGATTGTCAGTTTCCTGAGGCCTCCCCAGCCATGCAGAACTGTGAGTCAATTAAACCTCTTTTCTTTATAATACCCAGTTTCGGGTATTTCTTCTTAGCAACATGAGAACAAACTAATACAGTGTGGTAGCACATGCCTGTGGTTCCAGCTCCTCAGGAGGCTGAGGTGGGGGAATCACCTGAGCCTGGGAAGTCAAGGCTGCAGTGAGCCGTGACTGTGCCACTGCACTCCAGCCTGGGTGATGAGAATGAGGCCTTGTCTCAAAAAAAAAAAAAAAAAAAAAGAAGAAGGAGGAGGAGGAGAAGGAGAAGGACAGGAAGAGGAAGAAAGGAGAAGGAGAAGAAGAAGAAGAAAAGAAAGAAGAAGAAGAAGAAGAAGAAGAAGAAGAAGAAGAAGAAGAAGAAGAAGAAGAAGAAGGAGAAGAAGAAGAAGAAGAAGGGGAGGAAGAAGAAGAAGAAAAGATTCCTTCATTCAAATGCATCTGAATGGAGCTTAAAGTAAAAATGAGGGTCGGGCGTGGTGGCTGACACCTGTAATCCCAGCACTTTAGGAGGCTGAGGTGGGCAGATCATGCAGGAGTTTGAGACCAGCCTGACCAACATGGTGAAACCCTGTCTCCACTAAAAATACAAAAATTAGCCGGGTGTAGTGGCTCAAGCCTGTAGGCCCAGCTACTTGGGAGGCTGAGGCAGGAGAATCGCTTGAACCCAAGAGGCAGAGGTTGCAGTGAGCTGAGATTGTGCCACTGCTCTCCAGCCTGGTGACAGAGCTTCACTCCGTCTCAAAAAAAAAAAGATATCTTTTTTTTTTTTTCGAGACCGAGTCTCACTCTGTCACCCAAGTTGGAGTGCAGTGGCATGATCTCAGCTCACTGCGATCTACACCTCTCGGGTTCAAGTGACCCTCCTGCCTCAACCTCCCGAGTAGCTGGGGTTATGGGTATCTGCCACCACGCCTGGCTAATTTTTGTATTTTTAGTAGAGACGGGGTTTCACCATGTTGGTCAGGCTGGTCTCAAACTCCTGACATCATGATCTGCCCATCTCAGCCTCCCAAAGTGCTGGGATTACAGGTGTGAGTCACTGTGCCCAGCAAAAATGAGATCTTTTAAGAGGCATATCATGATCTCCCTATTTAAGACTGCAAACCATGCTCTGTAGACCTCCCAAACTCCTTTACTTAGCTTTATGCTTTATTTTTTCCACAAAACATATCACCTTCTAACATACTATTAGTTTATCTATGACTTCTACATGCATATAATTTTAAAATTTATTTATTATGACTATTATTTATTATTTGCTCTTCTCACTAGGATGTCAGCATCATCACTAGAGTAGGCATTTTTGTCGTTATCACTCACCGTGAAC
Source organism: Symphalangus syndactylus (assembly GCF_028878055.3). Taxonomy (NCBI): domain Eukaryota; kingdom Metazoa; phylum Chordata; class Mammalia; order Primates; family Hylobatidae; genus Symphalangus; species Symphalangus syndactylus. The sequence goes on along the minus strand of NC_072434.2, from coordinate 49,555,287 downwards.
AATGCTTGCCATATGCCAGGGGCTTAATAAATATTAGTTGAACTGAATGGAAGGAATTCTTAGTGCCCAGATTTTCCCTAACACATATTGAATAAAATACATTTGTTTTAGATACCAAAGATGACAAGTTCATTCATTGTATGAGATGGGATGTTGTGTATTCCAAAATTTCTTCTGGGCTTCCCTACTGGTCAGCTAGTAAGACTTCCTCCCCACCCTTAGGCTGGTTTCTCAATTATTAATATAAAAAAGGTCACGGTCCTTGTCCCTCCATCAGCAGCAAGGAGTTAAGAATTTGTCCTAGTCCTGAAGGAGACCAGCCGTTTTATAATTTTTTAATGGGAAAAAGAAATAGAAGCGGCTTATTCACCTCAGAAATTCTGCAAAAAGGACTGGAAACCTGGGGATTCAACTGGCTCGATTTGCAAAAATGTACAGAGGTGATATTTATTAAGTACTTGACACTCCAGAGAGAACACTGCTGTACAAATATGTCATGCTGCTTTGAACACAAGCAAAGCAGGAATCAGATTCTATCTCCTTGCTGTATCCCAAGCCAAGGTGACTGTTGTAGCTTCATCTCGATGTATTTATATCTCATCACCAACACTGATCACCAAGGGAGCCAGCCCTAAGCTGAGCTGTAAAGAGTGTATAGGGAGTATTGCTCAGACGCACTGTACGCCATGCCTGACTTATACCAATGAATTTCAAGGCTCATGCATTCCAGATGAGCATCATACTCTGTGATGAATATAGTAAGAACAAGAATTCAGATTGCAATGAAGACAAAAAAAAGTAAAGAAATGCTAAAATTATTGAATGAGACTCTCATGTGGGAAGCTGTCCTCTCTTCTCCATCTCCAATGCAAAGGCCACAATTCATTCTTATCATCTCTTACCTGAATTACTATAGCAGCCTCATCACTGTGCTCTATACCTATAATTGATCCTGTATATTGCAGACATAAGAACCTTTCTCAAATGCCTACCTGAACTCATGGCACTCTTCAGTGGCTTCCCAGCTCTCCCAGGAAAACTCCACAGCATGACCCATAAGTTCCTCCATGACCTGATCCCTGCCCATCTCTCCAGCCTCATCACCTTCCACTCCTCCACACACACCCTATGCTCTAGCTGTACTGAAGTAGTTGCCCTAATGTACTCAGTGCTTTCATGTTTCTCTGACTTTGCATATGCTGTTCCCTCTTCTTAAATATTTTTCCTGTACTTTTGCCTACTCAACTCATTCATCATTTGAGATGTGTCTCCACTAATTTCCCTTGATATAATCCTATCCTAGTCTGAATTAGACAAATCTTTCTAATTATTGCATACTTCCTAGAGAAACAAGAATGTGGCAGTTCTTTAAAAATAATGGCCATAGATTCGTTGCTATTCCTCCCATTGAGAGGCAGGGTCCATGTCTCTGAAATCTGTGTAGGCTTGAGGCATGGACATGATGCTATGCGACTTTCATGGTGAGATCTTAAAAGGTCCTGCTGCTTCCACCTAATTTCTTGACATATTCACTTTGGGATGATCCATTTAGGGACACTTTCTCTCAGAACCAACTTCCACGCTGTGAGAAGCCCAAGTCACATGGAGAGGCCACACATAGGGGCCTCTGGTCTTCGGTCCCAGTGAGCCTACCCTCTGGGTCCTCTCTGACCAGGGGCCGGAAAATTGAGTGAACATGCTCACAAACTCTTCCAGCCGTCAGTCATTCCATTTTTTCCATCCAGGACCCCCAAGACATCATCTGAAGCAGGGATAAGGCATTCCTGCTAGTGTAGCAAAATTCTAAGATTGTCCCCAGAATTCACCCCCCATTCATATCCTGTGTAATTCCTTCTCTTTTGAGGGGGGGGGTGGGAGGACTGTGACTATGATAAGATATCACTCCCATGGTTAGGTTATGCCGTATGGCAAGGTGAAGGGATTTTGCAAATATCATTAAGGCTCAAATCAGATGGTTTTGAGTTAACAAATAGGAAGATTATTTTGGGTGGGCCTGGCTTAATCAGGTGAAAGTCCTTAAAAGAGGTACTGGCCCTTCCTGAGGAGAGAGATTCTTTTGCCAGCCGTGGAGGCTGCCATGTTGTGCAAGGGCCACATGGCAATGAACTACTGGCAATCTCTGGAAGCTGAGAGGGGGCCCCCTGCTTACAGCTGTCAAGAAAGCACAGACCTCAGGCCTACAACCTAAAGGGCCTGAATTCCGCCAACAACCATGTAAGCTTGAAAAGGATCCTCAGCTCCAGCAAGAAATGCAGCTTGGCTAACACCTTGATTGCAACATCGTGAGACCCTGAGCAGAGAAGTCAGTTAAACTGTGCCCAGACCCTTGACCAACTGAGATATTAGATAGATGATATTTTACACTGCTGAATGTGTGGCAATTTATACATAGCAATAGAAAAGTGATATACCTATTGGGCCCTGTCAGAATTCCTAATCCACAAAATCTGTGTGCATAATGAAATAGTTATTTTATGCCACAAAATTTAGGGTTGTTTATGTGGCAACTCAATAGACAACTGAAATAAGCAGTTATTGAAAAAGACAAAAGTCCGGTCCTCATCGCATTATTACCCCTTGTGAGGGGGAGAAAGACAATAAAATAAATAAGTAAAATATGGAGCATGTAAAATAGGGACAAGTGCTAGGAGATGAACGAAGCAGAAAAGAAGGGTGATGATTTCTGGGGGTGGTTTCAGTTTTCGACTGAAATGTTCAGTCTAGATATTCAAAATACTCAACTACAGATGGCAAAGAACCCCAACCAGGCAGAACAGATGCTGAACATGGTACTAAAACAGGCCCCAGAGGTCGCCCGCTATGCTAGGCATTCATTGCTTAGTGTGAGGATCACGTATTTATATGTATGTCCCTCAATGCAATGGGAATAAAAAGTCCTGGTATGTAGCATCACACCTCATTCATTAATTCATTTAACTATAGGCTAATCCAATGTTAATTGAATGCCTGTTGTGTTAGGCCAGGCAGAGATGTGGGACTCCATGAGCACATCCTACTGAGCTCTAAGGTTTTATTATACAGCTGAGGAAGTGATACATACATGAAGAGTACTAAGCTGCAGCAGTGCTAAGTTTCATGTGTACTATTCTATTTCTCTGCCTTCACCTACTATACGGTGGCTCCAGGAATAGGAAAGAGAGAGAAGCTGAGATATCAGAAATGCTTCCGGAGGTGTTGGAAATGGAGCTGAATCTTGAAGGATGGATATTTCCATTGGAGGCCTTATTCGTCTTTGATTGCCCCCTAGTGCCCAGCACGGGGAACGTAAATGTGAGGAATGTGTGCCACCACTAGCCCCAACAGCAGACACAGCTAACTGATGATGGCTCTGTTGCCAGCTGAGCCCAGACTCAGCCTGAGAGTCCTTCTCAATACATGTAGCCACTACTAAAGGATCAGAGATGACACAGGGAATAAAACCTGAAAGCTGTTTCTGGGAGCTCAATGCCTTGGGTGGTGTAGTTGCTAGTATTAATCAACAGTACACCTGGGGAAAAAAAAAATCTCTAGAAGCAAAAGCTACCCTGGTGAGAAACAGGATAGTCTAGGAGGAAAGTTTTGTACCATATGGAAGCTCAGGTTTATCCCTTCACCCATAAGCCTCCTTCATGCACAGAAAGACAGTTTTGGTTTGTGGTTTGAAGTCAGACTAAACGAGGTCCAAATCCTGATTTTTTTTTTGTTTATAATACATATGATCTGAAGTAAGTTAATTCATCTTTTTGAATCTCAGTTTTCTCATTTATAAAATGGGAATAATAATAGCTATCTTGTATGGTTGTCCTAAGAATGTTTAAATCAAATAATGTATAACATATATAAATGTTATTCTACAAATTTAGGTATACAATAAATGACATAATATTTTATTAAAATAAATCCAGCTCCAGGCTGGAAAGAAATTCAACTTTGTCATTATAGGGACTCCACTTCACACCCCCATCTCCATAAGGGCACAGAATCGCAGTAACTTGCCCTTCACAAGGACAAGCAGAGAACTTTTCTTCTGTCACTTTTCAGCCCTATCTCACAGCTTGAGGACAGTGAAAGACCAATAGCCACCTACTTGGAAGCAGGACCAGAAAAAATACAGTGGAAATTAAAACTAAACTAATATCTCAATGAACTGTCTTGCTACATCTACAAAGCCTCTAACATACTCCTTGACACATGGCATATGCCAATTATTTTTTCAGTTATTAAAAAAATACTTACGAGTCCCTATCATTTGCCAGACACTATTTTTGAACAGAGGGTTTCTCAGCATCGGAACTGTTGACATTTTGAAGTCCATTCCTTTTTTTTTTTTTTTTGAGACGGAGTCTTGCTCTGTCACCCAGGCTGGAGTGCAGTTGTGCCATCTCGGCTCACTGCAAGCTCCGCCTCCCGGGTTCACGCCATTCTCCTGCCTCAGCCTCTCCGAGTAGCTGGGACTACAGGCGCCCGCCACCACGCCCGGCTAATTTTTTGTATTTTTAGTAGAGACGGGGTTTCACCGTGGTCTCGATCTCCTGACCTCGTAATCCGCCCGCCTCGGCCTCCCAAAGTGCTGGGATTACAAGCGTGAGCCACCGCGCCCGGCCGAAGTCCATTCTTTATTGCTGGGGATGGGGAGGGATCCTGTCCTGTGGACTGTCGGATGTTTAGCAGCATCTTCGGCCTCTACCTACTAACGGCCAGGAGCAAGTCTCACCCCAGTCTTAGCAACCAAAAATGTCTCCAGACCTTACCAAATGTTGCCTGGAGAAAAACTGCCCCTGGTTTAGAACCCCTGAATGAAATAAATGAGAGAAAATTCCTACATCTACGGACTTTACATTCTAGTGGGGGAGATAGACTATAAATAAATATAACAATTTCAGTATGGAGGGATGGAGGGGACTCATAGTTCCTTTCCCCTCTGCTTCTCTGGATAAATAAGAGCCAAGAACCATTGTGAAGACAGAAGCACAGGCATCAGTCCCTGATGAGAAGGAATTTCTTTGGTAAGCAAAAATCAGACAAATGGAAATTGAATGATCTGAAATAACGTCAGAAAGAAAAAGGACAATCATTTACATAACCATATTGAAGTATCAGTATTCTTCTCTTTTGGACATATTTCTGTGCATGAAAAGATAACCTCAGGATATCCACACACTAAAGGGAAAAATTTCTCCTCCCTTCTCTCCAGCTTTGGGCTATTATTTTCAACACTTAGGGAAGAATTTAAAGAGTGTTCCCATTCAATGAAGCTTTACATTATGAAATAAGGCAGGAGCACATAAGAATAAAGAGTTATTTGGAATATCACTGAAATTATTTTTATCATAATGTCACTTAAATGCAAAAAAATTTGGTTTTAAACAACTAGATTTAAAAATCCCTTTATGTACATAGCTTTTGTACAATTTATAAAACCAGAAAAAATTTATAAATTAAATATAAGCAGACCACATAGCTAATGAAATTCAAGTTATATAGTGGCTGTAGTTTTGCTGAAACTAGCTTGCCATTTGAAACATACCCATGTTTTGTGTGGCATACCAGTAGCCCTCTATGCTATGAGATGATTCGGCTCTCTCACCTGTTTTTCTCTTAGAATTGCAATGAAACCTTTGTCCTTAGATGTGCAGTAATATAATTTGACCTTCCTAGAGTGTCAACACATCATTTTCCTATTAGGTCTGCTTCTTCCATTCCTTCCTCATTAGCCCACTAAAGTCATCTAATTTAAATACAAATGCCCTTACAGAGAGCCACCACACAGCAGTATTAGGTTATAAGGTGGTCATTTGAGTGTTCGGAATATGCTTCTACTGCCGTTTTTCTCTTCCTTTCTAGGATTATCATTAAAATGGAAGCCCTAAATTTAAAAACTCTTCTAGAAAACTCTAGGACACCTGTTAATATGTCTGTGGAACCCTAGACCCTAATTTGAAAGGTACTGGGTATAATGGCTAAAGACATCAGAATCAGAATATCTATGACTCAAAATTCTGGCTCCATCACTTATGAACCATGTGATTTTGAGTGATAAATATACAACATCTCCTATGATTGCTGCATAAAACACTTTAAACAGTGCCCAGCACTTACCATATGCTCAATGTTAGCTATTTTGACTAGTGGCTATTGCTAAGGAACCATGTGTCACCCAAGATTGGTTCCCACTGAAATTTACAACTGAATAAAACGGGCCTGGAGCAAAACTGTGAAGTCATTTGTCTTTGCTTCCTTTCCCCTGCCTTTTCAATGTCCCTCTCACTCCCTAGATTTCTAAACACTACCACCACCTGAGACACCAGTCTAACTCCCAGTTAACCATCAGCTCATCCTTCTGCCTCTCTTCATCCCACCTCTATTTCCTTCCAAAATAGTAGGATAGAATGGTTATTGGTAGACTTTCAAAAATCATTTATTGAGCAACTACTATGTGCTAGGCACTTTGAATACTAACTTTATTTAATCCTCTCCATAAGTCAGCAAAGTAGGCGTTGCTGATCTTCAACTGCAGAAATCACTGCATCTCTAATGTCAAGCACAATCTCTTGGAAACAAGAAAATCTCAATCAATGTTCATTGAATGAAAGAATGTCATCTTGCCTGAGGTAGTAGAGCTAGTAACTAGAAGAGATGGGCTTCAACCCTAAAATGGATTCCATGGTTTTTAATGCTCTTTCCTCTGCACCAGAGGTCAATACACTTTCTGGAAAGGGCTAGATAGTAAACATGTAGGCTTTGGGTGCCATATGGACTCTGTTATGACTGCCACCTTAGCACAAAGCAGCCACAGACAATACGTAAACTAATGAATGTGACTGTGTTCCCATACAACCTTATGTATGAATACTAAAATCTGAATTTCACCTGATGTTCACATCATGAAATATTACTCCTTTCGATTTTTTCCCAACTATTTAAAAGTGTAAAAACCATTCTTACCTCATGAGCTGTACAAACACAGTTGACTGGATTTGCCCTCGGGTCATAGTTTGTCAACCCCAGCTCTATATCAGGTTGCCTTCCAAGCTCCCAACTCTCATAAGTTCTCCCCTTGACCAGGTGGAATGAATGGAACTCGCAGTTAAATGGGATCAAATCTTTCAAATGCTTCTGGAGCTGTGCCATGCAGGCAATGGGCCACCTCCCAGAAAGCCTTCCCCACATATGGAAACCCGTGAATTCTCCTCAGTGCCCAGTATATACAGTGTCTTTTCTTTAACCAGACCTCTGCAAACAAAATAAGTTCTGGATTATTGCAGGATTAAATAACGTGCAAAATAATAAAGTTGGTCTGTTCCAAGAGGGCAATTATCTAATCTGTTAATGAAAGAGCAGTCACATATCATAGCAAAATTTCATCTGGAATATTCATTACAGGCAAAATTAAGATAAGTGAAACTTACTTTAACCCCTTATTAAGTCAGACAAATGACTACATATATTTTCCAGATTAGAGACTGTTCAGAAGAACGAACCTCTATATTTTACTAATGTAGTTTCCATTTTCTTTTGACCAAGGAAATTCAGAACTTGCCTTGGAGTAAATCACAGTAGCTCTAGTTGTTTTTTCGCTCTCCAAATGAGACATCGCCTGACATCTAACATGTGGCAAGATCTGAGAAAAGTTTCCACAAATTGGTAAAATTCTTTCTAGATGAATATGTAATGTAATCTTCTTGTTAAATAAGAATAGATAATTTCCCCCAAAATGAATGCAATAAAGGGGCATAGAAAGAATAAATAATTCTAATACTGTTCTTTAATTCTGCTTGTAATTTTTCAAATTCCAGACTGATGGCAACATAGTGGACCTATTCTACTAGACACTCTTTCAAATGTTCATGCCCGTTAGGGAAATCTACAGGGACAGTAGTTCTAAAAAGCCCCAAAATGCAGTAAACTTGCATCATCTTATAGCAAAAGAAAAGGTCATTATTTTGTCATACTTGTCTATATTTGTCTCTATTATCTATGCCTGCATTCAACAAACATTTATTGAGCACCAACTATGGGGCCAGGCATTGTGCTAGATGCAATAAGGGGTCCTATAAAAATATCATCATTGTCCTTCAGGAATCATAGTTTAATTGGAGAAGAGATGATAATAATGATGAGATTATGTTAAGCACATAATTATTGATTACGTGTCTGGCGTTGTGCTAAATGATCTTACAAGCAAGAAATATATATCCCCAATATTTACAAAACACCTGCTTTGCATCTCCTGATGACCAGCTATGACCAGCTACTTTCTACAGGGAATTGGGAGCATGCATTGAACACTTTTTATGTGCCAGTAAATGTCCTAGGAGTTGTATTTGCATGATTTCATTTGTAGGCTTCATAGTAAAACAGGATATACGCAGAGATTTCTTCTGCTCTAGTTTGTACTTGACTACTGGATATAACTTGATTGATTAAGCAAGGAATACGTTTTTGCATCATGTGGACTTCAGATGGTCACGACACAATTGTAACAGGGAATTGGCTCCTCACCCTCTAAAAAGCTGGTATTCCAGTAGACCAACATCTGGCAGCTTTGTTTGGGAAGCTGGTTGACTTCTGTTTTGTTGTTAACCATTTGTAGTTATGAACTCTGACACTGTTTCTTTTAAAGGCCCAGGAACCCGTTGCTTTTGATCTGGTTTTATATTTTGTTTATAATTTGGGGCTTTTAGGTTTGTTTCTGCTCCATTTTGATCCCTCAATTTACGATTTTTAGCCTACAGTAACAAAATATACTTGTTATTCATTTCCTAGGGTTGCCATAACAAATTACCAAGAATTTGGTGACTTAAAATAACAGAAATTTATTCTGTCATAGTTCTGGGGACTCAAGATTCAAAATTAGGGCACTGGCAGGATTGGTTTCACATGGAGGCTCTGAAGGAGAGCCCGTGTCAAACCCCTTTCCAGCTGCTGGACGCTGGCTGCCAGCCTTGGCTTCCTTGGCTTGTAGCTACATCAATCTAACCTCTGTCTCTGTCTTCACATGGCCTTCTCCCCTGCGTCTGCACGTCTTTCCTCTTCTGTCTTTCATAGAAATGTGTGTCACTGGATTTAAGGCCCACCCTGTTAATACAGGATGACATCATCTCCAGATCCTTAACTTAATGACATCTGCATAAAACCCTTTTTTCCAAATAAGTTCATATTCACACATTCCTGGTGGGTGTGTCTGTTGGGGGAAGGAGGAGGTACCATTCAACCCACTACAATACTTACAGCTTTCTTTTTCAAAGCAAACTTTATGCCATCCCCATCAAGCTACCAATGACTTTCTTCACAGAATTGGAAAAAACTACTTTAAAGTTTGGAACCAAAAAAGAGCCTGCATCGCCAAGTCAATCCTAAGCAAAAAGAACAAAGCTGGAGCCATCACGCTACCTGACTTCAAACTATACTACAAGGCTACAGTAACCAAAACAGCATGGTACTGGTACCACAACAGAGACATAGATCAATGGATCCGAACAGAGCCCTCAGAAATAACGCTGCATATCTACAACTATCTGATCTTTGACAAACCTGACAAAAACAAGCAATGGGAAAAGGATCCCCTATTTAATAAATGGTGCTGGGAAAACTGGCTAGCCATATGTAGAAAGCTGAAACTGGATCCCTTCCTTACACCTTATACAAAAATTAATTCAAGATGGATTAAAGACTTAAATGTTAGACCTAAAACCATAAAAACCCTAGAAGAAAACCTAGGCAATACCATTCAGGACATAGGCATGGGCAAGGACTTCATGTCTAAAACAGCAAAAGCAATGGCAACAAAAGCCAAAATTGACAAATGGGATCTAATTAAACTAAAGAGCTTCTGCACAGCAAAAGAAACTACCATCAGAGTGAACAGGCAACCTACAAATTGGGAGAAAATTTTCACAACCTACTCATCTGACAAAGGGCTAATATCCAGAATCTGCAATGAACTCAAACAAATTTACAAGAAAAAAACAAACAACCTCATCAAAAAGTGGGCGAAGGACATGAACAGACATTTCTCAAAAGAAGACATTTATGCAGCAAAAAAACGCATGAAAAAATGCTCATCATCACTGGCCATCAGAGAAATGCAAATCAAAACCACAATGAGATACCATCTCACACCAATTAGAATGGCGATCATTAAAAAGTCAGGAAACAACAGGTGCTGGAGAGGATGTGGAGAAATAGGAACACTTTTACACTGTTGGTGGGACTGTAAACTAGTTCAACCATTGTGGAAGTCAGTGTGGCGATTCCTCAGGGATCTAGAACTAGAAATACCATTTGACCCAGCCATCCCATTACTGGGTATATACCCAAAGGACTATAAATCATGCTGCTATAAAGACACATGCACACGTATGTTTATTGTGGCACTATTCACAATAGCAAAGACTTGGAACCAACCCAAATGTCCAACAACGATAGACTGGATTAAGAAAATGTGGCACATATACACCATGGAATACTATGCAACCATAAAAAATGATGAGTTCGTGTCCTTTGTAGGGACATGGATGAAACTGGAAACCATCATTCTCAGTAAACTATTGCAAGGACAAAAAACCGAACACCGCATGTTCTCACTCATAGGTGGGAATTGAACAATGAGAACACATGGACACAGGAAGGTGAACATCACACTCCGGGGACTGTTGTGGGGTGGGGGGATGGGGGAGGGACAGCATTAGGAGATATACCTAATGCTAAATGACGAGTTAATGGGTGCAGCACACCAACATGGCACATGGATACATATGTAACAAACCTGCACGTTGTGCACATGTACCCTAAAACCTAAAGTATAATAATAATAATAATAATAATAATAAAGAAAAAAAAGAAATCAACTCTTCCAAAAAAAAAAAAAAGAAAATCTCACAGGAAAAATTAAAATGGTTGTTATGACAAGTCTGAAACTTTCTAGCTTCTAACCCTTTTTTCTCCATTGCAAAAATTTCTTTGTAATGAAACTTTCATTATAAATGGATATATAATTAATATAAATGAATAAATAAACCACACTTTCTTAGGATTGTAACTATAAGTGAGTTAGTATCTGTAAAGCAGTCAAAATAATACCTAACACAGAATGCATTGTATGTTAGATAAATAATAAAATAAAAGTTATCTTCTAGAAGAGTAGACTGTATTATTGTTCCATTTTACAGATGAGGGACTGGGAAGTTCAGTGAGGTTCAGTTACCAGCCCAAAGAGTGAAAGGCCATGATTCAAACTTGCATTGTCTGACTCCAAAGCCACATTCTTTCACTGCACCACAGTGCCCAGTGGGAAGCTGGGAGGAAACAGCCTGAAATTGCCATGGCTCTGTTCCAAACGGCCCTGAACTTTGGTCAGAGTTGGCCCACTGGAGAGGGGACGTTCATCATAGAAAGTTCTGGGGGCCAAGTCAGAGATCAGTCACTATGAGATTCGTCTGAAATTTGCTGAGGTATAGGAGAGATGATGGTCCGTGAGAAGAACATAAACAAACAGGGCTGGTGGAATAAAAGAGGGATTCGATGCAAAAGAGAGAACCCGGTGAGGTGCTAGTAGTTGTGGGGAAGTGGGATTCCATTAAAATAGAGAATGTGCAGTAGCTGAATGTTTTGGGGGGCCAGGGCTGCCTGCAGGACATACCTGATAACATCTTTTATAAAGGCTGAGTGAGGAGACCCCTACCATGTTTGAGGGATAGAGAATGTGCTGTTTCTCATCACCCTCACAGTACAACACACAAGAATAAAAGTAAAGAAGAGAGGGAAATCAGAGAGGTTAGGTTTCAGAAAGAAATGCAAATGAAGGCCCCTTAAACACACCATCTAGGCAGAAGAGGATCATAAGTGCTTTTTTATAAACATGCACTGTAGCCGGGCGCGGTGGCTCACGCTTGTAATCCCAGCACTTTGGGAGGCCGAGGGGGGCGGATTACGAGGTCAGGAGATCGAGACCACGGTGAAACCCCGTCTCTACTAAAAATACAAAAAATTAGCCGGGCGTGGTGGCAGGCGCCTGTAGTCCCAGCTACTCGGAGAGGCTGAGCCAGGAGAATGGCGTGAACCCGGGAGGCGGAGCTTGCAGTGAGCCGAGATTGCGCCACTGCACTCCAGCCTGGGTGACAGAGTGAGACTCCGTCTCAAAAATAAATAAATAAATAAATAAATAAAAAATAAACATGCACTCTCTTCTACTTTTCTAAATTTTCCAAATTTTCTAGGCACAATATACTCTCATTTTATAGTAGAAAAACTAACAATAACTTTTTTAGAAAATTTTATTTTGTATATATTTTTTGAGACAGTGTCTCTCTGTCACCCAGGCTGGAGTGCAGTGGTGTGATCATGGCTCACTGCACCCTGGACTTCCCAGGCTCAAGCAATCCTCCCACCTCAGCCTCCTGAGTAGCTGGGAATACAGATGCGCCACTATGCCTGGCTAATTTTCGTATTTTTTGTAGAGACAGGGTTTTACCATGTTGCCCAGGCTGGTCTCAAACTCCAGGGCTCAAGCGATCCTCCTGCCTTGGCCTCCCAAAGTACTGGGATTACATGCATGAGCCACCGCGCCTGGCAACAATAACTATTTTAAAGCCACTCTACTGAAAAGCACACATTCTTTACAGGCCACACACTCTGATAGGAGCTCAAGCTGTATCAGCTGAGGACTGTTAGAGGTCAAAGAGATAATATGAAAAACATGTAGAAACATCAAGATAAATAATAATAGTAATAAAGCATCCATGGCATTTTAGTAAGGTGACTATGTCTGTTATGTTAGGGACTTTCATTAGGAGAAAGAGAATGTTAAATGGAATGATGAAGGAGAGGAGCAGCTAAATGAATACTTTGAATCAGTATTTATTGAAGAAGACAATGGGGAAATTCTTGTTCCAAGGACACATTTTATGGCAAATCAGAGAACGGCCTTGACAGGGATTCTTCGGTCTCTCAGGAGAAAGGTATGGAACAACTTGAGGGACTCTGTGCAGTAAATCACCAGGACCAGATGGTATTCATCTATGGGTTCTGAATGAGATAAAGTGGGAAATCACGAGTTCAGTGACAAGGATATATAAGAGATGCTTAAAAACAGCCAATATCCCTGAAGATTGCAAAGTCATTAATATGGTATCAAATATGTGTGTGGAATGCCTGTGTGCACACATGATCCTTGAGTATTCTGGAGCCTTTGGAGGGGCTGGGTTGGGGAGCGGGGTTGATTTTCTTCCTTTTTTTTTTTTTCTAAAAAAAAAAAAAACACAAGAAAGACTCCTTAATGAAACAAAGGACAGAGGAATTTTAGGTAGCAGAAAGAGCATCAAAAGATAAGAGGCCAAATTTAAGAGCTGTTTAATAACATTAAGCAGTTATTTTCCAGGCACTCATGGAAACACTGGGATATAAAGACGAATAAACACGCCTTCTGTCTAATGCGAAAGTTTGTAAGCTAATGACTTTGGTTATTTTCATGGTCCTGCTACTGGCTTTGATGATAATTGGCAATGTAGCACCTCTGGCACCACCAGTGGATGTAAGAAACATCTGGTAATTTTTTCTCACTAACAAAATCATGAAGAAAGTTTCAGTTTGTTTGGCAAAATCTGGGGACTTGGAAAGCAGAGATAGACTTTCACCTCTATCCCATAGGAGTCAATCTCTGGGTCCTAAGAGTTATCCATTTGGTAATAATGGTAATAACAGAGTAGCTAACATTTGTTGAGTGCTTACTAAGTACCAGGCTCTTGCTCGATTCTTTATCTGTATCTCTGATTTCATTCTCTAAACAGTTAATAAATAGAAGACCTAGAATTTGAACTGTAGTAGTACAATTCCAAAGTTCATGCTTTTAACCGTGACTCTATACTACCTCTCTATATGTGTGTTTTATTCATAAAATGGAATTAAAAGTTTCACAAAACAATTCTCACCTTTATTACAGATGATTCTCTTCTGTTTTATTAAAAGAATGATGCTCGCAAACCCCCAAATTGATTTCATGGCCCACCAACGGATCACAATCCACAGAGTGTCTAGAGAAATAAGAGAAAGTAACCACATCCTCTTCGACCCAGAGGAACGCAAAGCTAAAGGAAAGCCCTAGTATTTAAATCTCAATGCATTAGTAAAGGTAATCAGACCACTTTTAAATTGTCTTGGACCATTTCAAGGTGCTTTTAACATGGGGGCAGCTGCTATGTTCCTTCCACTCTCCTTGTTTTAGAAGAAACTTAGAAAAGTGTCCATTTTCACAATGTGTTCGATTCACATTGAATCGTCGGGAAAGAACCCTAAGAGTTAAAAAGCTATTTCTTACTTTGACCTGAAATCTGACCACCTGAAACTTCTACTCACCAATTCCGGTTCTACCACCTGGGACACACAGAATATTCTAATAATTTTTCTACCTAATATCCTTGAAATATTTGGAATGCATTAGTGATCTTCTTGGCTGTTTTCCCCTACAGCATAAACATTTCTAGATCTATTAACCACGGGTGAGTAAAAACTCAAAAGCCAATCCAAACTGGCCTAAGCAAAAAGGGGCTTCACCAGCTTATATAGTAGAAAAAGCCAAGGATTGTCCTAGCTGCTGGCACAGCTTGATCTGGGGCCAAATTAATGACACCAGGAAAGACCAATCTCTCTCAGCATTATTGCCCACCATGTTTGTTCTGATCTCCCTTGGAATATGGCTGAAGCATATTCCCATGAATAAAGTCCAGCAGGAAAGTTAATTTCTTTCCCAGAAGTTTCAGCAAAAAATTCTCTTCCATCTCAGTGGCTCTGAAGTGGCCATGTGCTCAGTCTTCCAGCTCTTACTGTGGTCAAAGGCACTGGATGCTTTGATTAGCCAAGCTTTAGTCACATGCCTAGCTCAGGGCTGAGAGGGCAGAGAGGCAGTCTCTAAGAGGGAGATTGCAGGTGAGGAGTCTGGGATAAAGAGAAGCTGGTGCAGGTGAGTAATTTGGGATAAAGAGAAGCTGGTTAAGGAAAAGGCAATAGATGTCCATTAGAAACTGTTGCTCACATTTCTGTTGTAAGCTACTTCATCAAAGCAGCCTACCAAACATCAAAATAAAACACACAGGTTAGCCTTGAAAGTTCCCATAGGTTGTGGGGAGACAGATTGGGGCTGGGCAATAATGCCACAGGTATGCCCACCCATACGCTGAAACGATGCCCCAGTAGAATTGTAACTCCTTATTCCTCACCTGCCATCTCCTCCATGTAGCTTTTCCTGTTTCACGCCCTTCATAGAGCTCCTATTGGCACTTCTACTATATTGCAATTATTTGTGCTGCAGGCTATGTTCTTCCTGACTGTGAGTTCCTTGAAGATGGGCATTATTTTATGAATCTCTATATTCCTCACACCTAGAAAATGCCTGACAAAGAGGCATATAATGATTGCCATGTGAATGAATTGCCCTGAGACCGTCGAAGAGGATACTCCATAGCAGCTCTTTGAGCGCGGGATCAACCTGCATCTTTCTCAAGCTGTATAGATTTCATCATGCACACCCATAAAATCAACAGAAAAAGATTGCTTTCAGATTCCCTGGCATCCTGGGGCATGGGTGGGTAACACAGCAAAGCTGAGCAGGAGAAATAGGAGGAAGACAGGGACTATCAGACAGATGGGCTTGAAATTGTAGACCGTGATTACAAATTAGAACGCTGAGCCCAAAATGTCACAAATGTTAGAATTAGCAGTCCATAGGAATTGGGTTTAGGACTGACTCTCTTTACTCTGCTCCTTTTTGAACTACCAGAGGTGCTGGGAAAGGGAAGAAGGGTAGGGATGAATCTGGAGAAAACGAGCCTTGGCTATGGCCAACACGAGATCGGATTTCCTACCCTCAGTTAAAGTGGGAAGAAAAGGTTCAACAATAGGTATCTACCAAGCACCCTGTATGGAAGGACACAAACACAGTTCCCCATCACTGGGTTCACGTGCTATTGGCAGGAGCTGCAAGAAGGACAAAAAACGAAACACTGCATGTTCTCACTCGTAGGTGGGAATTGAACAATGAGAACACATGGACACAGGAAGGGGAACATCACACACCGGGGCCTGTTGTGGGGTGGGGGGAGGGGGGAGGGATAGCATTTGGAGATATACCTAATGTTAAATGACGAGTTACTGGGTACAGTACACCAACATGGCACATGTATACATGTGTAACTAACCTGCACGTTGTGCACATGTACCCTAAAACTTAGAGTGTAATAATTTAAAAAAAGAATTACTTACCTTGTCTCACATATTATTTAAGACTGAGGCAGTACTTAATGCCTCTACAAAATGGCTTAAGCTCCTCAGATAAAAGAAGCTATAGAAATGAAGAAACATTTAAAACTGATAAAACTCTTTTGTTCAAAGCATGATGTAGGCTGAAAAAAACTGTTATGTTGATTAATCCTTCAATGCACAATGTTATGCCAACAGGATGCAGATGATGCAGATGACATGAATGTTTTTCCTTCACCTCAAAGAGGGAGTCAAGTCGGAGAAGCAAGCATGAAAACAGAAACTAACCTTAAGCCAAAGCACAGGCCCTTAGCAATATTACTATATGCCCACCAGTCACCTGCCTGTGGAAATGAAATCATAACCATTCCCCTTTGCCCCGCTTCCTCTGCCACACATCACAGACAGTGAGTACTGTCACAGGGGTATGAAATAGCAAATAATGATGCTGATCCTTTTCTTACTGCCTCTTAAAGACAATCATTATTCATAGAACAAAAGTTTGTAAGCTCAAAGTAATGATGGACAAATTGATTAAGAGATGTTTAATCTAAGGATTAGCATTCAGCCAAACGCTGCTTAATATAGCCAACAAGGATTCAAAAGAGGAAACAGCTGTGTTGTTCAGGAATTTGTTTGTAATAAAAGAGTAATTTTTTGCCAGTAAAATTCAGCCTTAGTAAATTCTTTAGTATCATCTCTTTCTTCTTGGAATTCCCAAGCTGGAAACTTCCTGGGTTCAATATTCTAAAGACGTGGTTCCTGGGTCTGAGGGGGAGGCAACAGCACTACAGACATCAGAGAGTTCTGGGCTCCATCCCTTCCTAACAAAGAAGCTGTCTGAATTCTCTTAGCCCTGGACATCCTATCCACAAAATAGGGCTGACAAGCAATACCTTACAGGGGTTGTTGTGAACAATAAATAAGCAATCATACATAAAGTTTCTAGCACTCTACGTAGGAGCTAAGAGGTTTTCAATCAATGTTTGTTCCTTGCCCTCCTTCCTTCGTCCTCTACAACTTTCAATATACTGTTTTAAACCTACATTTTTGGCAAGCAGAGCAAAACTCCATCTCAAAAAAAAAAAAAAAAAAGCTACATTTGTTAGCCACTACTGTTTAAAGTAAGTAAATGAAGCATTCGCTTTTTTTCAGAAAAGGAATGTTTTTTCTTTCGTTGTGTTTCACATCATACAAGCACCTTTACCAAAAAGCCAAGAATGATGATGAGAAAAACAAAAAGTGGTGTGAGTATTTGTGTGGTTTCTTCCTGTAAATTAAAGTCATTCTTTTAGTAAGTTGAGGAGAGGACAAGAAGGAAGATGGAGGAGACAAAAATTAAAAAATTTAGGGATACCTATTATGTGATAGGCACTTAGTAGGCACGTTATATAACATTATCTTTTTGTTGTTGTTTTGGTTGAGACTGAGTCTCACTCTGTCACCTGGGCTGAAGTGCAGTGGCACTATCTCAGCTCACTGCAACCTCCGCCTCCCAGGTTCAAGCGATTCTCCCACCTCAGCCTCCCGAATAGCTGGGATTACAGGCACCCGCCACCATACCCAGCTAATTTTTGTATTTTTAGTAAAGACGGAGTTTCACCATGTTGGCCAGGCTGATCTCAAACTCCTGACCTCAGGTGATCAGTGCTGGGATTACCAGCATGAGCCACCATGCCCAGCCAACATTACCTCTTTAATAAATACGACAGTATCTTGATCCCTCTGTGACATCAAACCTCATCTCTGCTCCTTGATAGTTGTGTGACTTTGGGCAAGTTACTTGACCTCTCTGTACCTTAGTCTCAACATTTGAAAATAAGGAAAATAATAGTGCATACCTCATAAGATTGTTAAAATTAGATGAGTTAAAACATATGAAACTCTTAGAACTGATCCTGGCACACAGTAAATATTGAATAAACATTAGTTGTTAATAATCATAATGATAGTGACAATAATATTTTAAAGCCCTTAACATCAATGGTGGCACATAGTAGATGCTCAAAAAATACTACCTGTTATTACTTAGATAATAAAAGTAAAAGATGATTTCTTTTACAAAAAAGCATTCTCTTTCATTAAGTTTATTCTCTGTAGGAGCTGTCTCTATACCAAGCAGAAATATATGAACATCCACCCTTATTTTATTTTATAGATAATCAAATCAGAAGACAAACTTCTTGTCTCTTTATACAAAATCTCTTTTGGAGCCCATAGTAAGTTGGATAAATGTTTTGATTATCAGGCCATTAGACAGAATTTCCAAGGATAGCAGTTCTTTAAGTCTCTCTCTTCTCTTATGCCCACTTACCCCCAAAAAATACCCACTCAGTGCCTAAGGACCTCCAGGGAGGCGTCTTCTCCATTTCTCACAGCCCCATCCTCTCTGTCCCTTTCCTACCTCTCCAGCTCTTTACCTGTCACTCAGTGCAAAAGCAAACATGTGGAGCCCCACCCTCACCATGCCTTCTCTCAGGTTCACTAACGTTGCTTTGTCTCTCTGTAGCTGAATTGATCTGTCCTGGACCACAAGAGGCATTCAGTACAAGTTTACTGACTGAAGGATACTGAACTGCAAAAGAATCTGCATACCAAAGAAACTGTACGCCATTCAGACCTGGGCTCACCGCAAATATTTACTCTTTAATCATTTCTGCTTGTGCCTTCAATTAGAGGAAAATAATGCATGTGTCTTAAACAATTTTCAATGTATGACAGCAGAAATAGTTCCAGATCACCATATAAACAAATACAAAAGCAGCAAATCTCATGACATTGATGTGGAAGGCATAGAATTTTCTAGATACTTAGAATAGTATTGAACATGGAGTCTTGATTGAAAATGGACTTTTTCAAACTATTTTATTTAATTAATTTATTTATTTTTGAGACAGAGTCTTGCTCTGTTGCCCAGGCTAGAGTGTAGTGGCACAATCTTGGCTCATTGCAACCTCTGTCTCCTGGGTTCAAGTGATTCTCCTGCCACAGCCTCCTGAGTAGCTGGGATTACAGGCATGCACCACCATGCCTGGCTAAGTTTTATATTTTTAGTAGAGCTGGGGTTTTGCCACGTTGGCCAGGCTGGTCTCAAACTCCCGACCTCAGGTGGTCTGCCCAGCTCAGCCTCCCAAAGTGCTGGGATTACAGGCATGAGCCAATGCACCCAGCCTTTCAAACTATTTTATAAGTAACTCATCTACCAACCAAAGTGCCCACAATCCCAGGTGCTGTGACAAATGCAAAATATATGATAGATCTCCTCTTTGCCCTCAAAGAACTTATAATACAGTTGTGGAACGAAAAGATACATGGGAGGGCTCAGAATATTTTAATGCTAAACCGGTGGTACTGAGAAAGTATCTCTTTAATTCTGAGAAAATGATTAGTTGGAGCTAAAATGAAAAAAGAATATAATAAAAAGTTCGAGTTCTCAAAGTACAAAAATACTGTAAAATTCACTTTAACCAGATTAATAACTTTCCCCCAAAATTTATACATTTTTCATGCAGGCTATAGAATACTTAAGCTATGCTATACTATATCCTATATTCTTATGAATACTATTAAAAAATACATATTCACATGAGCTACAAAGCTGTAATTCAACATTTCAACACCTATGACTTTCAAAAAATTCTAGAATTTTAGACCTGATTGTAATCATTTCCAAACTCAAACAGAGTCACACTCTTCTATTTCCTTTTCCAGAAAGTTAAGAATACCTAATACATTAAAAACATGATGAATTTTTAGTTCTTTGGGTTATCTACCTAGTCTGTGGATTATTCAGTTTTCTTTCCTTTTTTTTTTTCTTTGAGACAGAGTCTCACTCTGTTGCCCAGACTGGAGTGCAGTGGCATGAACTTGGCTCACCACAACCTGCGCCTCCCGGGTCCAAGCGATTCTCCTGCCTCAGCCTCCCAAGTAGCTGGGATTACAGGCATACACCACGACACCTGGCTAACTTTTGTATTTTTAGTAGAGTATTTTTAGTAGAGTGTTTAGTAGTAGTGTTTCACCATGTTGACCAGGCTGGTCTCAAACTCCTGACCTCAAATGATCCACCCATCTTGGCCTCCCGAAGTACTGGGATTACAGGCGTGAGCCACTGCGCCTGGCCTTTCTTTCCTCTTTATAGAGAGCTTGCCTCACTTCTGCTCTTTGTTTGTAAAGCACTTAGAAGAGTTCTTGGCAGGTAGTAAGTACTCAGTACCTGTTACTACCATCACTACTGCTGCTATGACTATGAATATGACTACTACTACTACTGTGGCGTCTGCTACCGCTTTTACTATTTCTACTCTTATTACTACTATTACTATTACTGCTGCTGCTACTATTCTATCTTTGTTCACTAGCACTTCCTTTACCAGAGGATTGGCAACATAAGTAAAAGAACATGAGGCTTACCCTAAACCTAAGAGTTCTTAACTTGCATCCAAAGACCCTTGAATATGTGAACTTGAATGGGGAAAGTTTACGTCTTTAGTTTTACTATCTGCTAATGTAATCACTGTAACATTAACAGTATCTATGACTTCGTCACTCTTAGAAATCACAGATATTTTCATCTCACTTTATAATTAATTGTTGCAGAAATAGCACTTATGTTCATCAATACTTCTCACCACTAGATCTTGTTATTTAATGCATTAATAATGGATATATATTACTATATCACATCTTTGAGATTTTTATCTTTTGATAGCTGTATATAAAATATATAACTGGTTCCCTTCGTAGTCTTATGTATTTCATTTTATTCATTTAAAAACATTATGTTGAGAAGGGTTCAGTGGGCTTCACTAGATGGCCGAAGGGGTTCTAGCACAAAAAAGGTTAGGAACCCCTGACCTAACCATTCATTCACAAAGCTTTGATTCATGCTATCCCTTTGCCCCAAATGCCCTACCCTCCTTTTCCTATTGATTCCCCCTTCACAGCTTGTACAATTTTGCCTTCTTTGTGAAATATTTTTCTCCCTCTCTATCATTCCAAAGAAATTGTTGATTACACTTACTTCCTGAGTTTGTAGCTCTCTTTTACTAGTTATATGATCTTGGACAAGTTTTTTAACTTTCTCAAACTCATTTTCCTCAATTGTAAAATGAAAATAATAGTAGTAGATATAATACTTAGAGTGGTTGTGAGGATGAAGCAAGATTACACACATCAAATGATTACTAGAACATCTAGAATAGCAAATCTCAAACTTTTTTAGTTTAAGAACCCTTTTATTCTCTTAAAAATTTGTAAGAACTCCAAAAAGCTTTTACGTGGGTTATAGCTATAGATATTTACAATGTTCACATTTTAATATTTCTTTACTAATTTATTTTAAAATAATAATAAATATTGTTATATGTTTTACAAATTATGTATTAACGTAAATAACATTTTATGAGAAAACTATATTTTTTTAAAAAGGCGAGAGGACTGACTTTATTTTCCATATTTGTATGTCTCCTTCATGTCTGCCTTTAATATCTATTGCAGTATGTTGTTTTTATTTAAGAATCAGAAGAAAATTAAGCCTCACATAGACAAGTAGTTGAAAAACACAGGAGTATTTTAATAGTCTTTTCAGATAACTGTGGATATTTTTCTTGAATACTCTATCAATCTGACAAGTAATATCTGGTTAGTTAGATAAGTTGAGATGTGGAATCTGAAACAATATCAATCAACTTTTCATATTCTGCTGTATTAAAATACAGCGGCTATCTCACACTTTGAGTGGATCTTTTATTCACATACAATTTTACACCATCATGCATTGGTCATTTGGAATAGTGTTGGTTCACTGGGTTATGCAGATCTACAAAACATTGACATGTTTCATTATGCAACATGGAAAAAAATTGCATTCATTGATAGCATCACGTCTCAACAGAAAAGTCTTTAGATTTGGGGAAGCTGACAATTTCACAGTGATGCATAAAAGTCCTCCAGAATTCTAATTTTCATATGAAAGTTCAAATTTTATCATTGGTAAAAAATATTGTCAGTCATTTTTCCTCAAAGTGACAGGCTTCCTTCATTCATTTTTGAGAAAACATCAGCCAAAAATACCCATGTCTAAATAAATGTAGTTTGCCTGTCAGTTGTTCTTTTCAAGTGAAAATGTGTTCCATGAAAGAAAGTGGCTACTCACTGATGCAAGTGTTTTTCCTCAAGACAAGCCTCATGCTTTGGTGTGTATCAGAGTGCTTTATGCATATTTCCATGGTGTCATATAGAAGATTGAATGGGTGTGGACTCAAGGGTCTATATTTATCAAAATTAATAATTTTTACTGCTTCATCAAAGCATTCTTAAGTGAAACTGGCTCTTTCTCCCTGTGTGTGCACGGCAGTGATAAATACAACAATGCATTAGTGGCAGATTCTGCTACCATGCTTCAATTCATGTTAAGGCAACAACAGTTTTGCTCACCATTGCTTTTACACTATTGGAGCAAATGCTAACACAGTAAAAATGCGAATAGTGTCTTAGTATTATTGTGAAAATTGTTTTGACATTGTGGACTTACCGAAAAAGTCTTGGGGAACCCAGGGGACACGTGAACTTCAATTTGAGAACGGCTTGTCTACAGCGTAGTATGTGCTTAATCAGTGATGGACTGATTGCATATAAAACAGGGGTCCCATGAGATTTTAATGGAGCTGAAAAATTCCTATCGCCTAGTGACATGGTAGCTGTCATCTGTCATCATGTCATAACACAATACGTTACATTTTCCTTCTACATTAAGATATGTTTAAATACACAAACACCTACCACTGTGTTACAACTGCGTACAGTATTCAGTACAGTAGCATGCTATACAGGTTTGTAGCCTAGGAGCAATAGACTATACCATGTAGCCTAGGTGTGTAGTCGGCTACACCATCTAGGTTTGTGTAAGTACACACTATGATGTTCACACAACAAAATTGCCTAACATATTCCCGTTGTTATGCAACATGTGACTGCAATTAGCTATGAGGACCATGCTTTCCTAATAAAAATATGAATTATAATACCCAACATGATCTACATATAAATAGATAATAGGAAATGGAGACCATCCCCCCTCAAATCATTTTTGCTCTTGTTTTTCATTTTACCTCATTTTATAGTTACATGTATACACAGTATCCAAACATTACGGCCCAGGAGTCAGGCCTAAGTCAGAATCCCATTACTATCACACTTACCTAAGCCAGTATTCCAATACCAGCACAGTACTTTCTACAGAGCAAGTGCTTAATAAATATTGTTAAGTGAATGAATGAATGAACAACTAAGCAAATTCAAATCAGTCCATTCTGAGCTGATCAGCAACTCTGGTGAAAGGACAGAGACTGAAGTGGAAGATGGTTAGTTTATTCATTTATGTTTGTTTGCTTATAAAGTAGGCAGTTTACCTGTTGTACTCTTGTTTAGAAAATTAAATTTGTTTAATAACCAAACAACATTACTTTTTCAGGGAAATAACATTGACTTTTCTTCTTACTAAGAAGATAACATATGATTGTGGTAGAAAGTGCAGACAAAAAAAAAAGGAAGAAAATAAATTACTGGTCATTCCAGCATCTGGAGATAATCTTTATTGGCAGAGCGTGGTGGCTCACGCCTGTAATCCCAGCATTTTGGGAGGCCACGGCGGGTGGATTACTTGAGCCCACGAGTTCCAGACCAGCCTGGATAACATGGGGAAACCCCATCTCTACAAATGCATGCCTGTAGTACCAGCTACTCGGGAGGCTGAGGCAGGAGAATGAATCACTTCAACCTGGGAGGCAGAGGTTGCAGAGAGCCAAGATCGCACCACTGCATTCCAGCCTGGGCGACAAAGTGAAACTCTGTTTCAAAAAGAAAAAAGAGAGATAATATTTATTGAAATTTTATTATCTTTTTTCTAGGCATATAGGTGAATTTTTTTTCTCCGTTTGTTGCCTCCTGTTTTCATCTCATATCATATAATGAACGTCCTTCTAAATTATTATATCTTTCTCTAATATGTTTCTTTTCTTTTTTTTCTTTTTTTTTTTTTTTTTAGACAGAATCTTGCTCTATCGCCCAGTCTGGAGTCCGGTGGTAGGATCTCGGTTCACTGCAACCTCTGCCTCCTGGGTTCAAGCAATTCTTCGGCCCCAGCCTCCTGAGTAGCTGGGACTACAGGTGCACACCGCCACACTCAGCTAATTTTTTGTATTTTGGTAGAGACGGGGTTTCACCATGTTGCCCAGGCTGGTCTCAAACTCCTGAGCTCAGGCAATCCGCACGCTTCGGCCTCCCAAAGTGCTAGGATTACAGTCAGGAGCCACCGTGCCCAGCCTCTAACATATTTCTTAATATGTACATATTCTATATTATTTGAATGTACACAGAAATAAAGTGAGTTTTTAAATAAATATTTTTTATCCACATTATTCCTGTCCCATCTCATCATCAGCCAGAAAAACTATGAATCGGAAATAATATAGAAGGAAACAGTAAGTAAATTCAAAGGATCTACCAAAGCACTTTTACCTTTCCTTCACTGTCATAAGCACCATGGCAATGAGTAACACGCATGGCAGAAACAGTCCTGAAAACAAGAAAGACATAGAAGCTTAGAATGCGGCCGGGAGCGGTGGCTCACGCCTGTAATCCCAGCACTTTGGGATGCTGAGGTGGGGGGATCATCTGAGGTCAGGAGTTTGAGACTAGCCTGGCCAAGATGGCAAAACCCCATCTCCACTAAAAATACAAAAACTAGCCGGGGATGGTGGCAGGCACCTGTAATCCCAACTACTCGGAGGCTGAGGCCGGGAGGCAGAGGTTGCATTGAGCCGAGATGGCACCACTGCACTCCAGCCTGGACGACAGAGTGAGACTCCGTCTCAAAATAAATAAATAAATCTAGAATGCCCACAAATAAGATATTTTAAGATGTATCTAGAAAGACATAAACCTAGATCATGTAGCCAGGGAGAAAGAATTTCCCTCTTGGGAAGCTGCACAGGAAAAGTGCTCAAGGATGAGATGTATGTAAACAGTTCAGATGGTTCATTGAAAGTTAACTCAGAAGCTGCAGGAAATGAATGGGCAGAGACATAAAGCAAAAAATAAGTAAGGATTGAAGAATAAAGAACTCTGCTACTGCCTAGCTAAAAGGGACTTTTAGGTGGTGGTTAAGGGCACTTCATTCTAAATTCCCTGCTTCAGTTCTTCGAAAGTCATGTCTCTATTTTGAACTTTCTATTCTTAACTTCAAAGATAGTATAGTCTGTTGAATATAAAGGAAACATCCAATTGAGAAGAACACTACCAAAGAGAGAGAAGAAGTCAACAGGTAACAGAGCAAGATTACAAATAAGAGGGAGATGAAGTGGAACTGGATGGTCCCGAAGATGTGGTCTCTCACTCTCCCCTGCCTCTCAGAATATCTCCTATAACCTAATGTATGTACTAAATCAGGAGTCTGGGAACAGCAAGTAATTTCTGAATTTTAGTAAGATTGGAAAGGTCATTTTTACTCAACGTGGTTCAGTGGCTTAACTAAGATTCAGAGAGTTCCAAGTTCAAGTCTCAGCTCTTTCAATAACGTATTGATAAAAACCTAAGCCCCTCAGACCAGCATTCTACATCCTTAATTTACACTTAATTTAAACTCCTCAACTTCATTATTCCTTCAATGTCATTCATCCAGTGAAATATGTCCACCCCATCCAAGCCAATCTCACTACAAATCTTTGAATATATCTTGCTAAAAAAGCCTGCCTCCAAGTACTTACTTATGTAATTCCTTCTTTCTCCCATTTGTTCCTTCAATCAGATCAAAATGCACCTGCCACCCCTGCACTGTTCCTTAAATAATCCCCCTCTGTTTGGATCAT
This sequence comes from Symphalangus syndactylus, assembly GCF_028878055.3. NCBI lineage: Eukaryota > Metazoa > Chordata > Mammalia > Primates > Hylobatidae > Symphalangus > Symphalangus syndactylus. The sequence goes on along the minus strand of NC_072434.2, from coordinate 49,529,146 downwards.
CCAGTTATTCCACTCGTTTTAAAGAGCATTGGAAGTGTGGACAAAAAAAGAATTAGAAAAGCTTATTCATATTATCATTGGCATATTGCTCTCAAACTGTTTAATTTGGGCCTTTTTTATTCCTTGATTGGATTGTAAATTTCCTGAGGGGAGGCACTACGGCATCTAATTTTTTTTTTTTCAAGACAATGGAAAATAGAAAAAAGAAAAAAGGAAGGAAGGGAAAAGAAAGAAAAAAAGAAAATGGAGAAGAGACAAGAAAAGAAAGTAGAGAAACAAAAGATAAATCTGATAAGTTCTATTTTCTAACATATAAAACATGGAGCTGCTTTGTGAAAGTCATATTGACATAAGTAGATCTAATTCTAATGACCAGTCAATTTAAGATTGAAATCAAACTCCCCCAACCCCTGCAGCCTGCTTACTTTTTCTTTTATACACTTATCACTTTTTAACACACTATATAATTCATTTACTTATTATTTATATTTTATTATTTTCTCTGTACCCCTACCAACTTGAAGCAAGCTCTATGGTGGCAGGGATCTTCATCTGTTTTCCTCACTGATGTTTCCCTCCAGCCCCTGGTAAACTCTCACTGAATGAAGAAAGCTCTCTGAAAACATCATATATAAGCCCTGGAATTTTCACAAATGCCCACAACAGAGTCACAATGATCAATGGAAAAATACTCCCTCATTAATGCCACATACCAACATTATCAACCACCTAAAACATGAATGATTTAGACCCCAACCAGATTAAACACCATGAAAAGCATATGTTACAGAGAATCAAGCAGAACTCTACAGAGAATGTGGTAAGTGTAGACTTCAACACAGGCCCCCTAAGGGGGTAGGTGTTAACCAAATGAAACAGTGATAAGGTTAACCGGAGTCCAGTCTGACTTAGGGACCTTAAATGCTCCCTCCTCACTCTTAGTGAAAGCCACAAAGCGCCTGTAAAAGGGCCCGGCTGTCTCCAGAAACCTCTCCAGGCAAGTCTCATATTTCCCCTCCAGAATCTCACTCTAGCTGGTTGACTTGATATAGGCTCTCTGCTTCCAACTCAGTTGTCATCCCCTGCCCTGTCCCTTTGGATGAAGCTCTGGATTCAGTAGGCCTATTTGATTCTAAACTAATTGATTATAGTTTCCCCTGGCTCAACTCCAGTCCCTTGTTTGTTGAGGGGATAAGTTTATAAAACCTTTAAAAGACATTTCAGGAAGAAAGAATATGAAAAACACAGCCTTGCCTCAACCTCAGTAATTGTTTTCAGGGTAGCCAGAACAGTCAAGTCAGCAGATAGGGATTCAAATACTGGTTCTACCACCTCCTATTTGATTGATCTATGAAAAATGCATGACTTTCTCACACTAGGTTTCCTAATCTTCAAAACAGGTGATGGCGTTCAGGACACACCACCCCAAATATGGCACCTTGGTATTTGAGAAAACAGCAGAAGCAGGAGGGTTGCTCTCCTCTTCTCCCACCTTTCTCCCATGAAACAGGCCATAAAAGAATTATGTGGCTTTCCTTCAAAGTAAGACACAAGGGCCAGGCACAGTGGCTCACACGTGTAATCCCAGCACTTTGGGAGGCCAAGGCAGGCAGATCACCTGAGGTCAGGAGTTCTTGACCAGCCTAGCCAACATGGTGAAACCACGCCTCTACTAAAAACACAAAAATTAGCAGGGCGTGGTGGCATGCACCTGTAACCCCAGCTACTTAGGAGGCTGAGGCAGGAGAATAGCTTGAACCTGGGAGGCAGAGGTTGCAGGGAGCCAAGATAGTGCCACTGCACTCCAGCCTGGGTGACAGAGCGAGACTCCGTTTCAAAAAAAAAAAAGTAGGACACAAGGACCTCACTCCAAAGGTATCCTCGCTATACCCAGAGGAAAGGAATGCTCTTATCCCTGAAGATATGGAGACACAGAGAAGAATATGAGCAAATGAGCCTTGCTAAGTTCCCCCAGGTTATTACAATTATATCATAGTCTTTGTCCTCCATTCATACTGCATGGCTGTCCATAAAAATACAGTTTTCCCAGTTTCTTTGGGTCTTCATTTCTGAAAGCAGCCATGTCACATAAAACTTATATAGGCATGCCTCAGAGATAGTGTGGGTTTGGTTCCAGATCCCTGCAACAAATCAAGTATCACAATAAAGAGAGTCACAAGAATTTTTTGGTTTCCCAGTGCATATAAAAGTTATGTTTACACTATATTGTAATCTATTAAGTATGCTATAACATTATGTCTAAAAAAATGTACAACATACCTTCATTTGAAAATACTTTGTTGCGGCTGGGCGGTGGCTCACGCTTGTAATCCCAGCACTTTGGGAGGCCGAGGCGGGCGGATCACGAGGTCAGGAGATTGAGACCACGGTGAAACCCCGTCTTACTACAAAAAAATACAAAAAAAATTAGCCGGGCGTGGTGGCGGGCGCCTGTAGTCCCAGCTACTCGGGAGGCTGAGGCAGGAGAATGGTGTGAACCCGGGAGGAGGAGCTTGCAGTGAGCCGAGATTGCGCCACTGCCTTCCAGCCTAGGCAACAGAGTGAGACTCCGTCTCAAAAAAAAAAAAGAAAGAAAATACTTTCTTGCTAAAAAATGCTAATGATCATATGAGCCCTCAGCAAGTCATTATCTTTCTGCTGTGGAGGGTCTTGTCTTGATGTTGATAGCTGCTAACTGATCAGAGTAGTGGTTGCTGAAGGCTGAGGTGGTTGTGACAAATTCTTAAAATAAGACAACAATGAAGTTTGCCTCATCATTTAACTCTTCTTTCATGAAAGAGTTCGCTGTAGCATGTGATACTGTTGATAGCATTTTACCTGCAGTAGAACTTCTTTTAAAATTGGAGTTAATCCTCTCAAGACCTGTTGCTGCTCTATCAACTAAGTTTATGGAAAATTCTAAATCCTTTTTTGCCCTTTCAACAATTTTCACAGCGTCTTCACAAGAAATAGACTCCATTCCATCTCAGAAACCACTTTCTTTGCTCATCCATAAGAAGCAACTCCTAGTTCATTCAAGTTTTATCATGAGATTGCAGCAATTTAGTCATACCTTCAGGCTCCACTTCTAATTCTACTTCTCTTGCTATTTCTACCACATCTTCAGTTCCTTCTTCCACTGAAGTCTTGAACCCCTCTAAGTCATCCATGAGGGTTAGCATCAACTTCTTCCAAACTCTTATTAATGTTGATATTTTGACCTCCTTTCATGAATCACAAATGTTCTCATGGCATCTAGAATGGTGAATTCTTTCCTGAAGGTTTTCAGTTTACTTTGCCCAGATCCATCACATGATTCACTATCCATGGTAGCTATAACCTTATGAAATGTGTTTCTGAAATCATAAGACTTGAAGTTTGGAAATCACTACATGATTGATAGGCTGCAGAATGGATGTTGTGTTAGCAGGCATGAACACATTTATCTCCTAGTACCTCTCCATCAGAGCTCTTGGGTGACCAGATGCATTGTCAATGAGCAGTAATCTTTTGAAAGGAATCTTTGTTTCTGAGCAGTATGTCTCAACAGGGGGCTTAAAACATTCAGTAAACCACGCCATAAACAGACGTGCTGTTATTCAGGCTTTATTGTTCCATTTCTAAGAGCACAGGCAGAGTAGATTTAGCATAATTCTTAAGGGCCCTAGGATCTTTGGAATGGTAAATGAGCATTGGCTTCAACTTAAGGTCACCAGCTACATTAGCCCCTAACAAGACAGTCAGCCTGTCCTTTGAAACTCTGAAGCCAGGTATTGATTTTTCTCTATGAAAGTCCTAGATGACATCTTCTAATAGAAGGTTGTTTCATCTACGTTGAAAATCTGTTGTTTAGTGTAGCCACCTTCATTGATTATCTTAGCTAGATCTTCTGGATAACTTGCTGCGCTTCTACATTATCATTTGATGCTTCATCTTGCATTTTTATATTATGGATATGGCTTCTTTCCTTAAGCCTCATTAACCAACCTCTGCTAACTTCCAACTTTTCTTCTGTAACTTCTTCACCTCTCTCAGGCTTCATAGAATGGCAAAGAGTCAGGGCATTGCTTTAGATTAGGCTTTGGCTCAAGGGAACGTTGTGGCTGGTTTGATCTTCTATCCAAACTACTCAATCTTTCTGAATATCAACAATAAGTCTGCTTTGGCTGTTTTGCTTTCTTATCATTCTTGTGTTCACTGGAATAGCACTTACAATTTCTTTGAAGAACTTTTCCTTTAAATTCACAACTTGGCTAACTGTTTGGCTCAAGAGACCTAGCTTTTGGCCTGTTTTGGCTTTTGACATGCCTTCTTCACTAAGCTTAATTATTTCTAACTTTTGACTTGACTTATCTTGAATGCTTAGAGGCCATTGTAGGGTTATTAATTGGCCTAATTTCAATATTGTTGTGTCTCAATAAATAGGGAGACCCAAGGAGACAGAGAAATGGGAGAATAGCTAGTTAGTGGAGCAGTCAGAACACACACAATATTTCTTGAATAACTTCACTGTCTTATATGGGTGCTGTTCATGGAGACCAAAATAATTATGATAGTAGCATCAAAGACTACTGATCACAGATCACCATAATAAATATAATCATGATGAAAATGTTTGAAATACTGTGAGAATTACAAAAATGTGATATAGGGACATGAAGTGAACACATGCTATTGGGAAAAAAAATAGGGTTGTCACAAACTAATTTTTTAAAAATGCAATATCTGTGAAGTGCAATATAATAAAGTATGCCTGTATTAAATAAGTCTGTATGTTTGCTTTTTTTTCCTGTTAATCTGTCTTTTGCTATAGGGGTCTCAACCATGAACCTAGCAATGGGGGAGGAAAGAAATCTTTTCTGCCCTACACAAGCAAACTTTCTTCTCCGGGTTAGTATGCACACAGGCTCCTTTCTCTCATCTCTAGAGCTAGACTAATTTAACTTGAACTTAAAAATGTTGACTCTATCCTACATAACACATAGTCTCAAAAAGCTTACAATATTCATAAAATATGTTTATAAGTCCCAAAGAAAATGTTTTGGCAAGGTGCAGTGGCTCATGCCTGTAATCCCAGGACTTTAGGAGGCCAAGGTGAGAGGATCATTTGAGATCAAGAGTTCAAGACAGCCTGGGTGACATAGCAAGACTCTGCCTCTAAAAAAGAGAAGAAAAAAAGAAAGAAAGAAAGAAAGAGAGAGAGAAAGAAAGAAAGAAGAAAGAAAGAAAAAAGAAAAAGAAAAAGAAAGAAAGAAAAAGAAAGAAAGAAAGAAAAAGAAAGAAAGAAAAGAAAAAGAAAGAAAGAGAAAGAAAGGAAGAAAGAAAGAAGAAAGAAAGAAAGAAGAAAGAATAAAGAAAGAAAGAAAGAAAGAAAGAAAGAAAGAAAGAAAGAAAGAAAGAAAGAAAGAAAAGAAAGAAAGAAGGAAAGAAAAGAAAGAAAATTTCTATTACACCTGGAAACACCTGGACGTTGCAGTCAGGTCTGAATTAGTCAGCACATCTACTTTCTAAGATATGACCTTTGTTAAGATACTTTTCCTCATCTATAAAACAAGTATATAATTAATATTCACAAACTTGTTGTAAGGATCAAAACCAATAATGTACATAGAGTGCTTGGCACAGCTCGGTATATTTTGGGGGCTTAAAGACTAATCACTATTATTATTAACATTAATACTAGGGCAGGGCGCGATGGCTCACGCTTGTAATCCCAGTGCTTTTGGGAGGCCGAGGCAGGCGGATCACCTGAGGTCAGGGTTCAAGACCAGCCTCACCAACATTGAGAAACCCTGTCTCTATTAAAAATACAAAATTAGCCAGGTGTGGTGGCACCTGCCTGTAATCCCAGCTACTCGGGAGGCTGAAGCAGGAGACTCTCTTGAACCTGGGAGGCAGAGGTTGTGGTGAGCCAAGATCACACCATTGTGCTCCACCCTGGGCAACAAGAGCAAAACTCCGTCTCAAACAAAACAAAACAAAACAAACAAACAAAATATATATCTATCTACTAGATATGGCCTAATATATTTTCTAATGAGACTAGTGCTGGGATAAAAGAGATCTGGGATACTTTCCTTGAAAGCTGGGTCTGAGTCTTTCTTTCCCTGAGAATACAGTACATGGTAGGTGCTCAATTTTTATAGAGTAAGTCAATGAATGAATGAACAACATAATAGAAAGAACACTACAAAGGAATTCAAGAGTCCTAGCTACTTGACTTACTTCAACCACTAATTAAATAATTGAGGACCTATGGATTTTAGATGCCCACCATGGTCCCTTTTGTCTTTCACACTGCTTGATTCTGATGTGATTTGAAAAGGTCCAAAATAAACATGAGAAAAGAAAATAAAACTCTTATTCTGTACCTGAAAATTGTTCCCATGGACTGAATTTTGTCCCCTCAATATCCATATATTGAAGCCCCAACCTCCAATGTGGCTATATTGGGAAATTGGGCCCTTATGGAAATTATTAAGGTTAAATTCATAAGGATATGTCTCTGATCCAATAAAATTAGTTACTTACAATTGCAAAAATATGGAACCAGCCCAAATGCCCATCAATCGAGTGGATAAAGAAAATGTGAGATATATCTATATCTATATCTATATCTATATCTATATCTATATCTATATCTATATCTATATCTATGTCTATATACACACACACCATGGAATATTACTCAGTCATAAAAAGAAACAAAATAATGGCATTTGCAGCAGCATGGATGGAATTGGAGACTATCATTCTAAGTGAAGTAACTCAGGAATAGGAAACCAAACATCATATACTCTTACACGTAAGTGAGAGCTAAGCTATGAGTATGCAAAGGCATAAGAATGATACAATGGACTTTGGGGACTTGGGGGAAAAGGTAGGAGGGCTGAGGGATAAAAGACTACACATTGGGCACAGCGTACTCTGTTAGGTTCACATTGAATGCAGTGTACACATCTTCTTTAAAAAAAAAAAAAAAAAAGAAGGAGAAGAAGAGACACTAGCACCTATAGCCTCAGCTACACAGGAGCATGAGGCAAGAAGAATCCCTTGAGCCCAGGAGTTCAAGGCTGCAGTGAGCTATGATCATGTCACTTCACTCCAACCTGGGAGACAAAGAAAGATCCCATCTCTAAGAAAAAAGAGAGAGAGAGAGAGACCAAAGAGCTTACTCTCTTTCCACCATGCAAGGACACAATGAAGAGGTGGCCAACTGCAAGCCAGGAAACGAGCCCCTAGCCAGACGCCAAATCTGCTGGTACCTTGATCTTAGATTTCCCAGCTCCACAACTGTGAGAAAATAAATTTCTGTTGTTTAAGCTGCCCAGTCTGTGATGTTTTGTTATGGTGGCCCAAGCTAAGACACCTGTTATATACCATACCCATTAGAAATATCCACTCTATATTCAGAGTTCTCTAAGAATATCATTTTTAATCTCCACATTGACCCTCATTCTAAACCCCTGTAAGTTTTATATCCAGCTGTTCCTTAAATGAAATTACTGCATCACAACAACAGATAGGAAATTCTAATAAACTACTCATTGAGTTGAATTTACAAACACTTAGGCACTACACTTCAGAACATTAATTATCATTTTTGTAAAGCTGACATTCTTTACTCTTTTGTTTACTTGACATTTATCGAACAAATTCATGTTTGTTAAAGAAGTTTAAAGAAGTATTCAATGCAAAGTCTCTAAGATACTCAAGTAAATTTAATCATCAATTTATCCTAACAAACTGAATTCTGTCATAGCTAAAAGAATGGGAAATTCCCGGCCGGGTGCGGTGGCTCACGCCTGTATTCCCAGCACTTTGGGAGGCCGAGGCAGGCGGATCATGAGGTCAGGAGATCGAGACCATCCTGGCTAACATGGTGAAACCCCATCTCTACTAAAAATACAAAAAAAAAAAAAAAAAAAAATAGCCGGGTGTGGTGGCGGGCGCCTGTAGTTCCAGCTACTCAGGAGGCTGAGGCAGGAGAATGGTGTGAACCCAGGAGGCGGAGGTTGCAGTGAACCGAGATCACTCCACTGCAGTCCAGCCTGGGCGAAAGAGCGAGACTCCGTCTCAGAAAAAAAAAAAAAAAGAATAGGAAATTCCTTTCATTTACCTAAGGAAAAATGAGGCTTTTGACAAATTCTAAGACCAGCTAGAGTAGGGCATGGTTTCCTGGTGAAGATGAAATTTCTGAATAAACAGGTCCCACCTGGGAGATATTTATAGCTTCCAAACCGATGCTGTTCCATATGGTAGCTACTAGCCAAATGTACTGTGGAGCACTAGAAATATTGCTAGGACAAATCGAGATGCTCTGTAAGTGATATATCTCATTAATAATCTTTATATTTATTGTATGTTAAAATAATAACATTTTGGATATATTGGGATAAATACAACATATTATTAAAATTAATTTTACCTTTTTTAATTTTTTAATGTGGCTACTAGAAAATTCAAAATTATATATGTGGATGGCATTATATTTCTATTGAATAGTACTGTTCTAATTAATTCCTTGTCACATCTGAAAGTCTGTAGTTAGTTAAAGTGAACTATAAGACAAGGACTAAATAGAACCAACAAATACATTTTATTTGGCCCACAAAATTTAAACAATTTGTAATTGATTGGCAGCATTTAAACATTGACAGATTTCACATCAAAATGCAGGCTCTCACCTTCCTTTGAAAAGTCAGATCAAGAAACACTGGACCTGCATTTCTGAATGGCAACAGAAGGAGCAATGGCCGAAACTGATTAGTAGCTGTCCTCCTTGAATAAGACATGAGCTTTGCAGTTCACCCTGGCCTATTCCCCTTTTCTGTCAGGTTCTTGTGGAATTTTGATGTTTGGCTATAGAGAAAGGGGCTTTAAACATGAGTGGAGTGAAAGGCAAAGTGCATTTTTCAGCCGTGTACAGATCTCTGATTGAATTCCAGTTCAACCATGCAAATGGCCCTGTGACTTTCGACAATGTACTCGATTCATTTCCTCATCAGTAAAATGGGAATAATAATAGCTACATTGTAGAAACTACTAAAAATTAAATAAAGTAAAACATATTTGGGAGTTGCCTCACAGTAGTTGTTTAATGAATTATTATTTCTCTCCTTTGGCTGACTCAGTATTTTTTGGGGAACTGGGGGTGTTGATGCAGTCAGATATAGTAAGATTCTAAGTGGTTTTTACAATGCCCAGTATCAACAAAAGTGTAGATGCTATTTCCCTAGAGTGCAAGGCAAAGATCTTGGGAGAAAGGAGATCTTTCAACATTTTTCTTAGGGGCCACACATAATTAAAATGCTCTTATTAACTGAAGATGAATTTTTATTTCTCAATTAGAAATGAAGACTTTGGATGTTTGACATCTATGCAGGTTTATGAAGTCACACTGAACCCCAATAAGGGCAGGTTTTGGTGCCATGGTTCAGCTTTGTTTCACATCCCCAGTAGCACACATAAATTGCACAAGCCAAACTTTTCATACCTATAGATACTATGATTTACTATGACCAAAAGACAAGGAGGAAAAACAGAATGGGAAGGATGCAAAAGTTTAGAGAGCCAGGTATCTGATAAGGGGCTAATATCCAAAATATATAAGAAACTCAAACAACTCAATAGTAAGAAAACAGATAATCTGATTTTAAAATGGGCCAAGGATCTGAACAGACATTTCTGTAAAAAAGACATGCAATGGCCAAGAGGTATATTAAAAAATGCCCCACATCACTAATCATCAGAGAAATGCAAAATAAAACCACAATGAGATATCACCACACACCTGTTACAGCAGCTATTATCAAAAAGGCAAAAGACAAGTATTGGAGAGGATGTGGAAAAGAAGGAATCCTTGCACATTGTTAGTGGAAATAGAAACTAGTACAGCCATTATGAAAAACAATATGGAGGTTCCTCCAAAAATTTAATAAAAAACTATCGTGATTTAGCAATCCCACTACTGGGTATACATCCAAAGAATGTGAAATCAGTATGTCAAAGAGATAGCTGCACTCTCATGTTCATTGCGGCATTATTCACAATAGCTAAGAGGTAAAATCAACCTACATATATACATACTATGTATGTATATATACATACTGGATGCTTCTTATGTATACATACATACTATATATACACATACATATATGTCATGTATGTATATAGGTATATACACATACACGTCATATATGTATATAGGTATATATATATACATATATGTCATATAGGTATATATACATACATATATATCATATATGTATATAGGTATATATACATACATATATATCATATATGTATATAGGTATATATACATACATATATATCATATATGTATATAGGTATATATACATACACACTATGTCATATATATAGGTATGTATGCATACACACTATGTATGTATATAGGTATGTATGCATACACACTATGTATGTATATAGGTATGTATGCATACACACTATGTATGTATATAGGTATGTATGCATACACACTATGTATGTATATATACACATACATACATACATATATACATACATACATACATATATACATACATATGTACATATATATGTACTGGATGCTTCTTTGGCCTTGTATGTATATGTATATGTCATATATGTATATGTATATGACATATACGTACACATATAGGTAGAATCAACCTAAGCATCCAGTATGTATATACACATATATACACATATGTGTATATACCATATATGTATACATGTATGAGATATATGTATATATAGATATGTACACATAAGTGAGATATATGTATATATACATATGTATACTTGTATGACATATGTGTATATATACATATGTATACATATATACATATATGACATATATACATATATGACATATATACACATATATACATATATGACATATATGTATATATGTGTATATATGTCATATATGTATATATACATATGTATACATACGTGTTTATATACACAAAGAGAGAGAGAGAGGGAGAGGAAGAGAAAGAGTGAGAGAGAAGCATATTGGAATGGAATACAATAGCATATACACACACAATGGAATTCTATCCACCCTTTAAAAAGAAGAAACTCCTGTCATTTGGAATAACATAGATGAACCTGGAGGACATTATGGTAAGTGAAATAAACTAGGCACGGAAAGATGAACACTGCATGATCTCATTTATAAGTGGAGTATAAAAAAGTTGAATTCATAAAAATAGAGAGTAAAATGGTGGTTAGAGGGGCTCAAGGCATGAAGGACTGGGGAGATGTGGGCAAAGGATACAAAGGACACCAAATTTCAATTGGATGAGAGAAATAAAGAGACCTATTGTGCAACATGGTGACTATAGTTAATAACAATGTATTATATTCTTGAGAGTTGCTAAAATAATAGACTTTTGTAATGTTCTCATTACAAAAAGGATAAATGTGAAGTAATGCACATTAATTAGTTCAGCTTAGGCACTTCACATCTTGTATACATATTTCAAAACAACACGTATACAATAAATATACACAATTTTTGTCAATTTAAAAATAAATTTAAAAAATTAAAGAAACTCAAATGAACTATGGACTATAGTTAATTTTTTAAATGAGAGAGCAAAAATTGATGAAGAAATTTCCTATTTTACAGAAGCTGGGGCACAAGCCAGAATGATTTGTTCTGTAGACTTGCCCCTCTTGGCATAAAATTTGTATCTCATTTGAGTACCATCCTGTTCAATAATAGCGCTGACTGGACTCAAATGCCTGCCCTTCACAGTTCTTACGTCATGATTCATATACTCTCCCAGCTCTTTTTGACGGCCCGCAATTGCTTGTGACAAATGATTCTTCAGTGTATTGTCTGCTCTACCTTTTCCAAACGTTTCCATGGTTCACAGATAAGTCACCTGGTGTATACTGTACTGTCTCTCCAACAGTAAATCCAGGCATCGAGGGGCTCCTCCCAAAATCCTATTGTATTCTGCAAGTTGGCTACTCAAAGTAAGAATCCTTGTAGAACACACAAATAAATTTCATTTGAATACTTTAGTTAACTATAACAACAAACAAACAGATAAAAACTAGAAGAAAATATAAGTTGTTAGTTACCTGTCTCAGATTGGACAGGACGATCCAAAGTAATCGTAAAAATTCCAAATAATAGGTCAAAATATTTGATGACACAAACATGTTATAATTTAACTTTTTACAGCTTAAATAGGAATCTGGAAAAAATAAATGAATAAACTGGAAAAATATGTTACAAATGTGAGAAAGAATAATTATCTTTCATATGTGATGAACACATAGATATTGATAATGGAAAAAACTAAAGATCTATTAGAAAAATGAATAGGCCGGGCATGGTGGCTCACGCCTGTAATCCCAGCACTTTGGGAGGCCAAGGTGGGCAGATCACGAGGTCAGGAGTTCGAGACCAGCCTGTCCAATATGGTGAAACCCTGTCTCTACTAAAAAATACAATAATTGGCTGGGCATGGTGGCGTGCACTTGTAGTCCCAGCTGCTTAGGAGGCTGAGACAGGAGAATCACTTGAACCCGGGAGGCGGAGGTTGCAGTGAGTCGAGATTGCGTCACTACACTCCAGCCTGGGCGACAGAGTGAGACTCCATCTCAAAAAAAAAAAAAAAAAAAGAAAGAAAAGAAAAATGAATAAAGAAAATGAACAATTAATAGAATCAAGGGTAAGAAATGGCTAATAAAGTACTAGAAGTACTCTCAACCTTGCCAGTAACCAAATAATTTTGAATTAAAATAAGAAATCTTTTTTTTTTTACCCATCAGATAGATCAAGTTTTGTCTAAATGTTAATACTCACTTTGGGACAGGATATGGTAAAATGAACAAACTCATTCACTGCTACATTAGTGCCTTTCTGGAAAGCAAAGCCTTTAAAAATTTCCAACATCTTTGAAATTTTTCAAAATAAAAAAATTGAAATATAAAAAGAGGAAAGAATCCTCATAGCAAAACCTATACATATTTTCTTTTTTTTTTTTCGAGATGGAGTCTTGCTCTGTCACTAGGCTGGAGTGCAGTGGCACGATCTCAGCTCACTGCAACCTCCACCTCCCAAGTTCAAGCGATTCTCCTGCCTCAGCCTCCCGAGTAGCTGGGAATACATACAGGCACCCGCCACCATACCCAGCTAATTCTTGTATTTTTAGTAGAGATGGGGTTTCACCATGTTGGCCAGGATGGTCTCGATCTCTTGACCTCGTGATCTGCCTGCTTTGGCCTCTCAAAATGCTGGGATTACAGGCATCAGCCATCACGCCCGGCCCATATTTTCTTAAGAAAATACTTCGAACATATTGTACGGGGGAAAAGATATCTTACACCTCGCTAGTTATGGTTGAGGCACCCGTAACAAATGACAGATTAACAACAGAACGGCATACGTATATAAGTTTCACATGATGCAGGAGCCTTCAAAAATGAAGAGCCAAGGAAACAAGGAAACCTGTGCGATTTTGTGCTAAGTTTGATGAAGAGGTGTATAGCTGTGGAGAAGTATGATTGCACAAAGCGGGTATGACCTAATGGTGATAAACTAGGGGGAACTTAGAAAGGCCTATTTATTCAGATTCTTCTCTGTGCCCTTGTGTCTTCAGAGATAAAGATGCCCCTCTCCTCCAGGTATAGGCAGGGTACTTCTCCAATGAGAGTTTTACAACCTGCTTCAGAGGAGAAGGATGGCATAAGGTCAGAGTGACCTGCCTGTTTCTGATGTTTCCTTAAATGCCAGGGTGTCTTATTTGGGGGCAGCATGCTTTGAATCCCATCTTACATGTCATATATATGTAATTTTAAAAATTATAAATCTAACCATTCTTTTAACGGGATCTAATTTTTTCTCTAAAGTGTGGTCTTTGGACCATCGGCAAAAGCATCACCCAGAAATATGTTAGAAATGCAAATTCTCGCACTCACCCAGCTTTACTGATCCAGAAGTTCTGGGGGTGTGGCCCAGCAATACGTGTTTTCACAAGCCCTCCAGGTGATTCTGATGCACACTGAGGTCTGAGAACCACTGCTGTAAAGTTACAAAAAATACAATGGATAGGATAATGTATTAAATAATTCTATGAGAACACAACCAAACAAAACTAGAGTGTGGGAAATTCTATGCAATCAATTCTCCATTTTCTTCAACAAATAAATGACTTGAGAGAGGAAAAAAAAGAAAAGGAAAGTACTAAAGGTTAAAGGAAGCTTAAGAGATATAACAACGAAATAAATGTGTGAGTCTTATTTAATCCTGTTTCAATTTTTTTAAAAAGATGTTTTGAGACAATTAGGAAAAATTAAACATGATTTTAAAGAATTATTATTTGTTTTACTGTGTGTGAACATTATGATTATAACTTTTAAACAGTCCTCTTAAAGTCTTTACCAGTTCGAGATTTTAAGGCTAGTTTTCTTAAACTGATTTTTTTAATTTTAAAACTAGTTTTAAAAATAAATGAAGTAAATATAGCAAAATATTAAAAACTATAAAACCTAGGTTATTAAAAATTGGAAGTTGAGTTCTTTCTACTTTTCTGTTCTTTCAAAAATTTTCATAGTAAAAAATAGAAACAAGCAAAAACTTCAGATTGTTTAGCCAATAATTTCAATTTTAGAAATTTACCTTAAGAAAATATTCAGTCAGGCCGGGCGCGGTGGCTCACGCTTGTAATCCCAGCATTTTGGGAGGCCGAGGCGGGCGGATCACGAGGTCAGGAGAGCGAGACCACGGTGAAACCCCGTCTCTACTAAAAATACAAAAAATTAGCCGGGCGTGGTGGCGGGCGCCTGTAGTCGCAGCTACTCGGAGAGGCTGAGGCAGGAAAATGGCGTGAACCCGGGAGGCGGAGTTTGCAGTGAGCCGAGATCGCGCCACTGCACTCCAGCCTGGGCGACAGAGCGAGACTCCGTCTCAAAAAAAAAAAAAAAGAAAATATTCAGTCTCAGAAAATATTTTATTTTATTTTTATTTTATTTTATATATTTTAAAGCCTGTAGCACCTGATATTCCCAGATGTTCTCCCATTCAAGTACTAACCAGACTTAACTCTGCCTCGTCTCCAAGATCAGATGAGATCAAGAGAAAAGAGTTACTTATAAAGACCTTTGTGGGCCTGACGCAGTGGCTCATGCCTGTAATCCCAGCACTTTGGGAGGCCGAGGAGGGCAGATCACTTGAGGTCAGGTGTTCAAGACCAGCCTGGCCAACATGGTGAAACCCCGTCTATACTAAAAATACAAAAATTAGCCGGGCGTGATGCGCTCCTGTAATCCCAGCTACTCGGGAGGCTGAAGCAGGAGAATCGCTTGAACCCAGGAGGGGGAGGTTGCAGTGAGCCAAGATTGCGCCACCGCACTCCAGCCTGGGCAATAGAGTGAGATTCAGTCTCAAAAAAAAAAGAAAGAAAGAAGGAAAGAAAAAACTAAGACCTTTATGACAGCATTATTTATACTAGCAAATAATTGTTAGAACGAACCCAAACATCCAGAAACAGTAGAAAGGTATAATAAATTATGAGACTTTCATGTAATATAGATATAATACAGTATCTTTAATAACATACTAAAGATGTTTTTTTAAAACAGTGAGATACAACAAAACACATACAGTATGATTCTTGTTTTGTTAAAGTAAAAAAATATATCCAAGAAAAAAAGATGAGATGGATTTTCAGGGGCCAATTTAAAAAAAAAATTTTTTTTAAAGACTAGAAGGAACTATATCAAAATACTAAGTGGAGTTGTCTCTAAACATTGGAGTTATAGATCACATATATCTTCTTCTCTGAAACTTTCCACATTTTCCAAATGATCTATAATGTGTATGCACTCTTCAGTAATATAAAAACATTTTTAATAAAAGCAAAAGGGCCGGGTGCAGTGACTCATTTCTGTAATCCCAGCACTTTGGAAGACTGAGGTGGGAGGACTGCTTGAGCCTAGGAGCTCAAGACCAGCCCGAGCAACATAGTGATACCCCTCATCTCTACAAAAAAACTTTAAAAAGTCAGGATCGGGTGGCTCACGCCTTTAATCCCAGCACTTTGGGAGGCCGAGGAGGCGGATCATGAGGTCAGGAGTTCAAGACTAGCCTGACCAAAATGGTGAAACCCTGTCTCTACTAAAAATACCAAAAAAAAAAAAAAAAAATAGCCCATTTCTTTATAAAGAAGAACTTTTTAACATTAGATCTGTTCAAAGTTGCATTTGCCTCAGGAGGCAAAGATGCTTCCTTCTCCAGAAATATTCAAACACAATGAACTACCAGAGGGCAAGGATGCTCCAAAGGGAGTACAAGTGTCAGATGGTGAGTGAGGTAGATGACCTGTTATAGTCCCTTACATCATTTAATATTCAACAAATATTATTGAGTAATGAACAAGACCAAAATCCCTGCTCTTCTGAATTCACAATCTTGTCAGCATCTGAATAGCTACTACAAACCTACTAGATTGCCAAATTATCGATGCTAACTATAAAACCAGGAACCCCCCTTCTTTAGAAGTGAGCAATTTATAAAGTCATTCATGTGTTCCTCTACTTCTTAGGAGACTTTCTTATTCGTATTTAATCTCCATTATCTGGTATAAAGATCTTTACTAATTGTTGGCAAATACATTATCTTGAATAAACTCCATATTCTCTGGTGTTTCTTCAGCCCCTAACCTGGCATTTAGTGGTTAATTATGTTGTTAATAGAACAGTGAGTAAGGCATAACCACAAACAGCAATCACAAACTGAAAACGTATTTACAATTAATTTGGTTCTTTTTTTTTACATTAAACATGATCCAGAGGCAATGGCATTGATTTCGAGTTGAATATTGCCTGTACTGAAATTGCCGAAAGGAATATCAATCCTTATTTGCTCATAAGGATTGATAAAAGGAGTGATATACCTCACTCCTTTTTTTAAAGTTAATCATGTGTTCTTAGTAGGAGTCTCCATTGGTTAAACTGGAGATCTTTTAAGTAATAGTATCTACAAACAATGGCATAGAGGTAACCAATTGAATATTAATATTCAAAGAGTAAACAGACCACATACCCATGGGGAAAAAAAATTAATGTTCACCATGGATGTATTTGCTAGAATAAGGGGACTTTTTAAAGAAAGTTCATCCTTTCTCACATAACAGTCCAGTGAAGGGATTCAGGTCAGGGGTAGCTCTGCTCTACATGGTCATTCAATGACTCAGCTGATAACAGCTCTGCCATCTTCAACACACAGCTTCCAAGGTTACCCTGGGCATCACTACTCCAGTCAGCCAGAAAGAGGAAAGGGTATGAGGATCATAACTGGAAGGTTTTAAGCGCCAGACTTGAAAGTGTTACAGAGCACCTCCCCTCACATTCCACATCACAAAACCACGTCTAACTTCAAAAGAAGCCAGAAAATATAGTCAAGCTCTGGATCCAGGAAGAGAAGACTGTATTTTATAGACTATAGGTTATCTCTGACATAATAGAATTGTAAATGAAACCTTAATTCTCTAAAATATTCTTCTCCCTCGAATATTTGCCAGTGGTTAGCCTCCAGTTAAATGTCCATACTAGAGAAGACTCTTACAGAGCATGGCCTCATAGTTCACAATTTATGAAGGGATTGTGTTGCGCAAGTTCACTTGTGAGTTTACTAAAACATATTTTCTGATAGAAGAATAATAATAGACCAATCACTGCATAAGATAAATTATTTATACTACGTAATTTATCTTATGTAGACAAACACTATGAAACCTGCTGAATTTTGGACACAGTATAGGAGAAGAATGAAATTTCCTCTCCTACTCATGGGGAAAACAAAAAGGTTGACCTTAAAAAGCAAGTATTTTAATTCAACACCTTATTACTTTGTTACTCTCCTTCCCTGAGGTGCCTGTCCCCTTCGTACTATGCCAAACATCTCATGCAAGCTTATCCTCGTTTCCATTTCCCAATCATTACTCTCATCAATGTTGCCATCCTTTTTGTTTGTTTTTTTTTTTTAAGGCTAGTCTAGTGAAGCAGTGGGAGTGGAGAAAAAAATGCTGCCATTCTTATCTGAATGCTAAAGTAGAGGATTTGTATTTTTTAAAGTACTTTCACAGATAAGCTTATAACAGTTAACATTTATTGAATATTTACCCTATACCAAAACTGTATTCTCCAAACTTCATTTTGCTCATTTACAAAATGGAGATAATAATGTTAACACTGATCTCATGAAGTTATTGTAAGGATGAAATGAGATAATGCCTGTAAAGTGCCTTGCACCTTGCCTGACGTTAATAAATTTACAAAATAAATGTTAGCTATTATTTTCCTAATTAGTTTATTATTACTCAGTGAGAGGGTGAAAGTGTGAAGAGCTCATTATCATTCAGCTCTGCTCCCTTCTCCCCCAGCAATCTCCTATCCTTCCAACTTACAAAGGAAATGACAGTCACACTTTTTTCAATGTTGACATTTGTTCTTGATGCTAATGTACCTGAAGTGCTTGCTAAAAATGTAAATTCCCAGGCCTCACAGTCAGAATTCCCCATTCAGTCAGAGGTAAGCACTGCTGCCACATTGAACAACACCAGGGGGCATCATTCACATGGTATTGCATATAAATGGTGCTTCCTGAAGTTTTGCAAATTTGTAGTTCTGAAGTTGAAGGCCAGGAAATTATATTTTTAACAAACACACCGGTGATACAGACAATTCTCCTGGGATTGAGACTTTGAGAAAGACTGTTCTAGGGTGACTGTTTAAAGTTCAGGGACCTGAGAAAGAACTTGTTCCACTGGCTAGTTCAATGTCTAAAAGTAGCTGTAACCAAATATCAACAAAATAACGTTTTAAAAGCCTGATCACAGCTTTGTTATTCAGAACTCTTATCAGTAGCCGAATTCACTGGAACTGGACTTTTATCTGTAATCTCCTTCCAAAGGCTTCACATGGCTCTCCAGACATTATCTCATTAATCCTCAGGACAGATCTATGAGACAGGTGGCAGACAATGGACTTTTCATTACAGGTAGCTTGAGGCATGAGTAGGGTTCCTGGTCCCAGAAGACCGCATCGGTACCTGGATGGGTCTTTGCAATCTCCCCAGTCTTCACCTATGAAACACTGAGCTTCTACTTTTTGCTGGGGAAATCTTCACCAGTTCTTACATAAGAAAGATTGTTAAGAAGGTAAATTTCATACATCTGTCAATTCCATTAATTCACACATATTTAATAGCTACTACTCAACAGACCTAATACTTTCTGGACATAGATGGATGTTGAATCATAAATGCACAAGTAAGCAACTATATACTGAGCAAATCTCTGTGGGACCCTAATGGATAAAGAAAACACATTAATTGAGCATTAATTAATGAAGAAACCCACTACTGTCACAAGAAGAGGGTCCTGGCTTGTTCTACAAGACCCCAAGAAGTATATATTTGAGACCAATTGTCAGAAGATTCAGAGAGACAGATTTTGGTTGGAAATAAAGAAGATCTTAAGAACAGAGTGATCCAAGTGTTGCCTCTGGAGGAAGAGAATTTTCCTTCTTAGGAGACGTGCAAACATAGGCTAATTGCCACTTCAAAGAGACATTATAGATATTATTCCCTTATGCCAAGAATGTTCTCTTGTTCTTTGCTAAACATCCCATTTCTGCTTTGACTTCAGATTTCAACCTAAATATCACTTCCTCAGAGACATCCTTTCAGATGCTCCACACTAAGAACCCCCCATTTACGTATTGCCTTAGCTCCTGTATACTCTTTCATAGTGCTTATAACTTTAATTAAATAACTAACTATGAAATTAATAATGGAATGTAAGTTTTTACGGGGCAGAGACCATGTGAGTTTTTTTTTTATCCCACCTGGTGCCTACCAGCGTCTGGCATGTGTTAGATGCTCAATAAATATTTGTTGAGTGAGTGAATGAATGTTGATGGATGACAGGACCAGATGTGGATTCTCAGAACAAATCCAGCTGAAGATATAAACTTCACCTGCTAAAGTGACTTGAAAATTTTAGAGCTAACCCGTGTTCTTGGGGCCTTTCATCCACCTGTTAAAGCATCCACTTCATTGCAAACTCATTCTCACTTTACCTATTCCTTTGTTACCAAGCAGCTCAGTGTCAAAACCGCAGCCATGCTGGTCCATCCTTATGTTGGAAACTGCACAGCAAGGACTAGCATTCATTTCCAACACCCTTGGCTTCTCTGCACCAATTCATTTCATGTTCATCCATGGGCTTTGGCCTGCCTCTCTCCCTTGTCCATCTGTTTGGACAGCAATGTGTCTGCTTGTGGGTGGTTAGATCCTTGGCAAGGGATAGGGACTCCAAACAATGCAAGAGGTTTACATGGGCAAGCTCCACTGCATAGTCAGAGACATCTGTCTTATGGGGAGGGTCTTCTACCTGAAAGCCCGGGTGACACATGCCCCTTTTATACTTGATTGTACCTATAGACATGTAGATGCCCAAACCAGAAGAAAACCAAAACTCAAAAGGAAAATAAAAAATAAACACAAAACATTCATTTGACAAACATGACTGACAGCCTATTCTGGGCTGGGCAGTGTGGGTAGGCGCTAGGGGTATATGACTTACAAACCAAGAAAGAGCAATGTGTTAAGTGTGGCATAGAGGAAGTTATGAGAGCACAGAGAAGGGATGAGGATGCTTGATATACCTAAATAGTCACTGGAAAAACTTAATACATATAAACAGAAAACTGAGTTTTCTGCATGTTGTATTCTATTAGGCAGCAGAGGAGAAAAATGAACTATGACAGAGAGAAAACAGCTGAACCCAGAACCCAAGATGTAGCCATGCCAATCAGTGGCAAGCAGGCAAATGGGCAGGACTTAGTAAGAGCTATGCCAAGGAGATGCAGCCTCTTTCATTTAAGATAAAAATAAACATTTTCATTCTAGTTATTTGGGATAAAAGACATGTGGCAATGTGGGTATGAGGAGAGGTGAAGTGCTCTGAGAGGCATGGCTGCTTCCAAGAATAACATCAATACCTACACACATTCCCAGATGAGTGCACACACACAACCCCCGCATGGCAAAGCAGCACTGTCTGCCATGGGCAATGTTCATAGAATTCTAAGATGGGAATGAGCCAATTAGTATGGCATGTATAATTTTTGCCAAAAAAAAAATTGTTATTTCAATGGGGTTTTTGAATGAGCCAGGCTCTTCAGAATGTGAAATCTTGTGTATAAAAACACACAGCCCTTTTAGAATGACCAAGACAGGAGGGCCCTATGAACTCCACAACGAATTAAACCATAAGGTGGTAAATGAAACTGGGAATGAAGAAAGTGTAAAGTAAAAATCATAAAGGAGCAGGAAAAGGGAGAATGTTATGATGAAGACTAGGAAAACAGAAGCTGAGATGAAGAGAAAATAATGCCCCCACTTTCATATGCTTTTGTTCATCAAAGGGAGACAAGCAACAATTACAACAAATAAGTAAATTAACAAACGAATCATATAATTTTCAGAAGGTGGTAAAATTGGAGTATGGGGAGGCACTCTTAGGCAGATGGCCAGGGAGTCTCTATCTGTGGAGGCGACGTTTGAGCTGAGATCTGAATGATGAGACAGCCATGCAAGTACGTAGGGAAAGAGCAGAACAGGCAGAAAGAAGCAAAAGTGCAAAGGCCCTGAGGCAGGAAAATACTTGGTCTGTTCAGAGAACAGCAAGGCCAATGTAGCTGGAGCACAGTGAACAAGGAGGACGTGGCAAAAGGCAAAGCTGGAGCGAGGTAGGCAGGGGCCAGGTTGCAGAGGGCTGGGCAGGCCATAGAGAGAAGCTTGGATTTTATTACCAGTAAAATGGAAAGCCATTAGAGGATTTTAAGTAAGGGAGTAATGTGATAGGATGTGCATTTTTGAAAGATTATGCTGTCTGTGATGTGAAAAATAAACTGTAGGAAGGCAAGAGTAGAATCAAAGAGACCTATTAGAAACGTATTGCAATAGTCCAGGCAAAGGCTGGTGGATGGTGGTGAGAGATGGTCAGATTTAGAATATATTATGTATGAAGAAATATATTTTGTATCCTTAACCACCATGCCACATTTTTTACTTATTACACATTATTTTATACTCTCTATCATGCTTTTTGGCCTGATCTCCTTAGATCATGATAATCATAACTTATTTATAAAATTCTATGTATTGTGATTAATCCATTTAGTTAGCATTTATGTGTACCCCAAGTGCTACAGTAGTTCTTAGGTAGACAAAAATTACAAAGCACTTTTTCACAAAATGCATAATTTAGTACAACAATCTTATAAGGTAGCTGATGAGGATAATATTAATGCTTTTTTTTTTTTTTTTTAGACAGAGTCTTGCTCTGACACCCAGGCTGGAGTGCAGTGGCACAATCTCGGCTCACTGCAATCTCCGCTTCCTGAGTGAAAGTGATTCTTCTGCCTCAGCCTCCCCAGTAGCTGGGACTACAGGCGTGCGCCACCACACCTGGCTATTTTTTGTGTTTTTAGTTGAGATGGGGTTTCACCATGTTAGCCAGGCTGGTCTTTTACTCCTGACTTCAGGCAATCCACCCACCTCGGCCTCCCAAAGTGCTGGGATTACAGGCGTGAGCCACCGCATCCAGCCTATTAATGTTTTTTTACAGATAAGCAAAGTGAGACTCAGAGAGGTTAAACAATTTGCCCAAAGCCATAAGGGTAGTCAGAGGACAAAGTTAGAGCAGAGCCAAGGTTCCCTGACCCCTAAATCAATGTCTTTCTACCATACTACCATATATCCTGTGTCTTCCCTGCTTTGAGCCCCCAGCATTGTACCATAGATAACAAGTGTTTATGCAAAGTAGATGATTTATGCAAAGTAGATGATCAATAACTGTGAAGATGAGGTTGATGATGCTATCTCTCTGCCTTCGATGTGTTGATTTGTCTATTTGCGTAATGTATTTCTCACCATGCCAAAATTTACCTTAGACTTATCCTATGTAGATTTTACCAAGAAATTAAAAGTTATAAAAGACTAGGGCTCAAGTTTTTGCATTTGGACAGGCTAGTCAAGGTTTAATTAAAAGCTATCTTACTGAGTACCTACCATGTGCCATAAATATTTACTGGAAGAATGAATAATCTTATGTAGAATTATATAAAATAATAATCTCTTATAGAACAGTCCTGATAATAATCCTATTTAGAATTATATAAAAGTAAGCTGCTAGCCAGGCGCAGTGGCTCATGGCTGTAATCCTAGCACTTTGGGAGGCTGAGGCGAGAGGATCACGAGGTCAGGAGATCAAGACCATCCTGGCCAACATGGTGAAACCCTGTCTCTACTGGAATACAAAAAATTAGCCGGGCGTGGTGGCGCAAACCTGTGGTTCCAGCTACTCTGGAGGCTGAGGCAGGGGAATCGCCTGAACCTGGGAGGCAGAGGTTGCAGTGAGCCGAGATCACGCCATTGCACTCCAGCCTGGAGACAGAGCAAGACTCTGTCTCAAAAAAAAAAAAAAAAAAAAAAAAAAGTAAGTTGCTATTATCACAATCCAGTTGGAGAAAAAAAGTCTTATTTTATAAGACCATAAAATAATATGTAATAAGTGCAGCACTCTGACATAGTGGTTAAGAGCACAATATGCATTCACGTTTTTAAGGTTCTGGGGATAGAAGTGAAGAAGACAAAATGATTCCTGCTGTCATGAAGCTTCTACTCTGGCTTTCTCTCATAACTGCTACTCTTACCTTGAAAGCCTTAGACACTTCCTAAGGCTCTCCATAATTAATAACAACTGCTATCATTTACAGTATGCTTGCTAAGATTAGTGTGTTTGATCCTCTCAACAACCCTATGAAGAAGGTAGCATTACTGTCAACCCTATTTTCCAGCTAAGAAAACTAAGGCACAGAGAAGATCACACAGCTAATAAGTAGTAGAACTGGCTTTGTACCCAGGCAGTCTGTCTACAAAGCTCACCTGCTTAGCCAATATGTGGGAGGATATCCAGGTCTTGTGGGACATGAAGCTTATATAATTCTAGGAGCTCTCTTTGAGAAAAAAGAATACAACAATACAAACAGAAAATTAGCTACAGGGCCTTGGAAGGGGCCCATGAAAGATTTACATTTTATAAGATTCACAGTAAATCTGCCTTTAGGCCGGGCGCGGTGGCTCACGCTTGTAATCCCAGCACTTTGGGAGGCCGAGGTGGGCGGATCACGAGCTCAGGAGATCGAGACTACGGTGAAACCCTGTCTCTATTAAAAACACAAAAAAATTAGCTGGGCGTGGTGGCGGGCGCCTGTAGTCCCAGCTACTCGGAGAGGCTGAGGCAGGAGAATGGCGTGAACCTGGGAGGTGGAGCTTGCAGTGAGCCGAGATTGTGCCACTGCACTCCAGCCTGGGTGACAGAGCGAGACTCCATCTCAAAAAAAAAAAAAAAAATCTGCCTTTAGCTTCACGGTAAACCCATCTGTGCCTCTATGCAATACCCTAAGCATGACTCTGTTGTTATAATAAAGACTGCCCTAACCCAAATACCTAGAAGGTGGTTGAGTGCAGAGAGCAGGAAAATAAGCATTATCATTTTCCCAATGTGAAACTGTAGATAGGACTTTCTGGTGCTCCACGCCCAGTCAGTGAGCATTCATAAAACACCAGCTATATGCTGAGCATTATGCTAACACGCTAACCTGCAGAAAATACAAAAGCCTATAATCCCAGCACCTTGGCAGGCCAAGGCCGGTGGAGCACCTGAGGTCAGGAGGTCGAGAGCAGCCTGACTAATATGGTGAAACCTCATCTCTACTAAAAATAGAAAAAAAAATTAGCTGGGCCTGCTGGTGTGCACCTGTAGTTCTAGCTACTCAGGAGGCTGAGACAGGAGAATCGCTTGAACCCAGGAGGCAGAGGTCGCAGTGAGCCAAGATCGCACCACTGCACTCCAGCCTGGGTGACAGAGCTAGATTCCATCTCAAAAAAAAAAAAAAAGTATACATATCTGTAGATATACTCTCAAAGAGCTAGTTTATGTATCCAGCACTATATAAATGCAAAATGAGACTAATACAACAGTAGCTGCCCTTGAGAAATTGAAATAACAAATAAGCACTTAATGTTTATTATGTAAACGGTATTCCTATAAGCGGATTATAATTTGTGAGTTAGATACTAATATTACCGTCATCCTTATTTTACAGATGGAGAAACAGATCAAGGAGTGGCAAAGCTTGGATCTGAATTCAGATGTGCTCATTCTCAAGCCATATTCTTAAGCACTCTACTACTCTTCTCCAATTGTTTTGGAAACATGAAACAATTGGAGATCTGAAGCTTCAAAACTCCTACCAACCACCATCTCCTTCATGAAGCCTTCCCTGCCCAACCCAGATGGGTCAGGTTTCTCTCCACATAGCTTTCCACATTCTCCTCGCTCATTGCTGTATTAACAAGTCCCTGTTGCCTCCTTTCTTAGGCCATAGGCTTCTTGAAGGCTATGTCCCAAGAACCTGGTAGGTAATCAACAAATATTTGAGAAATCAATGAATAAATGAGCAACACATGTTAGGGTATGGTCAAGTGGTCTGTTGTTCTGTGGTAAATAATTTACCTGCTGTAGGTTTTAAGTGAGACTTGAGCATGAAAGTAAGATTAGAAAAGTGGAAGGGAAAGAAAAATATTTCAGGGGATGGAAACAGCCTGAGCACAAAAGCAGCAATGGGAACGATCATGTCATGAAAAATGCATTTGTTTCCCACTGCTTCTGTAATGAACTACCACCAAATGAGTGGTTTAAAACAACACACATTTATTCGCTGATAGTTCTGGAGGTTAGAAGCCTAAAATCAAAGTAACAGCAGGACTGTGTTCATTCTGCAGGCTTCAGTGGATAATCTGTTTCCTCACCTCTTTCAGCTTCTGAGGCCACTCACATCCCCAGACTTGTGGCCCCTTCCTCCCATCGCTCCAACTCCGTGCTTCCGTAGTCTCATCTTCTACGACTGCCTCTGACTCTCCAGCCTCCCTCTTAAAAGCACCCTTGTTATTATTACTATTGGGCCCACTCAGAGAACCTAGGATAACCTTACCATCTCAGGCTCCTTAACCACATCCTTTTCCTAAGTTAGGTGTTGTATTCACAGGTTCCCTAGGTTCTGGGGATTAAGATGTAGACATCTTTGGAAGGCCATTATTCAGCCAACCACAAAAGGGAACAGTAAAAGCATAGTGCAGGCTCTGCAAAGGTTCTGTCTCTATGAGGCCGCAGGGTAAATGGATAGAACGTGGGCCAGGCTTCTTTCCAGGCTTAGGCGTCTGGACCTGTTCTAATAGACAACAGAGAGCCACCATAGAGTGTTAAGAAGGATCAAGTCACTAAGAAAATAATGTTTTTAAAAGATTTATTTGGCAACCGTGTTGTTACTTGCTTCAATTGAAGCCATCTTTTTTCAACACGATAATAATAACTGGTTGTATATAGGGTTTTATTTTTATAAAAGTTTCACATATAAACCTATCTAGAAGGTATTATTATCTCTGTTTGAAAGATGAGGAAACTGAGCTCGGAGCAGTTGAGTGACTTTTTATAGAAGATTTTATATACATACCCTACACTTGACAGAACAGAGCTAGATAATTTGAGGACACAGTGTCGTGTCTGGGGTAAGTTTCTACTTATCCCAGTAAGTACAAAAGGCTTTGGAAGCTGACCAGAGTCCAAATATTAATTCTGCCCTTTACTCACTATGTGACTTTGACCAAGTTATATCACTTCTCTAAATTTCATTTCCCTTATCTATAAAATGTGACTAATAATAGTGCCTGCCTCACAGGTTTTATGAGGATTAAAGAACATAATGCTAGTAAAGAAACTACTTGACACAGAGCAATCAATAAACAGTAGCTACTATTATTATAATACCACCTCCTTTCTATAACATCTCTCTCAGATGAGACCATCGAAGATCATACTTTAGATTAGCTTACATTTCAACACAGGAAGATTCAAAACTGAATTTAAAAGAAGCCACTGAAGATAGGTTTCACAGTACCTTCTAGTACATGAGCTTTCTAGTTCCTCCCAATTAAAAAAAATTAGATGTCTTCATAATGTATATTAGACAATGCCCTGAAAGTATGTTAACAATTTAAATTCCAACCCTCTGTTGTTTTCAGTGTAATTTCCTGTAAACCATAGTTATTCTTCAATCAAGGTCTGATTTTGTTTGGATGGGTTACACTGCGAAAGACCATATAAGGTACATATAGTTTCGCGGTCAACCTGCACGAATTGGTTTGTAAACTTCAGCGGACAAGCGAGCACTTGCCAAGTGGTCTGAATTGACCTTTACTTTGTGCCCATCTCTAGGAGGAATGAATGAACACCAGTAGTCTGCTGGCCTGCCTGGCCTGCCTGGTGTCTGGCATCCAGAGACTTTCCTGGCTGACCTTTTGGAGAATGTCCAACATTGAGAAAATGGAATCCAAAAGAAGACACAGAAGCAGGCTCCATGTTTTCAGAGACTGCGCCACATTGGTCATTGGAGTTAAATGTGTTCATATCCATCGGCTCTGTGCTCTGTCACGCAAAATATTAAAATGAAATGCTAGGAGAACAGTTTGAAGCAATCCTTCCTGTTCTTGAAAATCACCTTTAGCTGCTGAGAACGCTGGTAATCCCTTTGTAGCTTACCGGGGACACATTTATCAGTGAGGCAGCTAAGCCAATTGCGGCTGCATTCACAGGTGACCGTGCTGTCTGCCTGCCTTCCCAGAGATACAAGAAACAAAACCAAAGTGATAGAGAGGATCTGGCATTGCAAATTCACCCAAGAGAGGAGCCCAGGCCAGACTTCTGTTTTTATGGACGGGAACATTCGCTCCTCAGTGGCCTTGCCTCTGAATTCACAGGCTCCTCTTACAATGCAAGCCACAATTCTGAAAAATAAAAGGGGATCTCAAGCAGAAAAAGAGATTACAAATAAGGATCATTCAACAACAATAACCAAAAAATAAACCCTGGCAGCCACTGTGCTAAGCAGCCCTGGCGGATGCCAGTCTTGCCTTCTCAGTTCCTGCTCTGATCGGTAGCACAACAAATGATCTAGTTTCCTAAATCCGGTGGGCTCTGATTGCAGACGCAGGAGAGCAAGCTGCATTTAAATGTGAAAAGCTGTTACTGATAGAGCCCTCCTGGCAGTTACAAAAAGTACTTTTTACATATAAAAAGCATGTTTGGCAAATTCCGCTGTTTTTGCTGCTAAGTTATACAATATTGTAACAGACAACAAAAAGCAACAAATTAACACCCATCTTCCCATTAACAAATGATCCCACCCATCCCTTCATAGCTTTTAGATTTCCTTTAGAAATCAGAGAATTTGAAATGAAAAAAAAAATCCCATTACTGTTCTGTTGCTCCTAAAACACCTCTTTTTTAAAAAGCAATAACTAAAAGCATTTTTTAAAAGTCAGAATCACAATAAACTGTTAGGCTCAGGTCACATGTATAGTAATGTGAGTTATTTCCCTTCTCTTAAGACGTTTACCTTTTTCCCCCCATTTAGCCTGTTTTTTTTTTTTTTTTTATTTTAACAGTTCAATACATATTTTTCCAAGCTCCACTTGCCAAACAAAAGAGTTTAGCCTCAGTGTTACTCCTCTGACAAATATCCTTATGGTATTGCACATGTGAGAGCCATTGATAAACAAATTAAAATTCTGTCCCAGCTCAGAGCTCAGCTGGCCCATTTTATCTTGCAGTATGGGTTTGTAAAGGTCTGGGTGTCTGTCATCCTCCCCTAACCTTGTCTTTGTCAAAGGGATACAAAAGCCTGCCCGCTCGGGGCCCTTACGATACTGATTAGTGTGAGTGACAAAGTGGTGCTGCAAGTCCACTCAGCCTTTCATAATAAATCTATCAAAGAGTAATAGAATTCCATCAATCCTGCATCATCCCCGAGGGTCGCTGGGCTGGGATGGAAAGTGTGTTCCGTTGGGATTGTACAACTGTTATTATTCAATTACACTCTTTTCTTCCTAGTTAAAGACCATGATATCATTATCACTTAATGAATACATATAATTGGATCTGGACTCTATGTTTGGCTGATGAATACCACTCACTATTCATTCAGTCTCAGCTCATCTTCTGACCATTTATTATAGACTTTTGGCTGAAAACCATGATGACAAAGGGAATTTGAAATTAGCTGCGATTTTATTCAATGCTCAGTTAGACACAAAGACAAAATAAAATGTTGATGCCTAAATGAGTTGAGAATGAATTAAGAAGTTTTGCCTAACTCAGCAGTGTCTGATTTACTCATACTTAGTACACACACAAACAACCACAATCTCTTTCACACACATATATACACACAGAGTTAGCAACAAAACTGTTTAAAATGTTCAATAACTTCTAAAAATGAGTTTTATTTTTGAAAATCCTGAAGTGTTTTAATGTAATGAAGGGAAGATTTACTATTTTAATCTCATTAAAAAAACATGTATTAGTTGTAAAAGTGTCGACACACATACACTTACACTCACACACACATGAAAATCTTCAGTTCAACCCTAGCCACCAATTTTATGATTAAATAATATTTAAATTTGACAAAGCAGAAGTGCTTCCAATACAGTATATTTATTACACCAAATATCAAGTCCATCATTAAGTTTCATCATACAGTGTGCCCCCAAAGGAAACTAGCCCTCCTATTCATATTGTTGGGAGTAAATGTAGCATACCTCCTTTGGATCACTGGTGAACAGGCTACCTCATTAATCCTAGTTAGTAGATGCTGCCGGGCATGTGGAGCCGCCAAATCCAGATGCTACCCACAGAGGCTCTCCAGGCAGTTGGGGAATCACGGAGTACCACCTCAAGCCCTCCATACATCACTTCAAATTAAATTTACATTAAGTGCTACTCCATCAGAGCTGAGAGAAGCTGACATCTTTGGAAAATGCAGATGATAATCCATTAAATCCTATTATATACATGTCTTCTAATTTTACTTAAGCCCATGCATACCAAAGTATGAGTTTGTGTTAAAAATTAAAGACCCTTTTACTAGAACAAAAGACTTTATGAACTGTTGACTTTGGGAGGTTTTATTACAGGGGCAGGCTAGTCTGTCAAGACAAGTAGACTTTTTCTGTACAAATTCTAGTTAAATATTCCTTCTGAGGATTTGTGTCGGTTTTGGTTTTAAAACACATCCTCTTTCCCCCTTCTCCGTCATCCCCCAGGCTCTCCAAATAACACGGTCCTTTTCAACCTCCATATAGTGTCCTAATAGTGTCTGCGTTAAATGTTATGAATGAGACGGTGGAACACATATTGTCTCCTTTTGCAATTAAGAAAATATTTGCTGGCAGCTTCCAAACTGGCAACAAGAAGAAGATGCTATAAAATCATCACAGTGAAAAGCTAAGGTTTAATTAGGCTATTATCACATATGTTAATCCCTTTATACTTTCATAGTCCTTAGTCACAGCTACTTTTACTTTGATTAGTCTCTTCTAATTTCATAGCAGTGATCTTATTATTTTTGATCCTAAGCTCTTAAATTTGTACATTTAGCTGCAGTCTTTTATGTTGACATTTCTGTGTAATTTGTTTTTCTGTAGCTAAAATCTGAAATAATCTGAAATTGGAAAATATTCAGAAGACCATGAAAATTGATGACTATTTGGACAAAAGATTCTACAGCAAGCCAGAAAACTTCTACCCAGAAATAACACACACACACACACACGCACGTGCGCGCGCGCACACACACACAATTAATTTAAAAGCTATTTATCAAACCTTTTAAATTTTAATCACAGTTTGGTTTCCCTACACTGGATTTTTACACATTAAAGCCATTTATTTAAGAATGTGCCACTGTATGTGTCTATATTTCAATGAAAGTGCTCTTTATCGATAAGAATTAGAGCCCTTCACTCAAGCCCGAAGTTTTTTACATCTATCACTTTTCTCAGACAATATTCAATTCATTTCTTTGTTGGCTTCTATTTATGGCATTAAAAGATTCCACAGGTATCAGTTTAATCAAAGTTTACTTCTAGCAAAAATCTTTCACATATATACTATTATAATTCTTGTTTTTTAAAACAAAAAGTGAGTCCCCAAAAGGTTAAGTAATACAGAATAATAAAAGTATCTACCTCATAAAAGGTTCGCAAGGATTAATATTAATGTATGTAAAGTGTATGGTATATACCAGGCTTTCTATTAATGGTTACATTTGTTTTTATGTATTAAAAAAAACTCCTATTTGGGATTAATTTCGTGAAATTTTTACTTTAACATATGTAAATAATTGTTCACAACTTTTACCACAATATTTATTAAATACTAGACTCCCTTGGATTTAGGAAGGATACTAGCTAAGGCCAACATTAGGCCCAACAGAATGAATATTAAGCTGATACCCTTTCCTACACACTTCCAAGGTTAAAAGCCCAGATCCTTGACTAAATGACCAAAAATACATGAAATTCATATTAATAATCACTGATTATTAAACTGCACTATTATCGTGTGGTCACTTCCAAGGAGCCACTTGAAAACAAGTATGGGAGATCTCACAGAGAATTATCCCAACTCTGTCACTTTCCTTTTTGCAAGTTCTAAATCCCTATCAAAGAAGGTCAAAGGGAAGATAATAAACAAGACTCCATAGGGATACATAGAGGAAAAACCAATCTGATTCCATATTCTGGAAGTCCTTGAACAAGTCCTAGCTTCACAATCTCCTATATCATGTTGCCTGCTTCACAGTTCCACTTAGACATGTTGACCTCAACTGTCCAAAATCAAACTCTTGATTGCCACCCCGCCTAAGCTTGCTCTTCCATCAGCCATCCACGTCTCAATGGTACCACCATCCACCCAGCTGCTCATACCAAAAATGCAGGCGTCATCCTTGGTTTTCCTCCTTCTCTCACAACTCCCATACAATTTATCATGAAATCCTGTAGGCTCTACTCCCCACTCTATCACAAATACATTCTTTCCTGCCCTAACGCAAGCCGTCATCGTCTCTCACCTGCATTGCTACAAGAAGCTCCGACTTCCGTATCTCCACTCCTTCTCCACACAGCAGCCAGATCTTTTTAAAAATGACATAATTCACACATATAAAAAAGCAAAAAAGTGTAAATACCCATGTCCATCACCTAACTTTTAAAAATATTATCGTATTTGCTTCAGGTCTTTTTCTTTAAGAAATAAAATATAACTGAAGGACCTATGTATCCATTCCCAGTTCCATTCACATTATTCTCACTTTAGAAATAATAATTGTCCTAAATTTAGCTAATTTAGTAATGTTTCTTTCTTCTTTTTTTTTTTTTTTTTTTTTTTTGGTGAGACAGAGATTTACTCTTGTTGCCCAGGCTGGAGTGTAACCCTGGTGGTTAACCATGTTGAACCATGTGTGTGACACTCAAAGGACAGTAGAGCAACAGACAGAAGGACTCTAGGCCCCGGATAACTTGGTGAAGCAGAACTTGGTGAAAAACTTTGTGAGAAAAAAATTAATGTCTATCTGGTTTTAAGCCTCTATTATTTTTAAGTCTGTCACATTCAGTCAATCTATATCCAATCCATGGCCTCGGTTCAAATATCATTTCTTCACCAAGCCTTCCCTGGCTACCCCTTCTAGAGTAGCTCCATCCTCACATGTACTATGTCACTCTCTAGCACAGGGTCCCCAACATGCCATTGCACGTTCTCGGCTCACTGCATCCTCCACCTCCCAAGTTCAAGCGATTCTCCTGCCTCAGCCTCCCGAGTAGCTGGGATTACAGGCATGTGCCACCATGCCAGGCTAATTTTGTATTTTTAGCAGAGATGGGTTTTCACCGTGTTGCCCAGGCTAATCTCGAACTCCTGACCTCAGATGATCTGCCCACCTCAGCCTCCCAAAGTGCTGGGATTATAGGTGTGAGCCACTGCGCCTGGCCAGTAATTTTCATTTCTATAGATGGGATTTTACTTTTATTACAAATTCATGAATATCATTTGGGATTGAGTTAATCTGCATGTAACAGAAAACCCAAACAATAGGGGTTTATAAAGAAATGGGAGTTTGACATTTTTACATAATTGAGAGGCTTGGGGTAGGCAGTTCAAGCAATGAGGTTGGCTTCATGTCTCAAAGACTAGGGCTAAATTATTTGGGATTTTCTTCGTTTTCCCCTAATGGTTGCTCTAGCTTTAATCATTTGTGACTCATTTCTGGGAAAGAGAAAGAAAGATGGGCTGATAGCAAAAAATTACATTAGCTGAGTATCTCCTACCTAACAACAACTTCTTATTTATTTATTTATTTATTTATTTATTTATTTATTTATTTATTTATTGAGACAAGCTCTCACTCTGTTGCCCATGCTGGAGTGCAGTGGTGCAATCTCAGCTGACTGCGACGTCCATCTCCCTGGCTCAAGAAATCCTCCCACTTCAGCCTGCCGAGTGGCTGGGACTACAGGCACACACCACCATGGCTGGCTAATTTTTGTATTTTTTGTGGGGATGGTGTTTCACCATGGTGCCCAGGCTGGTCTCAAACTCCTAGGCTCAAGTGATCTGCCTGCCTCAGCCTTCCAAAGTGCTGAGATGACAGGCATGAGCTACCATGCCCAGCCTTCTAGCCTCTGCTTACATTCTTTTTTCAGAACCATGACATAACCTATACCTGCAAGAGAAGCTGAAAAATAGTTTTCCACTTGGACATATTCCTACCACAATAAAAGTAAAGTTATGCCATTATGGAAGAAGAGGAGACTAGATATTTGGTAGGCAACTCGCAGTCTTTTCTACAGTATGTACCCTTAAGTAAGATATTGATTTGAATGACTTTAAACTTTATATAAATAAAATCACTCATAAATTAAATTATACTGTACGTTAGTATTAAAATTTTCTCCTTTCGATCAACATACTTTTGAGATTTAGCTATATTTATATATATAAAACTAATTTATTCATTTCACTACTTCAAAATAATGCCCTTTAGGAATGTACCACAACTTATCAATTTATTAATCCATTCTGTTTATGTACAATGGGTTGTTTTAAATTTCCCAGTGAACATTCTCTTATATGTCTCCTTCAGAGTAAAAATAAATCAAATTTCATTTTTTCTTCTTAAAGTTCTCCAGAGGTTTTCCATTACATTAAAATAAAATCTAACTTTTCATGCAACATTCTATATGAGCCATTCCCTACTTACCTGCCCAATTGCACTTAGTTCTGCTCTCTCTTGTGCTCATTCTTCTCCATACGTAGTGATCACCTTTCATGCCTACCACATTCCTTCCTCAGAGCCAGGGTCTGATCAAGGTTTTGTAGGGCTTGAAGCTTATTCAGTTTAGGTACAATTATATAAAATTAAGTGCAGGGTGTTTGATGGTGCCAATGCAAGTGAGATGCCCTGGTACTTAAGCTTCATTTATCTTCACGGAAAACCCACCTCTGCTCAGGGTCATTGAAATTCTACTCTTTCTGCTTGGAATGCTATTGCCCAAGTTGCTCTTCCCCTGGCTCCATGTCATCATTCAGGTCTTAGCAGAAACTTCTAGTCCTCTAATATCTATTCTCCCCTTCTGCCATACTAATAGAATATTTAGCTGAGTACATGATTACTCAATTAAAAATCACATTTCCTAGCAGGCAACTAGATATAGCTCTATTATTATGTCCTGGCCAATGGGATGAGAGGAAAATGATGTGTCTAGTTTGAGGGTTATTCCCTGAAAGGGAGTACATTTTTATAAAGGGTTACCTTCTTTTTCCCCCTTTGTCTTTCCCACTGGCTGGAGTGTAACCCTGGCGGTTAACCATGTTGAACCATGTGTGTGACACTCAAAGGACAGTAGAGCAACAGACAGAAGGACTCTAGGCCCCGGATAACTTGGTGAAGCAGAACTTGGTGAAAAACTTTGTGAGAAAAAAAATTAATGTCTATCTGGTTTTAAGCCTCTATTATTTTTAAGTCTGTCACATTCAGTCCATCTATATCCAATCCATGGCCTCGGTTCAAATATCATTTCTTCACCAAGCCTTCCCTGGCTACCCCTTCTAGAGTAGCTCCATCCTCACACGTACTATGTCACTCTCTAGCACAGGGGTCCCCAACCTATGAGCCACAAACCAGTACCAGTCTGTGGCCTGTTAATAACCGGTCTGCACAGCAGGAGGTGAGCAGTGGGAGAGTGAGCAAAGCTTCATCTGTATTTATAGCGGTTCCCCATTACCCGCATCATCACCTGAGCTCTGCCTCCCGCCAGATCAGTGGCAGAATCAGATTCTTATAGGAGTGTGAACTCTGTCGTGAACTGTGCCTGCGAGAAATCTAGGTTGCATGCTCCTTATGAGAATCTAATGCTTGATGACCTGTCACTGTCTCCTGTCACCCCCAGATGGGACCATCTAGTTGTGGAAAAACAAGCTCAGGGCTCCCACTGATTCTACATTATGGTGAGTTGTATAATTATTTCATTACATATTACAACATACTAATAGAAATAAAGTGCACGATAAATGTAATGCACTTGAATCATCCCAAAACCATCTCCCCAACTCTGGTCTGTGGAAATACTGTCTTCCTCAAAACTGGTCTCTGGTGCCAAAAAGTTGGGGATCACTGCTGTAGCACATAAGTCTATTTTATTTCCTTTATTGAATTTATCCTCACTTGAAAATATTGTGTTTATTTGTTTGCTTCTTTGTTTACTGTCTCTCGCCACTAAAAAATGAGTTTTATGGAGAAACCTTGTCTGCCTCTATAACTGCTGTATCCCCATTGCCATTACATACTGGAACAGTGTCTAGTATATAAGTACTCAATAATTATTTGCTGAATAAATGAAAGAATGAATCAGCAGGAAAAAAAAAATTTGTGTCCACTGGACTATAAGCTGTAGGAAGGTAGGGACAATGTCTGTTTATCTATTGTTAGGTCAACAGAAACTAGTAATTGCCCGATACACTTTTGTAAAATGAATGAAATGATAAACAAATGAATAAGAGTGAGTACATTTCAGAGGGCTCTTCTAAAATAAAAGTCAATCATAAAAGTTCAAACATAAGTATAATTTTATTTTTAAGGACACTTTAGCTTCCTGGGAAAGTCATTTGTTCATTAGGGAATAAGAAAAATAGCAATACTCCTATACATACTAAACATAAAATGTTCAAAGAAAGAAACTTAACTTTCACAAAAAGCCTAATGTGATTAATTTAAAATATAAGTACCAATAACATTAGCTGATATTTATTAAGGAGTTTTTTTTTAATCTTTATTTTAATTTTTGTGGGTACATAGTAGGCATATGTATTTACAGGGTACATAAGACATTTTGATACAGGCATGCGATACATAATAATCACGCCATGTAAAATGGGTATCCATCCCCTCAAGCATTAATCTTTTGTGTTACAAACAATCCAATTATACCCTTTTAGTTATTTTGAAATGTACAATTAAATTATTATTGACTATAGTCCCCCTGTTGTACTATCACCTACTAGATCTTATTCATTCTTTTTTTTTTTTTGAGACAGTTTCACTCTTGTTGCTCAGGCTGGAGTGCAATGGCACAATCTCGGCTCACCGCAACCTCCGCCTCCCGGGTTCAAATGATTCTTCTGCCTCAGCCTCCCGAGTAGCTGGGATTAAAGGCACATGCCACCACGCCCGGCTAGTAGAGACAGGGCTTCTCCATGTTGCTCAGGCTGGTCTCAAACTCCCAACCTCAGGTGATCCACCCACCTCGGCCTCCCAAAGTGCTGGGATTACAGGTGTGAGCCACCGTACCCGGCCTTATTCATTCTTTCCAACTACTTTTTTGTACCCATTTACCATCCCCACCTCCCTGCCACTGCCTACTATCCTTCTATCCTCTAGTAACCCTCCTTCTGCTCTCTATCTCCATGAGTTCGACTGTTTTGATTTTTAGATCCCACAAATAAGTAAAAACATGCGACGTTTGTCTTTCTGTGCTCAGCTTATTTCACTTAGCATAATGACTTCCAGTTCCATCCATGTTGCTGCGAATGACAAGATCTTCTTTTTCATGGCTGAATAGTACCCCATTGTGTATAAATAACATTTTCTTTATCTATTCATCTGTTGATGGACACTTAGGTTGCTTCCAAAGTTTGGCTATTGTGAACAGTGCTGCAACAAAAATGGGAGTGCAGATATCTCTTCAATACACTGATTTCCTTTTTGGGGAATAGGGATATATACCCAGCAATGGGATTGCTGGATTATATGGTAGCTCTATTTGCAGTTTTTTGAGGTATCTCCAAACTGTTCTTCGTAGCGGTTGTAGTAATTTACATTCCCACCAACAAAGGGTTTCCTTTTCTCCACTTTCTCATCAGCATTTGTTATTGCCTGTCTTTTGGATATAAACCATTTTAACTGGGGTGAGATGATATCTGATTGTAGTTATTAAGGACTTATTATATTCTAGGCCCTGTGCTAAATGGTTCCCATCTATTATCTCATTTAATCTTCATAACAATGCTACAAATAGGTAATAAACATCCATGATCTCTTATCTGAACCACTTGGAAGCCAGATATGTTTTGGTATTCAAACTCCTCAGAAAATTAATAGAGCACATATACTATACGTAACACCTCTAGCAGGATCTTGGGCAATGCCCCATAGTCAAATACTTTAATATTTTTACAGAGAAGCATATTCACTAGTGGGTACATAAAGACTATAAGTAACCTCATATCTACTTAAGTTAGATTTATGAGTTCAGACCAGGGCAGGTTTTTCCTGACAAATAAGTTACAAAAACTTTTGGTTTTCAGAGATTTTGGATTTTAGAATTGTAAATAATAAATTGAGAGTTTGATCATTTCAGTTTAACAGTGAAGAAACTTAAGAGCTTGTCCAAGATTAGAGAGAGATTAGGGAAGAGTAGATTTAAACCCAGATAATCTGGTTGAAAATTGATCATGCTTATCCATTTTACTATAGTACCTGAAAATTCCATGTTACTTAGGTGTTCATTCTGAATCATGGGAGATGTTCAGCCTGAGGGGCTCAACTCTGCCCTGCAGAGGAAATGTACACATCAGGGTGCTGGATAAACTAGGTAGCCCTTAAAATGTCTCCTCATCCCAAGACTCTATTATCTTTTGAAAACATATATCTTATGCTAATTCTAGTTCACAGACCACATTTGTAAATGGCCTTTTGTGGTGGTTCATGAAACTGACACTTGTTTCATTCATTCACTTAACAAATAAGGTACTAAGCATTCACCCTATGCTTAACAACGTAAGGTGATGTGAAGACTTGCTGTACATGGTCCATGATCTCAGAGAGTCTGCAATCCAGGTGAAGAGATGTGACATAAAAACAGAAAAAAATTAAATAATCTTGTAAACTGTACTGGTTACAAGCCAAAGTGAGAAAAACCGAAGGGATGAAGCAGACAGTAAATGTTCCCAGAGATGAGAGATAGAGAAATCACTATGGGCTCATGGAATTAAGCAAGGTTTCATGGAGAAGCAGCAGCTGCGCCTTAATGAATGGGAAGGATTGCTATGGATATCGAAAAGGGGGGTGGCATTTCAGGGACAGGCTGTGACCCACAACTTTGTATCACCTAGTAAAAGGTTGTATTTACAGTCAACATATGCACATGACTTGGGAGACATTCATTTTAAATGAATGCACATAGGACAAATAGTAGGCACTCTCAAATGTGTCTTTCAGTTCACATACATTATAAAGGATCCTCACATAAGCAGTTTTATAAACCTTGAGAAAGTTGCTTTGTCTATTTTCAAGCAGGTAGTATTCCAAGTGATTTTGCAGTGAAAGAATCAGCCTTAAAATCAATCAGGTACCTAAGAAACAAAAGCTGCCTCTGGGACAGAATATTCAAGTGAACTCTCTAGGAGAGACTACCTTCTCCACTATTCAGCAGCATATCTTGAAGCACTGAATTGATTTACACTTCCAGTGTCCTTCAAGATTCCATAACTTTAGGGCAGCTACATAAATATGTCTTATGACAAATACATACTACTGTATCAGTATAATATAACCAGTAACATCATATGCATTTATAAATATGTTGATATAGCTAATATTTATGTATGAAGAGAAATCATATGGAAAATTTACCCTAAATTTAAAAGCGAATTGTCACTTTTCAGTACATTCTCTAAAACAAGCTTCCAAATCTCTGACATTATTTCTTTTTTAATAGAATGTCCCTAAATTGAATTTAAGCCCAGAAGTTATTTCTTCTTGCCTACAAAAAAATGTATAAATAGAATGGCACATATTTTTAAAATTAATGTGATGTTGAGTTGCGCCACTTGGGTACATATTAAAAGGACCAGCAGAACCAAGTGGCAATTACCAAGCTTCCCTTAGAATATCAGAAAGGTGATGACACCGCTTTCTCTGTCTGCTTTAGGAGAGCAAAAATAAGACGTGGTTTCAAAGGAACCCAGTACAGTTCTTGATGGGTTCATGCCATTTCAAGTCATTCCTTTCATATTTTCCACTCCATGGATCAATAGTGATTGAATACCAGTAATGTACACAAAGACGGAGCACGTTCCCTTCCACCTTAAATTTCAGTCTGCATTCTTTTTGGAATCTTTCTTTTTCCATTTTCATTCATTCCCTGGGACACTCTGAAATTCTTCTTTTGGTCTTTTAGAAAATAAATACTCACTATTGTGATTAATACGACAGAGAATAATCATAGGGAAATATATATTTTAAAAATACATCTGCAGGAGAACATTTTAAATATTACTCAATAATTTTTGTTCTCAAGAAGTCCTTTATTCTTCTACCATTAAAATGAAAGCTTGGTGCTAAAGCTTATGTACCCAAGGGAAGGTAAAATCCAGACAACAGATTTTCTCTTTGTTTGAAAAACAAAAAAATGTTCTTAAATTCCTGACAAAAATAATTTTAAAAGCCTACAAGTGCTCGGCTTTGTTTTGTTGGTAAGGTTGGGTGCTTGTTTTTTGAGAGAGAGCAAAGGTTTTCTTTTAAAAGAGAGGAGGGTAAACTTCTCGGAACATAAAGTCTGTAGCTAAAAAACAAAATTGGAAATAAGGCATGATGATAGAAGATCCATGTTTGAAAGTTAGGCTGAAGAAAGATGTGAGAAGGGAAACGAGAGGAATGAAATTTGCCACTGATGTGAGTCTCAAAGAAGGGAGCCTGTGCTCTGGTTTCTCCAGGCCCAAGCCTGGGTGGAATGACAACAGAAATCTCAGAAAGGGGCAGCCAGGCACGGTGGCTCATGCCTGTAATCCCAGCACTTTGGGGAGCCAAGGCGAGTGGATCGCTTGGGGGCATGAGTTCAAGACCAGCCTGGCCAACATGGCGAAACACCATCTCTACTAAAAATACAAAAATTAGCCGGGTGTGGTGGTGGGTGCCTGTAGTCCCAGCTACTGGGGAGGCTGAGGCATCAGAATTGCTGGAACCCAGGAGGCAGAGGTTGCAGTGAGCCGAGATTGCGCCTCTGCACTCCAGCCTGGGCAACAGAGCAAGGCTGTCTCAAAAACAGAAAAAAAGAAATCTCAGATAGGTTTGGGAGATTCCAAGAAGACATTTGTGCTTTGCTTCCTGGCTACAGTCCAGAAATACAGCAAGATTCATAAAGAAAACCCCTGTACCAGAAGCATCCTGAAGGATAAGGGGACACCTTGGCATAAGGCATGGACGATACCAACTGGAAGTCATGGTAGGAGAACAGACACTGAAGCAGATATGAGAGTGACTAATGATTAGCGGAGATTATAGACCAGATTTTTCCTTCTCCTGAGACCATGGCAAATTAAATCCCAAGGAACTTAAATGCCACTGTAGGGAGAAAAAGAGGGAAGACTGGAATCCTAAATCGGGCTGCGTTTACTTGAAATAATCAGTAATTATATTGGCAAATAGAAAGAACAAGAAAAGAATTTCAAAAGCCCTCCCCATTATAGACACCACGCTACCTGCTTTCATATCCATACAATCTACTTCCATCCAATTACTATGGAAAATGTCTATGATTCTATCTAAATTCTAGTTCTCCAGTTGTGCACTGGATCCTATCCTCTCTCATCTACTCAAGAGCTATGCTCCAGCAATTGTCTCTTCTCTCTCCTATACCATCAATTTTTCCTTCTTTTCTAGATTGTTCCCATCAGCAAATAAACATGCTATACTTACTTCCATCTTTAAAAAATAAAAAGCCCTTCCTTGATGAATAAGATATTTACACAGCACTAGAATATTGCCCCATAGTTTTTTTTACCTAATTACAAAATGGAAAAGGTACTTTATAATGGAGAAATCTGGCAATTGCTATTTTAACTAAGAGATCATATTTGCCATCAATAACAGTGGACAACCAAATGTTACGTGCCTCCTGATGGGATGTAATATAAAGTACACAACATAACTTTAAGGAATATTCTTGCCAAAAGTGTTTAACCTGAATTTAATTAAACACCTAAGTTAATTTCCAGTTTGTAGGCTGTTTAGATGAAAAAAAGTTAATACAATGAACAAATAATTAGAAACAGGACAAATAATTAGAAACAAATAATTAGAAACAGTTGTTCATAGGACAACTAGCATAAATGCTTTACAAAATAACCATCATTAAGAAAAAAAGTCACTAAGAAACAAAAGCAAGAGAACTTTTTTATATTAATAAATATTAATGAGGCATAGTAATATACAATGTGTAAACTTTGGTTTCTGGGTTTCGAAATATAGAAAAGATTTTTGGGCCAGGTGCAGTGGCTCATACCTGTAATCCCAGCACTTTGGGAGACCAAGGCATGAGAATCGCTTGGGCCCAGCAGTTCAAGACCAGTCTGGGCAACATAGGAAGACCCTGTCTCTACAGAAAATTTTAAAAATTGTCTGGGCATGATGGTGCACAGCTGTGGCTCCAGCTATTCGGGAGGCTGAGATGGAAGGATCACTTGAGCCCAGGAGGTTGAGGCTGCAGTGAGCCATGATCATGCCACTACACTCCAGCCTGGGTGACAGAGTGAGACCCCGTCTCAAAAAAAAATTTTTTTTAGCTAACTGGGAGAACGTGAATATGACTGGATATTAGGTGATATGGAATTATCATTAACTTTTTCAGATGTGATAGTGGTATTGTGGATATATAGAAGAATGTCTTTATTCTTGTGATATGCAAATTGAAGTATTTATGGGTAAAGTGTCACAATATCTGTAACTTACTTTTAAAGCTCAGCAAACAACCTGAAGAGAAAGAGAGCAAGCAAATATGGCAAAACATCAAAAATTGTTAAATCCAGGTGAAGGATATATGGGTGTACATTATATTATTCTTTCCAATTTTCCAAAGCAAAAAGATTTTCTCTAATGTCCCTGTTGACAGTATATCCCTCTCAAGGCAATTAATGCTCCATTTCTCTGCTCCGTTTGGAAATTTTTTTTGAAGGACTTGTCTATGCTCTTTTACTTCCTCTCTTCCCATTCTCTTTTAAATCTCTTTGAAATAGCCTAACTCCCCACCTCTTCACAAAAACAGATGTTGGCAACGTCACTGATGACCTTCATGCAGTCAAATCAAATGATCAATTCTCAGTCCTCATCTTACTCAACCTATCAGCAGTGTTTGACACACTTGATTGGTCCTGCCTCTTGAAACACTTGCTTTACTTGACTCTAAGACAGCATGTTCTCTTGATTTTCCTCCTACTACAATGACAGCTCCTTCTATTCTCTTTTGCTGGACTATCTCATATACCTAAGCTTTAACACTGAGGTCTCCCAAAGCTCAGACCTGAGACCTCATCTCTATCTAGACTCCTTTTCTAGATAATCGCATACAGTCTCTGGACTTTAAATACCATCTATAGGCCGGGCGCGGTGGCTCACGCCTGTAATCCCAGCACTTTGGGAGGCCGAGGCGGGCAGATCACGAGGTCAGGAGATTGAGACTATCCTGGTTAACACGGTGACACCCCGTCTCTACTAAAAATACAAAAAAAATAGCCAGGTGTGGTAGCAGGCGCCTGTAGTCCCAGCTACTCGGGAGGCTGAGGCAGGAGAATGGTGTGAACCCAGGAGGCGGAGCTTGCAGTGAGCCCAGATGGTGCCACTGCACTCCAGCCTGGGTGACAGAGAGAGACTCTGTCTCAAAATAAATAAATAAAATAAATAAATACTGTCTATGTACTCTACTTGGACTTCTATCCTGAATTCCTACATTCAGATAC
Organism: Symphalangus syndactylus; assembly: GCF_028878055.3. Taxonomy (NCBI): domain Eukaryota; kingdom Metazoa; phylum Chordata; class Mammalia; order Primates; family Hylobatidae; genus Symphalangus; species Symphalangus syndactylus. The sequence goes on along the minus strand of NC_072434.2, from coordinate 49,485,863 downwards.
CAAATGCTTATTCAATAGCATTTACTTGTTCAGTAAACAATGCTTGGAAAACATCAATGCTTGGAAAACATATTCTTTCCTGTTGAATTATCTTTCCCATTAAATTCTTTTCAACAGGTTATTCACATGCAAAAGAATGAAGTTGGACTCCTACCTCACACAATATACAAAAATTACCTCAAAATGGATTATAGAAATAATTATAAAAAGAAGCAATATAAAACTCTTAGACAAAAACATAAGCATGAATTTTATGACCTCAGTTTAGGCAGTAGGTTCCTAGATATAATGCCAAAAACACTAGTGACAAAAGAAAAAATAGATAATTTTGGGCTTCTTCAAAATGAAAAACTTTTGTTCTTTAATGGATACCATTAAGAAGAGACAACCTACAGAGATTATCCTGGGTAACATAAAATAAAATAAAGAAAAGACAACCCACAGAATGGGAAAAAAATATTTATAAATTACATATGATAAAAGACTTGTAACCAATATACATAAGGGATTTGGGTGACTCAACCATAAAACTTCAATAACTCAATTTTAAAATGAGCAAAGAATTTGAATAGATATTTTTTTAAAAAGAAAACAAACAAATAGCCAATAAGCACATAAAAAGATGCTCAACATTCTTAGTTACTAGCGAAATGTAAATCAAAATCACAATGAAATACCACTTCACCACCACTAGGATGGCTATAATTAAAAAGACAGATAATAACAAATATTGGTGAGGATATGGAGAAACTGGAACACTCATATATTGTTGGTGGAAATGCAAAATGGTGCAGCCACTTTAGAAAATAGGCTGGGGTCTACAGAATGGGAGAAAATTTTTGCAATATATCCACCTGACAAAGGGCTAATATCCAGAATCTACAAAAAACTTAAACAAATTTATAAGAAAAATCAAACAACCCAATCAAAAAATGGGCAAAAGATATGAACAGACACTTCTCAAAAGAAGACATTTATGCAGCCAACAGACATGTGAAAAAATGCTCATCATCACTGGTCATTAGAGAAATGCAAATCAAAACCACAATGAGACACCATCTCATGCCAGTTAGAATGGTGATCATTAAAAAGTCAGGAAGCAACAGATGCTGGAGAGGATGTGGAGAAATAGGAATGCTTTTACACTATTTGTGGGAGTGTAAATTAGTTCAACCATTGTGGAAGACAATGTGGCAATTCCTCAAGGATCTAGAACTGGAAATACTATTTGACCCAGCAATCCCATTACTGAGCATATACCCAAAGGATTATAAATCATACTACGATAACGACACATGCACACGTATGTTTATTGTGGCACTATTCACAATAGCAAAGACTTGGAACCAACCCAAATGTCCATCAATGATAGACTGGATTAGGACAATGTGGCATATATATACCATGGAATACTATGCAGCCATATAAAAGGATGAGTTCATGTCCTTTGCAGGGACATGGGTGAAGCTGGAAACCATCATTCTCAGCAAATTATCAGAACACCGCATGTTCTCACTCATAAGTGGGAGCTGAACAATGAGAACACATGGACACAAGGAGGGGAACATCACACACTGGGGCCTATCAGTTGGTGGGGGGGCTAGGGGAGGGATAACATTAGAAGAAATACCTAATGTAAGTGACGGGTTGATGGGTGCAGCAAAGCACCAGGGCATGTGTATACCTGTGTAACAAAACTGCATGTTCTGCACATGTAACCCAGAACTTAAATTATAATTTAAAAAAAAAAGAAAGAAAATAGGCTGGGAGTTCCTCAGAAGATTAAACATAGAGTTATTATATAAACCATTAATTCTACCATAAAGTATATATTCAAGAGAAACACAAACATATGTTACACACAAAAATTTGAACAAAAATGTTTATAGCAACACTGTTCATGATAGCCAAAAAATAGAAACAACTTAAATGTTCACCAACCAATGAAGAGATATAAAAATGTGGTATATATCCATATAATGTAATTGTATTTGGACATAAAGGAATGAAATTCTGATACATGCTGCAACATGGATGAACCTCAGAAACATTATTGCTAAGTGAAAGAAGGCAGACACAAAAGACCATGTATTATTCCATTTATATGAAATGTCCAGAATAGGGAAATCCTTAGATACAGAAAGTAGATGAGTGGTTGCCAGAGGCTGGAGGGAGGAGGTAATGGGGCATGACTGTTAATAGGTATGGGGTTTCATTATGAGGTGTTAAAATGTTCTGGAATTTGGGCTGGGTGCAGTTCACACCTGTAATCCCAGCACTTTGGGAGGCTGAGACAGGAGAATTGCTTGAGCCCAGGAGTTCGAGACCAGCCTGGGCAACATAGTGAGACCCCCATCTCTAAAAATAAAAATATATATAAGTATTAAAATGTTCTGGAATTAGACAGTGGTGAAGGTTGCACAACTCTGGTAATTTTTTTTTTTTTTTTGAGACTGAGTCTTGCTCTGTCACCAGGTTGGAGTGCGGTGGCATGATCTTGGCTCACTGCAACCTCTGCCTCCCGGGTTCAAGCAATTCTCCTGGCTCAGCCTCCAGAGTAGCTGAGACTACAGGCACACACCACCATGCCCAGCTAATTTTTGTATTTTTAGTAGAGATGGGGTTTCACCATGCTGGCCAGGATGGTCTCAATCTCTTGACTTCGTGATCCACCCGCCTCGGCCTGCCAAGGTGCTAGGATTACAGGCTTGAGCCACCGTGCCCCGTCACTCTGGTAATTTTAAAAATCACTATAAAACATACTATAAAATACACTGATTTTAAAAATCACCGACTTGTACACTTTAAAATCATGTATTTTATAGTACGTTAAAGTCATGTGCCACATTATGACATTTCAGTCAATGACAGACCACATACAACATTGGTCCCATGAAATTACAATGGAGCTGAGAAATTCCTGTTGACGTCATAGTCCATATAATATCATAGTGCATCACATTATTCATTTATCTGTGGCCATGCTGGTGTAAAGAAATCTGCTCTCCCATTTGTATCAAAGTATAGCACATACAATTAAGTACAGTACATACGACTGGATAACAATAATAAACGACTATGTTATTGGTTTATGTATTTACAAAGGGACACAAGGAAACTTTTGGGGATGATGAATATATTCATAATATTGGTAGTGATGGTAGTGATGGTTTCACAGGTATATATATATGTGCCAAGATTTATCATTCTATCAATACACCTCAAATAGGCCGAGTACAGTGGCTCATACCTGTAATCCCAATATTTTAAGAGGCTGAGGTTGGCAGATCACTTGAGGCCAGGAGTTCAAGACCAGCCTGGCCAATATGGCAAAACCCCATCTCTACTAAAAATACAAAAATTGGCCAGGCATGGTGGTGCACACCTGTAATCCCAGCTACTTAGGAGGCTGAGGCACAAGAATCGCTTGAACACAGGAGGCAGAGATTGCAGTGCTACTCAGGAGGCTGAGGCACAAGAATTGCTTGAACCCAGGAGGCAGAGATTGCAGTGAGCTGAGATTGCACCACTGCACTCCAGTCTGGGCAACAGAGTGAGACTGTCTCAAAGAAACAAACCAACAGACCCAAATTGTACACCTTAAATATATGCCACTTATTTTATGTCAATTTTACCTAAAGAAAACTGTAAATATTTCTATCTATTCCAAAGAACAAATCATTCTGATATTGAGTTAATGGCCTCCTAATTACTTCAGCTAAATTACCTCGTCCCATGCCAATTCAGTCTTCACTCTGTCCCTAGGATTAACTTTTTAAAACATTTGGCATTCCCGTAACTCCTCCTCTTAAAAACTTCCATTGTTCCCCCACTGAATATAGTTCTAAAGGACACTTTTCTTAATATAATCTCATCCCACCTTCTAGGCTCATCCCTTTCCGGTCCCCTTCAGGTTCTTTCATACTCCTGCCACAATATGTTTCTCACTTAGTCTTTAGACATTCAGTTTCTTCTGCTTAGAACGCCTTTATCCTTCCATGACCTGCCCCAACTTCTCAGCCTGGAGAATTACTACTCCACTTTCAAGACTCTGTTCAAATAGTACATTCTATGTGAAGTCTTTTTAATCTCTTCCAGCCATTCTTTCTCTCCTCATTGTTCTCATGATTCTTGCACTTTTTTTTTTTTACCACTTTGCAGTGTAAAGTTTGTTGTTTGTTTTTATATCTGTCCTCATCAAAAAAAATTGTCTCCTAGTACCCCCCAGAGCTTAGTACAGTACCTGCCATACAGCAGCAATTCCATAATGCTAAATGAATAAATGAAAGCACATTCAGTGATGGTTATTAATAGTTTTAATATATTCTATCATGTTTCAAAAATATTTTTAACAATACAGCAATCAGCTTTAATAGGGTATTTGGAGAATCTCTTAAAATAAGCACATAGTCTTTGCATATGCCGAAAATCATGTTTATAAAACCGGTAAAATAAAATGATTTTGTGCTATATTTAGGGCTTCCCCACAATCTAACTATCAGATGTTTTAAAAATTGCCAAAGAAATTCTGAAGATCACCTAGTAAAAAGAGCTGGAAAGAGAGATGTGGCTCATTCATCCTTGAGACTAAAGGGTATATTCTCATTTTGACGTTCAACGATTTATATATTCAACTCCCATTAATGCTAATGGGAATTGTGCACATAAATTTTCACAAACTGAGATGAGAACACATCCCTAAATGTGCAAGCCAGGAATACATGCACATGCTGTAATTCCAAAGCCTAAGAAACTAAGCCCATAATTAAAACGTGTGGATCTCTCAGTGGCAGCAGATTGAGTTGCTAACACACTTACAGGCCCAATTCATCACAATATATCTATAGTCTTCCAGCCTCTAACAGCCCTGGAAGGCAACAGATACCAGTGAACTGCAGACTGGCTTGTCCGGGAGAAAGGTCAGCTATGGAAACCTTATTGGGAGAAAGAGAAAAGGCAGTGGGGTAGAAAGGTAGAAAACTGGCTGGGGAAGTAGAAAACTTGCCAAAGATCCTTTTGTCTCCTGCTCTACCACCTTGGTCCTTTTACTTGACAGTTACATCTACTTAGAAGAGGGTCATGAATCTAAAAACTTTGAATGAAAGCGAAATAATCTGCTCTGTAAAAGGCTATTTGGAAAGCTGATTTACCTACAATATTCCATAGAAATGCTATGCTCAAGAAAGTCAACTAGTATTTCTGAAAATCCGAATCTCCTCTAAAGGGAATATGAATACATGACTTGGCATAATATATGATCATAATCACTAGGTCTTTACAGACTCATTCCAATTTCAACAAGTTATTCTCATCATAAATTTACTTCCAAGTTTAATCCCACCAAAAGCAGAAAGATACTATATTGAATGTAGCCTGGTGAAAATCACACTGATTTTGGAATTCAAAGGTAAAGATTGAAGTTTCACTGGACACAAAATCTCTCTGAGCCACAATTTTCTCTACTGGAAAATGAGAGGTGATAATCCTTGCCCTACTTATCTCTTAGGGTTATTAGAAATTTACATGAAAGCATTTGAAAATACCAATGTCAGCTCCTATGCTCAATAATTTTTTTAAGAAATATATATATGTAGTTACCCCCCAAAAAAATCTTTTAAAATGGCCTCTTTTACAGAAAAACAACCAAATCCCCAAGTCTTTTTCATAATCCTGTCTTCTCTATCCTCCCCTCCCTCAACTCCCCTCCCCCCTTTTTTTGGAGACAGAGTCTCTGTCACCCAGGCTAGAGTGCAGTGGCATACTCACAGCTCACTGCAGCCTCAACCTTCTGGGCTCAAGCGATCCTCACACCTCAGCCTCTCTAGTAGTTGGGACTGCAGGCATGTGCCACCACACCCAGCTAATTTGTGTATTTTTGGTAGTGACATGGTTCTGTCATGTTGCCCAGGCTGGTCTCAAACTCCTGGGCTCAAGCGATCCACCCATCTTGGCCTCCCAAAGTGTTGGGATCACAGGCGTGAGCCACCAAGCCCAGCCCTCTCAATCACCTTGATTAGGAGAGTCCTCTAAAGTCCTAAACACAACCACTTCCTTGCTGGGAGATATTGGGAAGTTACATAATCTCTGAGAGTCTATAAATCTGAAAATTCTGAGATGCTGGTACTGTCCTCATCCCGAAAGTGAAGATAATAACATCTGTCTTGGTTTCCTCATTGGACTAGTATGACGACCAAACATCTCAACAGCAAGAAAAAACAAACAATCCAATCAAAAAATAGGCAAATGATCTGAACGGATATTTATCAAAAGAAGATACACAAATGTCCAACAAATATATGAAAAAATAGTCAATATCACTAATCATTAGGGAAATGTAAATCAAAACCACAATGAGATATTTAGAGACTCATTTCAATTTCAACCACAGTGAGACATCATCTCACCCAATTAGATAGCTACTATCAAAAAGACAAAAAAAAAAATGAAAAACAACAACAACCAAACAAGTGCTGGCAAGGATGTAGAGAAAAGGAAACTCTTATACACTGTTGGTGGGAATGTAAATTAGTATAACCACTATGGAGAACAGTATGGAGATTTCTAAAAAAAAAAAAAAGCTACAAATAAAACTACCATATAATCCAGCAATCCCACTACTAAGCATTTATCAAAAGGAAAGGAAATCAGTATATTGAAGAGATACCTGCACTCCCATGTTTACTGCAGCACTATTCACAATAGCCAAGATGTGGAATCAACCTAGGTGTCCAACAACAGATGAATAAAGAAAATATAGTATAGGCCGGGCGCAGTGGCTCACGCCTGTAATCTCAGCACTTTGGGAGGCCGAGGCGGGTGGATCACAAGGTCAGGAGATCGAGACCACCCTGGCTAACAGTGAAACCCCGTCTCTACTGAAAATACAAAAAATTAACCGGGTGTGGTGGCGGGCGCCTGTAGCCCCAGCTACTCGGGAGGCTGAGGCAGGAGAATGGCGTGAACCCCAGGGGGCAGAGCCTGCAGTGAGCCGAGATCACACCACTGCACTCCAGCCTGGGCGATAGCAAGACTCCATCTCAAAAAAAAAAAAAAAAAAAAGAAAATATAGTATATATACACAATGGAATATTATTCAGCTATAAAAAAGAATGAGGCCGGGCATTGTGGCTCACGCCTGTAATCCTAGTACTTTGGGAGGCTGAGGCGGGCAGATCACTTGAAGCCAAAAGTTCAAGACCAGCCTGGCCAACATAGCAAAACCCCATCTCTACTAAAAATACAAAAAGTAGCCAGGCGTGGGGGTGCATGCATGTAATCCCAGCTACTCGGGAGGCTGAGGCATGAGAATCGCTTGATCCAGGAGGCAGAGGCTGCAGTGAGCCAAGATTGCGTCACTGCACTCCAGCCTGGGCGACAGAGGGATTCTGTCTCTAAATAAACAAGAATGGAACCCTGCCATTCTCAGCAATATGGATGGAAGTGGAGGACATTATGTTAAGTGAAATACACCAGGCACAAGTTTAAACACTTCATGTTCTCTCTCCTATGAGGAAGCTGAAGAAAGTCGATTTCGTAGAAGTAAAATGTACTGTAGACGTTACTAGAGGCTAGGAAGGGAAGGGGAAAGGAGATGATTGGGAAAAACTTGTTAAAAGATACAAAATTATACCTAGATGGGAGGAAAAAGTTATAGTGTTCTATACCACTGTAGGATGACTATGGCTGACAATAATATATATTTTCAAATAGCTAAAAGAGAGGATATTGAATGTTCCCAACACAAAGAAATGATAAACATTTGAGAATATGGATATGCTAATTACCCTTACCTGATCACTCTACATTGTATGTACCAAAACATCACTATATACCCCATAAATATGTACAATCATCGTGTGTCAGTTAAAAAAAAATCAAAAGAGATCACGTAAGCTATAAAGGACCCCATAGTTGAGTAGACTTAAGAATCAAGCTGGTATTTTTGAACACCTACTGTATGCTAGGCACTAGTCTAAGTATTGTGCTTAAAAAGAGAGGCTAGTAAGTCTCTCTCTGACAGTCACCACAGAAATCCCTAGAAGTTTATGCTTTTTTCCTCTTCATTCCTTTCCCACTTCTCTATTTATGATCATTAATTATGATTACTCATATGCTGTCTTGTACTTTGAAATATAGGAATACTGGGAACTACACAGCACAGAAAGAAGTGGCCACGGCAGGAAAAAGTAGAACTTAGACTCTGAACAAGAGATTTGGCAAAAGTCTAAACATAGAGGAAAGGCGTGCGATGGGGTATCTGAGACTATTCCCAGGCTAAATGACTGAGTGCAAAAATGGTTGAGGAGGGGTGCCACTGGATGTTTGGGGCAAAAATAAGTATTGTGGCTGGGTGCAGTGGCTCATGCCTGTAATCCCAGCACTTTGGGAGGCCGAGGCGGGAGGGATCACCTGAGGTCAGGAGTTCGAGACCAGCCTCAACATGGCGAAACCCCATCTCTACTAAAAATACAAAATTAGCTGGGTGTGGTGGTGCATGCCTGTAATCCCAGCTACTCGAGAGGCTGAGGCAGGAGAATTGCTGGAACCTGGGAGGCCGAGGTTGCGGTGAGCCGAGATTGCGCCATTGCACTCCAGCCTGGGCAACAAGAGCGAAACTCCATCTCAATAAATAAATAAATAATAAGTATTGTAAGTTTGACAAACAGCATTCTTTCCTGAATAAAATTACCTAGGAGATATGAATTGGTTGGCAAAAACGAACATGGGGAAGGTAGGGGATGGTAGTACTACAGCTACAAAACATTTTGGGATCATGATAGGGGTATGTCCAGCATGCTGAAAGCAATCATAATATTTCATGTTTGGCTAGAAAAACAGAAGTCCTGTTCTTGCCCTCTCCATCACAATCCACATGTACTATGCATCATCCCTTTTCCCTCTCTATTCATAATTACACTCCTCTTTGGGGTCCAAAGCAAAGTCCTCCAGATAGCCTGTTGATACAAGGAACTATGTATTCAATATTTTCCACGTAGAGGTAGTCTATTTGCTGGGACGCCCTTATATGATGTCATAAGACAGGCCTAGGGGACCAGGTATGCTCTCATTTTCATAATTCTGGATTTCATAATGTTATTCACTATTGAAGAGAGTGTGTGTTATTCACACACATTTAATTATGCATTACTCTTGAGAGGTTCTTGTTCACTTAGGTTTGCTGATTAACCTCTTAAAAGGAAAGCATAAAAATTTCTCCCTTTTAAAAGTAGTTTTACTCAGTAGGTTCCCTTGACTTTGATGAGAAGAGCTCAAGATTTAATACTTTAAGAAGCCTCCAGGCCGGGCGCGGTGGCTCACGCTTGTAATCCCAGCATTTTGGGAGGCCGAGGCGGGCGGATCACGAGGTCACAAGATCGAGACCACGGTGAAACCCCGTCTCTACTAAAAATACAAAAAAATTAGCTGGGCGTGGTGGCGGGCGCCTGTAGTCCCAGCTACTCGGAGAGGCTGAGGCAGGAGAATGGCGTGAACCCGGGAGGCGGAGCTTGCAGTGAGCCGAGATTGCGCCACTGCACTCCAGCCTGGGCGACAGAGCGAGACTCCGTCTCAAAAAAAAAAAAAAAAAAAAAAGCCTCCAGGCCAGGCACGGTGGCTCACGCCTGTAATCCCAGCACTTTGGGAGGCCGAGGCGGGCGGATCACGAGGTCAGGGGATCGAGACCATCCTGGCTAACACGGTGGAAACCCCGTCTCTACTAAAAATACAAAAAATTAGCCAGGCGAGTTGGCGGGCGCCTGTAGTCCCAGCTACGCGGGAGGCTGAGGCAGGAGAATGGCGTGAACCCTGAGGGGCGGAGCCTGCAGTGAGCCGAGATCGCGCCACTGCACTCCAGCCTAGGTGAAAGAGCGAGACTCCTTCTCAAAAAAAAAAAAAAAAGAAGCCTCCAAAACCATGGCAAACTGTTCCCCCAAAAAAACTAGAACTAAAATAAAGTCTCTATCAGATCTCTGAATATATTGATTTTTTAAAAAGATTTCTGAAAAGAACCTTCCATGATTTTCACAAGAAATGGGCCTTTCTCTTCCTCTATTGATGTGTGTTTTTCTGAAGTACAGCTTGCTTTCCATAATGTAATTTCTTGCATTCCTATAAAACCAACGTAAAACAGTAGTTTGAAAACAACGTAAAAACAATGGTGTAAATGAGAAATAAAAGAGGGTTTAATCAGCTACAGAGTTTCAGGTTTCTAGCAACAAGGAAGAATAAGGAGAGTTATAATGCATAAATATATTTTACTCTTGAAAGTTAAAAACATACTAGTCAAATCCCCTTTAAGCAAATTCTAAACAGCATATAAGATTATATCAAAATCAGTGAGACTTTAGATTCATTGTTATCAAATGAGAAACAAAACAAAAAAGTTAATAACTTGGTATTTTAAAAAGCACAGAATCCAAATAAACAGTAGCACAGTTCATATTTGCAAGGAAGAATCAGAAAAATACATTGCCAAATGAACAGCCAGCCACTCAAAACAAACATGCATGTGTTCCCAATGCTGCATGAATAATAACCTTTCTCCTGTAACGGATGTATAACCAACAGCTGCGTGTAGTACAAATCATGTTCTCTAATTACTCTATCTCCATATATCCTATTTATATTGAGAAAATTCTCACTGTAAGAGAAATGTCTATTCATTACACCTGCTGGTCTCTATACAGAATTCAACTGGGAAACTCCATCACACCAAAACTATCATTTATCTTTGCCCTTCAAGAAACTTTAAATATAAGGAATAGGTGTAGTGGTCATTAGAAATCTGGCTCTATCAATCATTTACTGGCTATATGACCATGAGAAATATGCTGAATCTCCCTGAGTCTTGGTTTCCTCTTCTATTCTATGAGGATAGTGATACTCCCTTAGGGTAGTTGTGAGAATTAATTAACATGCCGTTAAACCTCTAAAAACAAATACTATGAGCTCAACGAATGGTAGCTATTAGACAAGTGATTTCATAAATTAAAAGCTAGGTCATCCAAGCCGGGTGCATTGGCTCACGCCTGTAATCCCAGCACTTTGGGAGCTTGAGGCGGGTGGATCACAAGGTCAGGAGATCGAGACCATCCTGGCTAACACAGTGAAACCCCATCTCTACTAAAAATACAAAAAAATCAGCCAGACATGGTGGCAGGCGCCTGTAGTCCCAGCTACTCGGGAGGCTGAGGCAGGAGAATGGCTTGAACCCGGGAGGTGGAGCTTGCAGTGAGCGGAGATGGTGCCACTGCACTCCAGCCTGGGCAACAGAGCAAGACTCCATCTCAAAAAAAAAAAAAAAAAAAAAGCTAGGTCATCCAAAGTAAAAAAGAGAGAAAACATAAATAAAAAACTAAAATCAGAAGTTAAAGTGGAGCCACTATTGACCTTACAGAAATAAAAAGAATTATAAAAGAATGCTGTGGACAAGTAACTATATACCAACAAATTAGATAACCAAGATGAAATGGGCAAATTCCTAGAAACACACAAATGACCTAAACTGACTTACAAAGAAATAGAAAATCTCAACACACTTATAATAAATAAAGAGATTGAATCAGTAATCAAAAAACCTTGGCTGGATGCCATAGCTCATGCCTGTAATCCCAGCACTTTGGGAGGCCAAGGTGGGAGGATCACCTGAGCTCAGGATTCCAGATCAGCCTGGGCAAGAGTGAGACCCTGTTGCTACAAAAAAACGAAGAAAGAAAAGAAAAGAGAAAGAAAGAAAGGGAAAAAAGGAAAGGAAGAAAGAAAAGAGAAAGAAAGAATAATTAAGGAGGGCTGGGCGCAGTGGCTCACAGCTGTAATCCCAGCACTTTGGAAGGCTGAGGCGAGTGGATCAACTGAGGTCAGGAGTTTGAGACCAGCCTGGCCAACATGGTGAAACCTTGTCTCTACTAAAAACACAAAAATTAGCCAGGTGTGGTGGCGGGTGCCTGTAATCCCAGCTACTCGGGAGGCTGAGCCAGGAGAATCGCTTGAACCCGGGAGGCAGAGGTTGCAGTGAGCTGAAATTGCACCACTGCACTCCTGCCTGGGTGACAGAGTGAGACTTTGTCTCAATAGAAATAAAAATAAAGAATAATTAAGGGGGAAAAAAAACCTCCCAACAAAAATACACTCCAGGACCAGTTGGCTTCACTGGTGAATTCTACCAAACATTTAAAGAATTAACACCAATCAATCATTCTCAAGCTGCTCCAATAAATAGAAGAGGAAGGAACATGTCCCACATCATTCTATGAAAACAGAATTACCCTGATATCAAAGCCAGATAAAGACATCACAAGAGGCCAGGTGCAGTGGCTCATGCCAGTAATCCCAGAAACTTGGGAGGCTGAGGCGGGTGGATCACCTGAGGTCAGGAGTTCGAGACCAGCCTGGCCAACGGGGCGAAACCCCAACTCTACTAAAAATACAAAACTTATCCAGACGTGGTGGTGCACGCCTGTAATCCCATCTACTCGGGAGGCTGAGGCAGGAGAATCGCTTGAACCCAGGAGGTGGAGGTTGCAATGACCCAAGATTGCACCATTGCACTTCACCCTGGGTGACAGAGCAAGACTCTGTCTCAATAAATAAATAAATAAATAGACATCACAAGAAAAGAAAATCTTAAACGAATATCTCTTATGAATATAGATCCCAAAATCCTCAGCCAAATACTAGAAAAATCAAATGATGTGATATATCACGTCTGTAGAATGAAGGGGAGAAAACACAAAGATCATATTGATTGATGCAGAAAAGGCATTTGACAAAATCCGACAATCCTTCCTGAGAAAGACACAAAGAAAACTAGGAATAAAAGAGAAATTCTTCAACAGCTTAGTGATTTATAAAACACCCAACAGCTAACATACTCAATGCCAAAAAACTGCAACATTTTCCCCAATATTAGGAACAAGACAAGAATGCCAGGTTCCACTACAGCTATTCAACACTGAACTGGAAGTTCTAGCCAGAGCAATTAGACCAGAAAAGAAAAAAAATGGGGAAAATTGCAAATTTTATGCTATATGTATTTTTCTCTAATAAAAAATTTAATTTAATTTATTTATTTATTTATTTATTTATTTATTTATTTATTTATTTTGAGACAGAGTCTCGCTGTATTACCCAGGCTGGAGTCAGTGGCATGATCTCAGCTCACTGCAACGTCCACCTCCCAGGTTCAAGCAATTCTCCTGCCTCAGCCTCCTGAGTAGCTGGGATTACATGCCCGAGTAGCTGGGATTACATGCCCGAGTAGCTGGGATTACAGGCATGCACCACCACGCCTGGCTAATTTTGTATTTTTAGTAGAGATGGGGTTTCTCCATGTTGGTCAGGCTGGTCTCGAACTCCCGACCTCAGGTGATCCACCTGCCTCGGCCTCCCAAAGTGCTGGGATTACAGGCATGAGCCACCATGCCCAGCCATCTCTCATAGTTTCCACAGATCAAAAATATAGACAGAGCATAGTAGAGACAGCATGTGTTATGTGACTCCTGCAGCCTTAGCTAGAAGACCTGAAATTTGGAATTGTCTGAAAGGTCACTTACTCTCATTTGGTGCTAGCTGTTGGCTGGGGGTCCAGCTGAGGCTGTGGGCCAAAACACCCATACATGCCATTTCTTTGTGTTCTGGGCTTCCTCATTACATGGTAGTTGGGCTCCGACTGCAAGCATCCCAAGAGAGAGAGAGCCTTGTAAAAGCTGTCTTTTATGACTGGCCTCAGAAGTAATGCAACATCTCTTAAATGCAGCTTTTATTGATCAAGACAGTTAAAAAATTCTGCACGGGTTTGGCTGGGCGTGGTGACTCACGCCTGTAATCCCAGCACTTTGGGAGGCCAAGGTGGGTGGATTACAAGGTCAGGAGATCGAGACCATCCTGGCCAACATGGTGAAACCCCATCTCTACTAAAAATACAAAAATTAGCCGGGCGTGGTGGTGCGCACCTGTAGTCCCAGCTACTCAGGAGGCTGAGGCAGGAGAATTGCTTGAATCCACGCGGTGGAGGTTGCAATGAACTGAGATCGTGCCACTGTACTCCAGCCTGGCAATAGAGCGAGACTCCGTCTCAAAAAAAAAAAAAAAAAAAAAAAAAAAATTCTGCACAGGTTCAAGTAAGGGGAATATAAATGCCAGCTCTCAGTGAAAACATGTCAGTGTTATATAGTAAGAAGAACATGTGGAACAGGGAATGTACTGCTGCCACCACCTTTGGAAACTATAACATGCCACAGCAAGGAGAAAGCTACCAAGTGTTTCCTGCTGCCAAAAGCTCTAATTTACTCTATCCCCCTCTTCTAAACTTCTTGTTAATTGGGGCTGACATTCACTTGCAGTCTTGTGTAGGGCACTTTCTTTGAAGAATTTTGTTTAACTTTTTTTAAGTAAAAGGGAAAGACTGATTTGGTAAGAAGACAGGTGACATGGCAAGATTTAGTTAGATCCATCTTGGCTAAATTCACCCTGAGATTGATAGGTGAATTCGTTAGTTGGTCAATTGGTTAATTCATACTTCACTTTCCTTCTACCATTAACTTGAGGTGGCCTATTCCTGCAGTTTTAACTTTCGTTGATGTTAGGTACCGCTCTCATCATGATTTCTCCCTGGTTCAATTGGATTTAAATTCCCATGCCTATGGCCCTATCATGTCATTATCAATGCCTAAGATATTACAATCATAATTGTCAAGCTGTTTTGTTGCAAAGAATAGATATTTATTATAAGATTTGAAAAGGGCAATTTTCCCGATCCACATATTGATAGAGCCAGAATTCATGGAAACAAGATTTAGAAACGAAGCTTTAAACATAATCGAAACTTTTTTCTCTCTCTTAGAGCCCCCGTGGTGTTTCTCACCTCTGCTGCTTCTTTCTATTTTCCTGTCTCTGTTTGTCCTCCTGGTTCCCCTCTGCCCCTCTCTTGTCCTTCCCTACCCTCCTTTTTTCCCCTCTTTTCTTTCCCTCCCTCCCCCATCCACTCTTCTTACTAATTTTCTCTCAACAAGCTTCTTCTAGGTGCATGAATCCTGCATGACTACCAGCCCCAGGTCTTGATCACAAAAGTCCAGCACACCAATGGAGTGTGATCTCTGTCTCTCTCCTAGGACAAATTCTTGAGAGAGAATCTGAGTGGTCACCTCACCCCCACTAATCAGCTGTGGCCGGAAAAAGTAGTGTCATATGATTAAAATATGGCCACTAAGGGCAGGTCCCCCAACCATTATGCTACACCAGTTTATTTCCTTCTTTCACACAGGTTGCTGGAAACGATTGGAAAATCCCTCAACCGTGAGCAGGAGTGCTGTGATTCCCCCTCTGGTTAGTATGCTTTCTCCCTTGTTCTCTTACTCTCTCACACTCTCTCCTTTCCTTCACAATAGCTTCATTAAAAAATTATCTACACTTGGCTGGACGTGGTAGTACATGCCTGCATCCGAGCACTTTGGGAGTCTGAGGCAGGTGGATCACTTGAGGTCAGGAGTTCAAGACCAGCCTGACCAACATGGTGAAACCCTGTCTCTACTAAAAATACAAAAATTAGCTGAGTGTGGTGGCATGGACCTGTAATCCCAGCTACTCAGGAGGCTGAGGCAGGAGAATTGCTTAAACCCGGGAGGTGGAAGGAAGCTGCAGTGAGCCGAGATCATGCCACTGTACTCCAGACTGGGCAACAGAGCGAGACTCTGTCTCAAAATAAATAAATAAATAAATAAATAAATAAATAAGAGCTACACTCAATGTTTTCAATTCTTCCTGACCTATTCATTAAACAAAAACAGCAACTGAAGCATCTGACCTTAGCATTTTGCTGAGACTGCCCTTGCCACTCCATACTTGTTGCTGATTCAAAAGGACATGTCATGGTCCTTATCTTACTAGACGTCACTGAGGCAATGGGCTCAATAAGCCACTCCTTTCTTTGTCATTTCTACTCTTTTTTTTCTCTTAATAAATCTATCTAGAGGTTTTCCTAACCATATTTTAGTTTGTGCGATTTGTCTCTATTTTTCTTTTCTGTTTAATTAAATTATCTTCTTATCTTTATCATTTCTTCCTTTTCCTTTTGGGGGTTTATTTTCATTCTAATTTCTTGAGCTAATATTTATTTCAATAAATTTTTTACAAAAATATTTCTATTGTGGTAAAATTTACCATTTTAACTGTTTTAAGGATACAGTTCAGTGGCATTAAGTACATTTACATTATATAACCATCACCACCATCCATCTCCAGAATTTTTTGCATCTTCGCAAACTGAAACTCTGTACCCACTAAAGAATAACTCTTCATTCCCCCCTACCTCCAGCCCCTAGCAACCACCATTCTACTTTCTGTCTCTAGTTCATTAATTTTTAATATTTCTTATTTACTAATACATGAATTTAAGCTACACTGCATTTTCCTCTAAGTATGCTTCTGCTGCTCTGTGTTTTGATATGTAGTGTTTTCACTGGTATTCAGTTCTAAATATTCCATAGTTCCCATTGCACTTTCTTCTTAGATCTATGAATTTGAAAGTACAAGTATGTTTTTTAGATTCTAAAATGTAAGGGCTTTTAAATTCTCTTTTGATATTCACTTTTTATTATCTTATAACTGGAATATGTGTTCTGTCTGGGTTTGGTTCTTAAGAATATGTTAAACTTCCTTCTGGCCCAGTATGAGTCAATTTTTAAAAATATTACGTGGATGACTGGAAACAATGTGAAATGTATCAGAATACTCTATTAATAGTGACTTAAGCAATAATGACCTTCATCTTACATAACTAAAAGTCTGGAGGTTGGGTGCTCCAGAGTTGAAAGCTTAGAGCAGTAGCTCAATTATGTCATCGAGGACGCAGGTTCTTTCTGTTCTCCTGCTTCTCACTCTCCTTGGTCCTATGCTTGTTGTCTCATGAATAAATGGAGATGCCACAGTTCCCAACATAATGTCCTTACACCACTGTACCAACCAGAGAAGAAGGGCATGAAAAGCTTTCTACTCAGGAAGCTCTTCTATTTTATCTGAGAAGAAAAACATTCCCAAAAGCCCTATATCAGGCATTCCCTTACATCTCATTGGTCAAAATGAGGTCCATGGCCATCCCAAGCTGCAAGGCAGCTAGAAAGCAAGTATTAGATGGAAAGGCAGAACAAGATAGCCATGACGCATCCCCTCTAGTGGAGGAAACGCCACTATTTTAAATGAGTGGCTCCCTGTGCCAACAAAACAGGAAATATGCACTGACATTCCTCATATCTGCAATTAAATACTTTGACCCCAAAATGACCTCTTCTTAGAGCTGATTGGCCAGAACTAGCTATGGGGCTGTTCTGCCGAAATCCAAAGCAATGATGACACTAGATGCTGGCAAGGATATGGAGCAACAGGAACTCTATTTCATTGCTGGTGAGAACACAAAATGGTATAAGCCACTTTGGAAGATGGTCTGGAAGTTGCTTATAAAGCTAAACAAACGTTTATCATACGATCCAAAATCCAAAAGCATTTTGTATGCTTTTTGCCATCTGTAGACCTTCTTTGGTGAGGTATTTTTTCACATCTTTGGCCTATTTTTTAATTGGGTTGTTTGTTTTCTTATTGTTGATTTATAAGAGTTATCTGTATATTTTGGATAACAGTCCTGTATCAGATATTCCTTTTGCAAATATTTTCTCCCTATCTGTGGCCTCTCTTCACATTCTCTTAACAGTGTCTTTTGTACAGAGCATAAATGGCCAACTTCAAGGGAGCTAAGAAGTATAGTTTTCCACTTGCCCAGAAAACGATGTTGGTGAATAATAGAAATAGTTACCACACCATCCACTGAGATTTTCATTTCTATTAGTTCTAGGAGATTTGGGTTTTGCTCTGTGTGTGTGTGTTTGCTTGTTTGTTTGTTTGTTTCAGAATACCTGCTCTTTTTTTCTTTCTTTTCTTTTCTTTTCTTCTTTTTGAGAAAGGTCTCATTCTGTTCCCCAAGCTGGAGTGCAGTGGCACAGTCATAGCTCACCACAAGCTCAAACTCCTGGGCGCAAGCGATTCTCCCACCTTGGCCTCCCAAAGTGTTGGGATTACAGGTGTGAGCTACTGTGCCCTGCCCCTGCTCTTTTCTTAATAGACTTGATTTTTTAAGACCAGTTTTAGGTTCACAGCAGAAAGAATAAAGAATTCTCATATATCTCCTGTCTCACAGGAGACATCCTCAGTCTGGACATCCTGCCCCAGGGTGGTATAATTGTTACAACTGATGAACCTACATTAGATACGTCATTATCATTCAAAGTCTATAGTTCACATTAGGGTTCACTCTTGTTGTTCTACATTCTGTGGGTTTTGACAGATGTGTAATGACATATATCCACCATTATAGTATCTTATAGAAGTCTCACTGCCCTAAAAATCTCCTGTGGTTTGCCTATTGATGAATAGTTGGGAGCCACTATTTTAAATGAGTGGCTCCCTGTGTCAACAAAACAGGAAATATGCACTGACATTCCTCATATCTGCAATTAAATACTTTGACCCCAAAATGACCTCTTCTTAGAGCTGATTGGCCAGAACTAGCTATGGGGCTGTTCTGCCAAAATCCAAAGCAATGATTTCTACAAAATAACTTGCAGGCATTTTAGATTGCATTGAATCTATAAATCAAGCTGGGGGGAATATTTATGAATAGCCACTCCCAACTTCCTAACTTCTCATTAAAAATAATCTTTTTACTGTCTCCGTAATTTTGCCTTTTCCAGAACGTCATGTAGTTGGAATCATACACTATGTGACCTTTTCAGATTGGCTTCTTTCATTTAGTAATATGCATTTTGGGTTCTTCCATGTCTTTCTATGGCTTGATAGCTCATTCCTTTCCATGCTGAATATCCATTGTCTGGGTGTACTACAGTTTATTTATCCATTCATCCACTGAAAGACGTTTTGGTCATTTCCAAGTTTTGGCAATTAAATAAATATGCTATAAACATCTGTGTTCAGGTTTTTGTGAGGACATAGCTTTCAGCTCATTTGGGTAAATACCAAGGACTGCAATTGTGGATCATATGATAAAAGTATGTTTAGCTTTATAAGCAATTTCCAGACTGTCTTCCAAAGTGGCTATACCATTTTGAGTTC
Source organism: Symphalangus syndactylus (assembly GCF_028878055.3). Lineage (NCBI taxonomy): Eukaryota > Metazoa > Chordata > Mammalia > Primates > Hylobatidae > Symphalangus > Symphalangus syndactylus. Next base: position 49,466,750 of record NC_072434.2, on the reverse strand, counting down.
TCACCAACAATGAAATAGAGTTCCTGTTGCTCCATATCCTTGCCAGCATCTAGTCTCATCACTGCTTTGGATTTTGGCCATTGTAATTGGTGTGTATCGGTATCTCATTGTTTCAATTTGCAATTACCTAATGACATATGATGTTGAGCATTTTGTATGCTTTTTGCCATCAGTATACCTTCTTTGGTGAGGTATCTGTTCAGATCTTTGGCCTATTTTTTAATTGGGTTGTTTGTTTTCTTATTGTTGATTTGTAAGAGTTATCTGTATATTTTGGATAACAGTCCTGTATCAGATATGCCTTTTGCAAATATTTTCCTCCTGTTTGTGACCTCTCTTCTCATTCTCTTGACAGTGTCTTTTACACAGAGCAGAAATTTTAATTTTAATAACTCTAGCTGATCAATTAATTCTTTCATGGACTATGCCTTTGGTGTTTTATTTAAAAAGTCATTGCCATGCCCAAAGTCATCTAGATTTTCTGCTACGTTATTTTCTAGGAGTTTTATAGTTTTGTGTTCTACATTTTGATCTATAATCCACTTTTGTTAATTTTTGTGATGGGGTAAAATCTGTGTCTAGATTCGTTTTTTTGCATGTGGATGTCCTCTTGTTCCAGCACCATTTGTTGAAAAGATGGTCTTTTCTCCGTTGTATTACCTGTGCCCCTTTGTCAAAGATCAGCTGACTGTAGTTACATGGGTCTATTTCTAGGCCCTCTATTCTGTGTCATTGATCTATTTGTCTATTCTTTCACCAGTACCACACTGTCCTGGTTACTGTAGCTTTATAGTAAGTCTTAAATGCAAGAAGTGCCAGTCCTCTGACTTTGTTCTTCTAATTCATTATTGTGTTATATATTCTGGGTCTTTTGCCTGTCTATATGAACTTTAAAATCAGTTGGTCAATATCTACAAAATAACTTGCAGGCATTTTAGATTGCATTGAATCTATAAATCAAGCTGGGGGGAACTGACATTTTGACAATATTAAGACTCCTGTCCACGAACATGGAGAATCTCTTCCAGTATTTAGTTGTACTTTTATTTCTTTCATCAGAATTTTTAAGAGCAATAAATTACACTTTTATTATAAAATATTTCTAATGTATGTAAAAGTACACAGAATTATGTAACAAACATTCATTTACACTTAATATTGTCATTGAGGCATGCTTACATAATTTTTGATTGATTCATATATTCCTCTCCCTTTTCTTTTCTTTACCATTTTAACCATTTTTAATTATACAGTTCAGTAGTGTTAAATACATTTATGTTGTTGTGAAACAGTTCTCCAGAACTTTTTTATCCTGCATTTCTGAAATTATACACATTAAACAAATGCCCTTTCCTCTCTCTCACTAGTCCCTTGCAATCACCATTCTTTTTTTTAACTTTTATTTTAAGTTTAGGGGTACATTTACAAGATGTGCAGGTTTGTTACATAGGTAAATGTGTGTAATCACCATTTTACTTTCTGTTTCTATGAATTTAATAACGTTATATACCTCATATAAGTAGAATCATGCAGTATTTGTCTGTGGACAATTTGTTTCATTTAACATAATTTCCTCTAGGTTTATTCATGTTAGCATGTGACAAGATTCCCTTCCTTTTTAAGGTTGAATAATATTCTATTGCATGTCCATACTACATTTTGTTTATTCATTTGGCCATTGATGGACATTTGGGTTGTTTCCTACTGGTAACTATTGTGACTAATACTGCTTAATCCATTTATGCCTGAGGTTGCAATTTTTTGAATTTTATGACATGTGTGAAAAATCAGACCTTGGCACTGACCTTGAGCAGCAGGATATAACTCCCACATGCTTAGTGTTCCACTGATGGAACACTAGGCATAAATGGATGCTGCTGTGAACATGGGTATACAAATGTCTCTCTGAAACTTTACTTTCTGTTCTTCTGGATATTATAATAGTCCATTTTTACCCTACAATAAAGACATATCTGAGACTGGGTAATTTATAAAGAAAAGAAGTTTAGGCCAGGCATGGTGGCTCATGCCTGTTATCCCAGCACTTTGGGAGGCCGAGGCAGGCAAGTCAGGAGTTTGAGACCAGCCTGGCCAACTTGGTGAAACACTGTCTCTACAAGAATACAAAAATTAGCCAGACATGGTGGTGCATTCCTGTAATCCCAACTACTCGGGAGGCTGAGGCAGGAGAATCGCTTGAACCCAGGAGGCGGAGGTTGCAATGAGCTGAGACCGCACCATGGCACTCCAGCTGGGGTGACAGGGTGAGACTCTGTCACAAAAAAAAAAAAAAAAAAGAAGAAGAAGAAGAAGTTTAATTGACTCACAGTCCCACATGGCTGAGGAGGCCTCAGGAAACTTATAATCATGGAGGAAGGAGAAGAGGCACATCTTACATGGCGGCAGGTGAGAGAGAGTGAGTGTCTGAAGAAGGAGCTATCAGAGGCTTATAAAACCATCAGCTCTCATGAGAACTCACTCACTATCACAAGAACAGCATGGGGTACACCACCCCCCACGATCCAATAACCTCCCATCAGGTCTTTTGCTCAATACATGGGGATTATGGGAATTACAACTCAAGATGAGATTTGGGTGGGAACATAAAGCCTAACCATATCAGATATATACCCAGAAGTGAGAGTGCTAGATTATACGGTAGTTCTATTTTTAATTTTTAAATGAAACTCCATACTGTTTTCCATAGCAATTGCACCATTTTGCAATCCTATAAGGGTTCCAATTTCTCTATATTCTCACCAACACTGGTTATTGTTTTTTAAAGTAGCCATTCTAATGGGTATCAGGTATATCTCATTGTTGTTTTGATTTGCTCTTCCTTAATGATTAGTAATGTTGAGCATCTTTTCATAAGCTTGTTGGCAATTTGTACATCTTCTTTGGAGAAACATCTATTTAAGTCTTTCTCCATTTTTAAATCAGGCTATTTGCTTTCTTGTTGTTGAGTCATAGGAATTCTTTAAATATTATGAATTTAACCCTTATTAGATTTATGATTTGCAAATATTTTCTCCCTATTCTGTAGGGTGCCTTTGACTCTGTTGATTGTGTCCTTTGATGCACAAAAGTATTTAAGTTTGATGTAGTCTCATTTGCCTATTTTTGCTTTTGTTACTTGTGCATTCACTGTCATAGCCAAGAGATCATTGCAAAGTCCAATGTCATAAAATTTTCCCCTGTTTTCTTCAAGGGATTTTTTTTTTTTTATAAGACAGAGTTTCACTCTTGTTGCCCAGGCTGGAGTACAATGGCGCAATCTCAGCTCACCACAACCTCCGCCTCCCAGGTTCAAATGATTCTTCTGCCTCAGTCACCCGTGTAGCTGGGATTACAGGCATGTGCCAACATACTTGGCTAACTTTGTATTTTTAGTATAGACAGGATTTCTCCATGTCGGTCAGGCTGGTCTTGAACTCCTGACCTCAGGTGATCTGCCCACCTCAGCCTCCCAAAGTGCTGGGATTACAGGCGTGAGCCACCATGCCTGGCCTTCTTCAAGGGATTTTATAGTATTGAGTCTCATGTTTAGGTCTTTAATCTATTTTGAGTTAATTTTTGAATATGATGTAAGATAAGGGTCTAATTTCACTCTTTAGCATTTGGATATCTCCTTTTATCAACACCATTTGTTGAAGACACTGTCTTCTCCCCCATTGAGTAGTCTTGACATTCTTGTCAAAGATCATTTGACCTTATGTGGAGGGTTTATTTCTAGGCTGTTTATCCTATTCTATTGTTCTATTTGTCTGTCTTTATGTCAATACCACATTGTTTTGATTACCATGGCTTTGTAATATATTTTGAAATCAGGAAGTGTGAGTCTTCCAACTTTGTTCCTTTTAAAAAATTTTTAGCTTTTGGGGTCCCTTGAGTTTCCATATAAATTTTAGGATAAATTTTTCTATTTCTGCAATAAATGTCATTGGAATTTTGAAAGGATTATGGTGAATTGTAGATTGATTTGGGTAGTATGAACATCCTAACAATATTAAGACTTCTGATCCATGAATATGGGTTGTCTTTCCATTTGTTTGTCTTTTTAAGTTTCTTTCAGCAATGTTTTGTAGTTTTCAGTGTACATGTCTTTCATCTCTTTGGTTAGGTTATTCTTAAAGTGTTTTATTCTTTTCAATGCTATTATAAATAGAATTGTTTACTGAATTTCCTTTTTGAATTTTTCATGTTAGTGTATAGAAATGCGAGTGATTTTTATGTGTTGATTTTGTATCCTGCAACTTTGCTGAATTCATTTATCAGTTATGCTTTTTTAAAGTTTTGTGATTTTCCTCATATAGATTTTGTACCATATTTTTGTTACTTGCTCATTTTTTATACAATTGCACTTACTTCAGTATGGCTTCTATTCTTCCTTTAATTTGTATATCATTATAAACATTCATTTTACAAGCTCTTTCAAATTATTCTATTATTTCTGGTTCTTAGTGTGCAAATACTATTAGTTATATCTGCTAACTGTTCCTCATGGAGGGTTTTTTCTTTATAAGGTTTGTAATTTTTTTCTATTTCATTTTTAGAGGAGTTTATATACTCTATGGCAGAGACAGGTGCCTCCGGGTTGTAAAGGTATGGACAATGACGCAATATTTTCAGTTGTTTCTGCAGACATGTTTCTTCCAATGGTATCAATAGTCCTGGATTATTTCTTCAATTATGAATCCTACATCATGCAGGTAGAATAAATTTAAGCCCCACACATACATATAGCATAAGCCTGAGATTTCAATTCCCTGGACAGATGGTAATGCCCCCAGATGGATGGCAAACTTCTTTACCACATATCTGGGACAGAGGAAGAGGAAGAGTTTTTCTAACCTGTGAGTGTAAGAACCTCTAAGTTCTAGGCTGTATACAGGGGCAACAATTCCAGGTTCTGTACCTTGCATAGGCTTATTAGCCAAATCTCTTATCTCTGTGTGGGCATTAAGAAACCAACATCCAGCTGGACGTAGTGACTCACACCTGTAATACCAGCACTTTGGGAGGCCGAGGAGGGTGGATCATCTGAAGTCAGGAGTCGAAGACCAGCCTGGCCAACATGGCGAAACCCCATCTCTACTAAAAATGCAAAAATTAGCCAGGCGTGGTCGCATGCACCTGTAATCGTAGCTACCGAGGAGGCTGAGGCAGAAGAATCACTGGAACCCGGGGGACAGAGACTACAGTGAGCCGAGGTTGCGCCACTGCACTCCAGCCTGGGTGACAGAGTAACACTCTGTCACAAGCAAGCAAGTGAGCCAGCGAGCCAGCGAGCAAGCAAGAAAGAAAGAAAGGAAAGAGAAAGAAAGAAAGAGAGAGAGAGAAAGAAGAAAGAAAGAGAAAGAAAAAGAAAGAAAGAAAGAAAGAAAGAAAGAAAGAAAGAAAGAAGAAAGAAAGAAAAAGAAAGAAAGAAGAAAGAAAGAAAGAAAAAGAAAAAAAGAAAGAAAGAAAGAAGAAAGAAGAAAGAAAGAAAGAAAGAAAGAAAAAGAAAAAAAGAAAGAAAGAAAGAAGAAAGAAGAAAGAAAGAAAGAAAGAAAGAAAGAAAGAAAGAAAGAAAGAAAGAAGAAAGAAAGAAAGAAAGAAAGATCCTTCTCCTAGGTCCTGTAATTCTCCCCAAGTCAACTTTCCTCGATACAGGCAAGGGGTCCAGCAGTGCAGCTGGTGCACAGTTATTGAAACCTCATTCACTGCCTTTTCATCTACACAATCACCTATATGATTTTATTTGAAAGCTTCAGAGCAGCAACTCACCCCAAAGTATCTTCCCCAATCAGGGGTCTTAAATCCTATCACAAAAGATTAATTTCTATGGGATAATCATCGCTTTCTTCTCTTTACATAGACAAAATTCTAAACAGACTTGTCTTGGTGACAGTACCTCTGGGAACATTTTTCAGAATGATGTTGGCACACATCTACTCAAATATATTGTCCCCATCTGGACTTATTTGTTTGGAGAGATCAATAAATTCACATATCAGTGTAAATGACAAGGTGGGGGAAGTCAGCAGGAAGAAGAACGAAAATGAGGTGTTTTATAAATTATCAAGACATGATCACTGAAAAACATTTTTTAATTAAAGTAAGCATTGTCTGGCCAGGTGCAGTGGCTCAAGCCTGTAATCCTAGCACTTTGGGAGGCTGAGGCAGGGGAATCACATGAGGTCAGGTTAGTGTATAGAAATGCGACTGATTTTTATGTGTTGATTTTGTATCCTGCAACTTTGCTGAATTCATTTATCAGTTATACTTTTGTAAGTTTTGTTGTCCAGACTAGCCTGGACAACACGGCAAAACCCCATCTCTACTAAAAATACAAGAATTAGTCGGGCATAATGGCGCATGCCTGTAGTCCCAGCTACTCAGTAGGCTAAGGCAGGAGAATCGCTTTAACCTGGGAGGCGGAGTTTGCAGTGAGCCAAGATTGTGCCAGTGCACTCCAGCCTGGGCACACAGCAAGACTCTGTCTCCAAAAAAAAAAAAAAAAAAACGAGTCATTGGACCAGGAGAGGCAGACCCACCCTCAATCTGGGTGGGCACCATCTAATCAGCTGCCAGTGCGGCTAGAATAAAGCAGGCAGGATAAAATGGAGGAGCAGACTTGCTGGGTCTTCAGGCCTTTCTCTTTCTCCTGTGCTGCATGCTTCCTGCCCTCAAACATCAGACTCCAAGTTCTTCAGCTTTTGGACTCTTGGACTTACACCAGTGGTTTGCCAGAGGCCTTTGAGCCTTTGGCCACAGACTGAAGGCTGCACTGGGCTTCCCTACTTTTGAGGTTTTGGGACTCAGACTGATCCATCACTGGCTTCCTTGCTCCTCAGCTTGCAAACGGCCTACTGTGGGGCTTTACCGTGTGATTGTGTGAGTCAGTTCTCCTTAATAAACTCTCTTTTGGCCAGGTGCGGTGGCTCACACCGTAATCTCAGCACTTTGGGAGGCCGAGGCAAGTGGATCTCCTGAGGTCAGGAGTTCGAGACTAGCCTGGCCAACATGGTGAAACCCCGTCTCTACTAAAAATACAAAAATTAGTCAGGCATGGTGGCACAAGCCTGTAATCCCAGCTACTCAGGAGGCTGATGCAGGAAAATTGCTTGAACCCAGGAGGCGGAGGTTGCAGTGAGCTGAGATTGTCCCATTGCACTCCAGCCTGGGCAACAAGAGTGAAACTCTGTCTCAAAAAAATAAATAAATAAAAAGAAAAAATAAATTCTCTTTCATATATGCATATATCCTACTAGTTCTAACCCTCTAGAGAACCCTGACTAATACACATTGAAACTAGAAGTAAAGGGTGGATGTGAACACAGATTAGCTTGTTAGGGGCCTGATAAAGTTGCATTTGCCATAAATATTGTAGTGTATTGATTTATCAAACTGTCTTTCTGATCTCCATGAAGGCAAGGACTTTACAAATATGGTGTGTGGTCTCTCAAAAGGGAGAAGGCATCAGGGGGCCAGGGAGTGAGGGTCACAGAAAGAATCCCAGCGTTGTGGACAATGAACTTTGTCAACTTCACAGTTTAGCTGAGGCCCACTCTCAATAAGAAGGAATCTAGGAAGGAAAGCCAGGCCAAGAAAACTTTAAAACTATTCAAACTGACAGACTGACCCAGCACATGAGAATGAAGTTTGTCAAGTAAATGAACCCCTGGGATGCAATGGGGAGGGTGCCATAAACAAAGACAAGCCCTACCAACAGCCAGACAGCTGGTAACAAAGGCTGGGCTGTAAAAAGGTCTTTCTGGCTGCCCTTTTTTACAGAAGTAGGAAAATCACACATTTCTTCTGGGTGTGAGAGTGATCTGGCTACAACATCTGTCACCCCATTGATTGCCAGGCTGGCTTCATTAGTTCTGGCTGGCTAGGCTGGGGTCTCCTTCATCCTTACCTTCCCATGTACATCTTTTCTTCAGCTGCATGCTGTCAAGAAGAATATAGTTCTTAGCAGGGAACAACCCCACTTGACTCAAGAACCCCCTAAATAATCTCTTAGTTCTGACATATTTGTTCACCCTAAAGAACTATCCCTAATGTCAATGGCACCCAGAGTGGCTGAAGCCTCACAGGAAAAGAGGTTCTATCTCTGGAATTAAGGATTCAACAAGGGGAGTCCAAAGACTTTCAGACTTTCATTGAAGATTAAAAAGTCCAAAATATTAAGAGGAACATGGTCCAAACCACTGCTATGAGGACGTTGTAGGATGTCACAAACGTTTGTCCTTCCTTTTCATGTTTGTTGAGGAGGCAGTGCAGCTTTGTGGGCTTTAAAATCATTACTGTCTGCCCCAGGGCCTCTTGTCTTCATATTTTTGTGACTTAGTTACCATCTATGCACTGCTGATTCCTTGTCCAGAACTCATTCTAGTACTCCTGACCCTCCTATCAATCTGCCTACAAGACTTTTCTACTTTAGTATTCCATAGACGAAAAATATTTATTTGACATCTACTATGTACCAAGTAGCATCCCAATCTGAACTTATAATCTTCATTCTCCGCAAAAGAAAACTGGATGAAATCTTGAGCCTACACCAAGGTTTTCAATTGAACCAATGTTGGGAGTATGTATAAAGTGCCAGGTACTGTCCCAGCCACTTCCACCTACAGATCTCATATAACCTTCACGCTGATCCAATGAAATAAGAATGAATACCCTCCATTTAACAGGTGAGAAAACAGATATATAAAAGTAATAGGTGCTTCCAAGCGTTTAGGATTTCAAGGATATTTCAAAAGAGATTTGGGGACGTCACATGGGATTGCTGTTTATCTTTTTTTTTTTTTTTTTTTTTTTGAGACGAAGTCTTGCTCTGTCGCCCAGGCTGGAGTGCAGTGGCGCAATCTCGGCTCACTGCAAGCTCCGCCTCCCGGGTTCACGCCATTCTCCTGCCTCAGCCTCTCCGAGTAGCTGGGACTACAGGCGCCCGCCACCACGCCTGGCTAATTTTTTTGTATTTTTTTTTGTATTTTTAGTAGAGACGGGGTTTCACCGTGGTCTCGATCTCCTGACCTTGTGATCCACCTGCCTCGGCCTCCCAAAGTGCTGGGATTACAAGCGTGAGCCACCGCACCCGGCCGGGATTGCTGTTTATCTTAGCAAATAGAAACAGTAAAAAAAAATTAGTATAATTTCATAAAAGATAGGTTGTATTAAAAACAAAAAGTAAAAAGGAGAAAAAATATAAACATTCATTTAAGTTTAAGAAATTTTGGTTTATGGAAAATTTATATTGTCCTTAGTTTTTTCATTTTGCTGTCAACCCGTGAAAGCCTAGCCACAGGTCTTAAATTTGGGGACTACTAATTTAAGTTACTTGTAACTCAATCTAGGGCTCCTAGATTGACTGACTGATAAGTAGCTAGCTATCAGGGTTTCCTGATATTTGCATAAAGAACCAGGTTACATCTCTCTTTTTCAGCCATATTTCTTGGCAAATGCTAGGCAAATTAAATTATGTTGCCTTGCCTTAAAAGATGTGAAACAGAGAACAGCTCGAGCTCTACCTTAGGGGAGCTGTAGCTCATTCAGTGGGGTTGCTTTATATTTAGAAAATAAAAGAATTATAATCTTTGGCCTTTCTGGAAAAAAAAAAAACTTTGGGGATGTTACATTTTCTTCAGAGATAGAATAATAAACTTCTGGAGAATACATCATTTTGTCATAACTGTATTTTGCAAAGATTATAAGATTATTCCAGAGTATTATCAGAATAAATCAGAAATGAGTGTAACAGGGCTTGAAATTCTAGTTTTCAGGGTAAACACAGTAATAATTTCCAAATTATAAACTAATGAAGTCTTCCAAATTGTCAGAAACAATGAAAATTAGTTTTAGGTATACTTTCTAATAGTGAAATAAATTGATTTTTTTAAACTGTAACTAAATTCGGAAATTAAATACTACCCACTATACCCTGATGCTTAAAAGTCCTTAAAGAAGTCAAATAATACTGCTTGCTAGACCTAGCTTATTGGACTCCAGGCTCATTAACGTTAAAAAAATATATAATTGCCAGGCGTGGTGGCTCACGCTTGTAATCCCAGCACTTTGGGAGGCCGAGGCAGGCGGATCACGAGGTCAGGAGATCGAAACCACGGTGAAACCCTGTCTCTAATAAAAATACAAAAAAAAAAAAAAAATTGGCCGGGCGTGGTGGCGGGCCCCTGTAGTCCCAGCTACTCCGAGAGGCTGAGGCAGGAGAATGGCGTGAACCCAGGAGGCGGAGCTTGCAGTGAGCCGAGATTGCACCACTGCACTCCAGCCTGGGCAACAGAGCAAGACTCCATCTCAAAAAAAAAAAAAAAAAAAATATATATATATATATATATATATAAATAAAATTTAGTATTTAGAGTGACAGGTATATTACTCAATTAATTTTTTGGTAATAAAATACCATTCAGTGAAGAAAGCAAGGTGAATATCAGCAATCAAGGTGAAATAGAAAGGTAGAAAGAAAACTATAAACAGTAATGTAATTAACATATTTGCAGTTGTGATTATTTTGGTAACTTTATCACATTTTTGGTCAAGTTAAAACATCTTAGCAAAAATTATTAGGTTGAATTGTCTAAAATTTTTATTTTTCTGTAGGTCAAAAAAATGATCAAATGTCAGCTATTTCAAATAGTTCGAACTGCTGGTCACAGTGGCTCAAATCTTTAGTCCTAGCTACTCAGGAAGCTAAAGTGGGAGGATCACTTGAGCACAGGCATAAGAGGCTGCAGTAAGCTATGAAGGTGCCACTCCAGCCCGGGTGACAGAGCAAGACCCTATCTGTAAAAAATAATAATAATAAATAAAAAATAAGCTTTCTTTCGGCCTTAGCACCATCCTCTTGGAAACCTCCGCTCCATGAGAGCCAAGTGGAGGAAGAAGCAAATGTGCAGGCTGAAGCTCAAAAGATGAGGCACAGGTGTCCAAGTAAACCGCTAGCTTGTGCACCCATGGAGGCCCCAGGAGCAGAAACATGGAGTGCCAGAGGCTGGGGATGCCGGTATAAGTTGTTGGACAACATGCTACTGTCTAGAACTTGTCTCTCAAAGGACCTAGAAGTTCCATCACCATCTGATCACCAAAACCGCCTCTGAGAGACCCACCTTGCTCATACCAAAACAGTCCCTGTTGGTCATTTACCCTGGACCTGTAACATTCTGGGCTCATTTCTGTGTTCACTTGTGGCCAAGTGTAACAAGCATACAGTAAATCACCTCTTCTGCTGTCTTAGTTGAAGAATCAAAAAAATCGAAGAATCAAAAAAATCAAAAAATAAAAAATAAAAATAAATTGTTAAGGAATAAATAGTTCAAACGAATATCTTATAATCCTCAATACATTTTAACTAGGTAAATTAAAACATTGTATTCATTTTTATACAGGAAAAAGGGTAGATCCTGTGACTGCTTTATGCCAGATTATCATGGGAGAATCAACAATAGAACTAGAAGTATGGACCATTAGAATAACAGGATTATTAGTTACATTAATTCATCAAGTGCCTACCATGGGCCAGGCAAAATCAGAGTGAGGGAGCAGTGTCACATACTTTACAGAGAGTTGGACATTTAAAGTTTGCCGAGGAGAGTTTAACCTTGGAAAGGCACGAGGAAAAGAAATAAGGCTACCTTTTTTTTTTTTTTTGCTTTTACTTCTATTGTCAAAGTGTAGTATTTGTTTTCTATTAAACAGAAACTGGTTTAATAAAGATGTGTTGACTTAATAAGTTATATATGAATTCCCCAGCAAAGCCAGGCTTAGGCAGTAGTTTCATATGCTAATATCAACAACCAAAGCACTTTCTGTCAGGGACTTAGACTGAGTGAAGTTTAATGAATTGACATTGCAGCGAAGTATTCACTTTAATAACAAGTCTGATCATTCTTCTTCCTTGCCTGTCTTGTTCAATACTACAACCCAGTCTTAGTCCATTCATGCTGCTATAACAAAATATCTTACATTGGGTAATTAATAAACAACAGAAATTTATTCCTCAAGTTTCTGGAGGCTAGGAAATCGAAATCCAAGATCAAGGCCCCAGCAGATATGATGTCTGGTGAAGGCTTGTTCTCTGCTTCATAACAGAGCCTTGTTGCTGCATCCTCGCAGAGCAGAAAGCAGAGGGCACAAGAAATGAACACTGTGTCCTCACGTGGCTGATGAGATGGAAGTGCCTAGCTGCCTGAAGCCTTTTTCATAAGGGCATTAATCCCATTCACAAGGGAGGAGCCCTCGTGACTTAATCACTTCCCAAAGGACTCACCTCTTAATACCATCACCTTGGGGTTTAAGTTCCAACATATGAATTTTGGAGGGACACATATATTCAAACCTTAGCCATCCCCATTCTGGCAAATAATAAGCCCTCAATAAATATTTGTTGTATGAACAAATTAGCTGGTGCTTGGTCCTCAAATATAGTATAAAAATTTCTGCCAAAAAAAAAAGTTCACAATGTTTATTACTACTTATAAACTTTTCAACAAACAGTAAAAATCACCATAAATTCATTAATTCTGACATCTTCCCCTACCAAATAGTACCATTATCTCACACCTGGATTTTTAAATTTAATTTTTTTCTTTTGTTATTTTATTTTATTTTATTTATTTATTTATTTATTTTGAGACAGAGTCTCACTGTATCACCCAGGCTGGAGTCAGTGGCGTGATCTCGGCTCACTGCAACCTCTGCTTCCCAGCTTCAAGCGATTCTCCTGCCTCAGCCTCCCAAGTAGCTGGGATTACAGGCATGCACCACCACACCTGGCTAATTTTTGTACTTTTAGTAGAGATGGGGTTTCACCATGTTGTCCACACTGTTCTCGAATTCCTGGCCTCAAGTGATCTACCTGCCTCAGTCTCCCAAAGTGCTGGGATTACAGGCATGAGCCACCATGCCCAGCCTTTTTTTCTTTTTTTAAAGATGGGGTTTCGCCATGTTGCCCAGGCTAGTCAAGAACTCCTGGCCTCCACCTTGGCCTCCCAAAGTGCTACCACAAGCCAAACAAAATCTATGTAAAGTGTTAACTAACAAAATATTTTAAGCATTTAAATATTTTGTTGAAACATTCTAATTCTTATGTAATTTATATGTACATCTTTTATACTAGAAGTGTAATCAGAACTGCATGTATACAAAAACTCTGTTTCCTTTTTTGCCTATAATATAGTACTGTATCGCTAGTTCAAAAAGTTGCTATAAGAATTAATGAAGTATGTAAGAAAGAAATTTTAAGTATAGAAAGGCCTATTCTAAGTGAAAACATTATTATAACAATCCTACCTCCTTATCTAATTATAATGCAAAGAACCATTTTACAAGGCAACTTGTAAGCTTCAAAACAGTCTGATTAAAAAAATGTTTTAGACTATATATTAGGCAAAAGAGAAAATCTAATTTTAGTGTTATTAAATGATTGAAAATAAAAGCACTGTCAATACAAGTATTTCAACTGCCAGAGTTCTATAGGCCAGATAATAATTTTAAATAATAGTTACATTGTTAATTGTTGAAATAATATGTAATAGTCTTTTTTCTCCTCAATCATTAAAATCTTATATAATATTCTAATAATAATTTGTCACTAAGACAGGTATTTTTCTAAGTAATGTATCACCAAACCACATTTTGTTTCTAGCGTCATCTGCTGAAATCAATCCATGTTATAAAATGACACATTGGCTAAAAACTTGATAAACTTTGGAATGAAGTTCACTGACATGCTACTAAAAATAGACCCATTTTAATTTTTTCAACAAATTTAATAAGAACATGGTGATAGAAGTACATTAGGATAATAGAAATTCACCCTACATTAGTTTTTAATGAATCTTAGATATCACAATTCTTTCATATTCTGAAATTTAATTAGTCTTCAAAAATAATAACTACCATTTCTTGAGCTCTTACGACATGCAAGATACTGTGCTAATAACTTTACATACTTCACAGAGTCTTCCAAACAACCTTATGCAATGCTGTACATAATGATTAGTGTCCCCATTGTACGGAAATGGAAACTGAGACTCAGAAGGTTAAGAAATTTGTTGTAAATATTAGATAAATAATAGAAGAGCTGGGATTTGAATACATCAGGTCTGATTCCAAAACCTGTACTCTTAACCAATATGACGTATTACCCATGCAATTTTAAGAAAACAAAGTCCCGGTCTGGTGCAGTGGCTCATGCCTGTAATCCCAGCACTTTGGAAGGCCTAGGTGGGAGAATTACTTGAGGTCAGGAGTTTGAAACCAGCCTGGACAACATGGGGAAACCCCATCTCTACTAAAAATACAATAAAAAATTAGCCAGGCATGGTGGTGCGCACCTGTAGTCCCAGCTAATAGGGAGGCTAAGGCAGGAAGATCACTTGAACCCAGGAGGCAGAGGTTGCAGTGAGCCAAAATCGTGCCACTACATGCCAGCCTGGGCGACAGTGTGAGACACTGTCTCAAAAAACAAAAAGACAAAAGATAGGAAAAAGAAAATAAAGTCCTAAATATAGGGGAATGGAAAGTCAACAAAGTAGAAATATAAAATTAGGTAATATATGGAAAAAAAAAGAAAAAGATGTTGTTAATTGTTAAAGAGAGAAGGAAATGTAAACCATGGTAAGATTCTCAAAGGTATATTTACAAAATAAGATAAATGAATTTTCATTTTTAATAAATCATTTTCTTTTGGCAATATTTGAAGATGATTGCAGAGAATGATTCTTTTCAGAGTTTCTTGATTAACATATTTTTCATTCTAGATTAAAAATTCAAGGTTTTTTAATCATCTTGTTTATTTACACCTGTGTAGTGGTTTCACTAAATAATGTACATACTTTTTAATAAGCATTTGATAACAAGAATCAAATATTTGTGAGGAAATGAAGTATACTTATTTAAGCTTCGCATCATCATTTCTCCTCCATGGGAAATTAAGTTATTTTCACATGACCAAAAAAAATCCATGACACACAATTAAAAAACAACAAACAAGAGTCACATTTTATAAGGCAGCAATTATGTTCATGTGGTATCAGTATAATTGAAAGACAGAAGACATTTCATTCGTTAGTAACACAGAATTTCTTCTAGTGGGTTTCCTGGAGCTCATTAGATATTCCCTGGCTGATTCTCCTAAGTAATTAGATTTTAACAGGATTTTCAACAGATCAGAGCAATCTCTGTGGGTGCCAATAGAAGAGTCCCCCTCTGGCCTTACCAGCAGGGCAGAGCAGATAATATCCAGCCTGGGAGTTAATAGGACAATTACTGGCCTCTTTTAAATGAGTTACATTAATGCACTTAAGCTAAATGGCTCTGCATATGATTAAATATTAACATTTGCAAAATATGAAATCACAATATGCAATCAAGTTTTGTTTTAATTTTCCCAAAGAAAGATTTCAATTGTTTACATAAATACCTTTAAATATTGTATATTAAACATTTTTAGGATATACTAATAGAAAGTTGGAAACTGTTCCTCTCACTTGGGAGCCCTAAAATATACTGACCTTCAGGATGCCATTTCTGGCTGAGATGGAGTAACTAAAAAAATCAGATAAATATATGAAATAATATTTTTCAGACATTAGATAACAGCCAATACAGGACAATGATCTCTGAGAGGAAAGGAAAGAAATGAGATGGTTTTCCTGAGTTGAGAGACAAAGTGGAGAAGTTAGGCAAGCCAAGGTGGCTGGAATTCACCAGACAAATAGGAGACAGTATCAAAGCACCAAAGGAAAGAACCCGAAGATCTGTGGAGGGTCCCCCTAAGTCTTAAGCTTAGTGTTGATCAGCACATGCATGTGAGGCAACCACTCAAAGTTGGAGAAAGAACCACTTCTCCAGGAGCAGGTCAAATAATTTTCAGAGCTCACAGAGGCCTGGGAATAGCTCACATTCTCAATAGCCAGAGTTAAAAATGAACACCTCAGAATATATAAGGCAACAGGCAGATATTGTCTCAGTAGTTGGGGCAAATTAGCCCTAAACTAAAAGTTGCTCTGGTCCTACCTAACAAAACCTAAGACAAACATCAAAAGGATGAACCTATTTTTAAATTATTTGAATACTCTAAAACAAAGCTCAAAAATATTTAGGAATACAAAAGAATCCACCACCAAACAATGTAAATTTCACAATGTCTAGCCCCAAATTCACAAAATCATGAAAGTAGCCAGAAAATATGACTTAAAATCATAAGAAAAAATCAATCAATAGAAGCAGACCAAGAAATTACCAAGATTAGAAATTAGGAAAAAGGAACATTAAAACAATGATTATAAATATATTTCATATTATAAAAAAGAGAGGAAAGCATAAGCATGGTAAAAAGAGACATGGTAGATATAAAAATAACCTAAGTCAAACTTCTGAAGACGAAAAATACAATGTCTTAGGTAAAGAAAAAAAACCACGTAGAATTAAAAATAGTTTAATACTGCAGACAAAAAAAATGTACAGAACATGATTGAGCTGTGTGACAATTTTAAGCAGCCTAATATATGAGTAATTGAAGTCCCAAAAGGAGAAGAGAGAGTGGAAGGGAAGAGAAAAGCAGTTTGAAGAAACAATGACCCCAAAATTTTTAATTTTGATTAAAACAACACAACCATGAAACATGAAAAAAGCTATACAAAGGCATATCAGTAATTAAATAGCCTAAAATACACTGAATTTAAGTGAATTTTGAAAATATTTTAAATGTCTCCAGCAAAAAACAAAATACAGTTGGTCCTCAAACAATGTGAGTTTGAACTGAGTGGGTCCACTTAACACAATAATTTTTTGCAATAAGTATAGTCAGCCCTCCATACCAGCCAGTTCCAAATTCACAACCAAACACAGATTGAAAATACTGTATTGGAGGGATGCAAATCCCACGTGTAAAGAGGGCCGACTTTGCATATCCACGAGTTCTGCAGGACTGATGGCGGGACTGGAGTATGAGCAGATTTTGGTATCCACAAGTGGTCCTGGAACCAATTCCCCACAGATACTGAGGAACGACTAAATGGCCTAGACCTGATCCAAAGTCAGTTCTGTGCTTTGTTCCTACAACGTTGGCCCATAATCTTTTCTTTTCTTTTCTTTTCTTTTTTTGAGACAGTTTCACTCTTATTGCCAAGGCTGAAGTGCAATGGCACCAACTCAGCTCACCGCAACCTCTGCCTCCTGAGTTCAAGCGATTCTCCTGCCTCAGCCTCCCAAGTAGCTGGGATTACAGGCATGCACCACCATGTCTGGCTGATTTTTTGTATTTTTAGTAGAGACGGGGCTTCTGCATGTTGGTCAGGCTGGTCTCGAACTCCCGACCTCAGGTGATCCACCTGCCTCGGCCTCCCAAAGGCATGAACCACCATGCCCAGCCGGCCCATAATATTTTCTAGAAAGAATTTTCAACCTAATACACTTAATTTTGCTGCTGAGTATAAGAGATTTCAGAAATTTTTAATGAATTATGCCCTTTATTTATAGACCTTCTGAAATGATGTTTCCTGTTCTTCTTATAATAGTAGTACTTAGCCTCAGACATCAAAACATTACTATAAAATATCAAATTAGGCCACTGTCAGTGCAGAGGCAGAAAGAAGCCTGAACCAGACAAATAAGTACTGTGAGCATTACCTCTATGCCTTAATTTGCTCTTATTCACTTGGACATAGGGAATAAGATGAGTAAGAGACTCTTCCCACTTATTAGGCCCTCATAAAATCATTATAATTAGTTCAGGTATTCATGATCCAGAAAGAAATGGAATCTGTGCATATAGGGTCTTACAAAGAGGTGGTGACCAGCTGCAACTTTTCTTTCATGAGACTCAAACTAGAGGCTTAGATTTGATCATAAGAAAAAGCTTCCTGACATTGGAATGGATTAAAAACAAAAATAGTGGAATTTTCTGAAAATTTCAAATTCTGTTTCTGGTTGGTTTGTTTGCAAGACAGGGTCTCACTCTGTCGCCCAGACTGAAATGCAGTGGTACAATACAGGGCTCACGCAGCCTCGACCTCCTGGGCTCAAGTGATCCTCCCGCCTCAGTCTCCTGTGTTGCTGTGACTACAGGCGCCTGCCACCATGGCTGGTTAATTTTTTTAAAATTTTTTATAGAGATAAGGTCTCTCTATAAAAGAGACCTTTTATGTGTTGCCTAGGTGGGTCTCAAACTCCTGGGCTCATGTAGTTCTCCTACCTCGGCCTCCCGAAGTGCTGGGTTCACAGGTATGAGTCACCATGCCCAGCCCAGTTTCTGTTTTGACTAGATGGTTTGAATATAATCATAATAAAATCTGATGTACACCCAACCTGCCTTTTCTACAAGTCTATGAACATTTGATTGGTTGAAATGATACCTAAATGTCTTAGGGTGAGCCACAACAAGCTCCACTAACTTTCAACAGTAAAGCTTAGAGCATGTCTGTAACCCTAAAAAATGTGAGAATATTCAGATCACCTTTCTATGTTGAATTTCATCTTCTGATTTCTATTTGTTCATCTGCAAGTTTATTTCTGTAATTCTATTTTTCCTTATGGAGATTTCAACTGTCTATATCTTGCTTATTTAATTGAAGTATTCCAGACACCTTAGGTTGGAACAGAACTTTTTCTATCTAATTTTACTTTAGGGGCATTTAGGGAACTTGTTATTTAAAAGAAATCATTTTCTGAATTTTTTTTCTTTTTGGAAACAGGGTTTTACTTCTGTTTCCCAGGCCAGAGTACAGTGGGGTAGGTCTGCATGCCACGGTTCACTGTGGCCTTAACTTTCGGGGCTCAGGTGATTCTCCCATCTCAGCCTCCTGAATAGCTGTGACTACAGGCGTATGCCACCACGCCTCACTAATTTTTTGTATTTCTTTGTAGAGGTGTTGCCCAGGCTGGTCTCAAACTCCTGGGCTCAAGCAATCCACCCACTTTGGCCTCCCAAAGGGCTGAAATGACAGGTGTGAGCCACCCTGCCTGGCCCTTTTCTGAATTTTTTGGTCTAAATCTGATTTTTAGATATCAAATTTGCTTAATACAAGGTACACGGACAGGCACAGTGGCTCACGCCTGTAATCCCAGCACTTTAAGAGGCCAGTGCAGGCAAATCACT
This sequence comes from Symphalangus syndactylus, assembly GCF_028878055.3. NCBI lineage: Eukaryota > Metazoa > Chordata > Mammalia > Primates > Hylobatidae > Symphalangus > Symphalangus syndactylus. The sequence goes on along the minus strand of NC_072434.2, from coordinate 49,447,639 downwards.
TAAGGTCAGCAGTTTGAGACCAGCCTGGCCAACATGGTAAAACCCCATTTCTACTAAAAATACAAAAATTAGCCGGGCATGGTGGCACACCCTTGTAATCCCAGCTACTTGGGAGGCTGAGGTACGAGGATCACTTGAACCCTGGGTGGTAGAAATTGCAGTGAGCTGAGATCGTGCCACTGCACTCCAGCCTGGGCAACAGAGTGAAACTCCATCTCAAAACAAAACAAAACAAAACAAAAAAAACAAGGTACACAAAACTAAATTGTTAAAGTATACTTGGAGACCTGGATGAAAGATGGTACCTTTATATAATTTGCTAAGTACTATCCATGGACAATGGAAATTGTTGTATCACAAAATACATAGAGATAACGAAGCAAGCAATGAGTTTTAGAAAACGGGTTGAGATAACCTGGCCAAGTAGATTATATTAATCACACTGAGACCCACATGAAATCAGCATTGCAAAGGACCTCAAGGATGTCAAACAACTGGCCTGAATTAGACTCTCATTCCCCTTTCATTATGCCTCTTTGAGAGTTTTCAGGCTTGTTTTACACAATGAACTTGAAAGACATTGGTAACAGGCGTATTTATAGATTTGATTGGTCCAGTGGGCATTTGAGTATGTCCTACTAAAACATAAAGCATTGAAAGAAAGGAAAGACAAGAGTAATACACATGAAAGAGGGTAAAGGATAATATACTCCCATGGCTAATTGTGTGCTTTTTGAATTACCAGAAAGTAGAATTAAAACCTAAGAGTTGTAGCCACAGGAGGACAAAGTTAGGCCCAATATAAGATTAACTTTCTAATAGTCTAAGCCAAATAAAAATCAAAGGCCAAGTTTCTCATCACTCTAAGTGTGTAAACATAGACTGACCGGGGGGAGGGGGGAGGGACAGCATTAGGAGATACACCTAATGCTAAATGACCAGTTAATGGGTGCAGCACACCAACATGGCACATGGATACATATGTAACAAACCTGCACATTGTGCACATGTACCCTAAAACTTAAAGTACAATAATAAAAAATAAATAAATAAATAAATAAATAAGATTTCAAGATAAAAAAAAAATAGACTGACCATTTGGCAGGGATTTTGTAGATTAGATTCAAGTGTTGTATTGGTGATTGAATTAGAAAACATTTAAAAACCTAATCTTGGTCGGGCACGGTGTCTCATGCCTGTAATCCCAGCACTTTGGGAGGCCAAGGCAGGCAGATCACTTGAGCTCAGGAGTTCAAGACCAGCCTGGCCAACATGGTGAAACCCAGCTCTACTAAAAATACAAAAATTAGCTAGGCACGGTGGTGCGTGCCTGTAGTCCAAGCTAGTCGGGAGGCTGAGGCAGGAGAATTGCTTAAACCCAGGAGGTGGAAGTTGCAGTGAGCCGAGATGTGCCACTGCACTGCAGTCTGGGAGACAGGGCAAGACTCCATCTCAAAAAAACAAAAACAAAAACATAATCTTAAAGCAGGCACAGTGGTGCATTCCTGTAGTCCCAGTTGCTCAGGAGGTTGAGGAAGAAAGATTGCTCGAGCCAGGAGTTTGAGGCTGCAGTACACTATAATCGAACCTGTGAACAGCCACCACATTCCAGCCTGGGCAACATAATGAGACCTCATCTCTGAAATAAAAACAAAAACCGTAATCTTTAAGTCTTTCTAAACATTCAGATAATCCGACTCTATGATCCTAAATGCTCTGGTGGTCAGACAAGGGGCTTCCTTTGCCTCAACTTTTTCCATAGGAAAAATATCTCCCCCTTTCTTTCATATAGAAAATATTAGACTGGAAGGAGGAAACCTAGGGTAGTTCTGGCTCCATCACTAATTTGTTGGGTGACTTTGAACAAATCACTTAATATTTCTTGGTTTTGTTACCTGCAAGTGTGGCCTGGGGGCTCTAAGGACATGTCACAAGAGTTATGCTACTTTATAGACTTTCCTTCTTCAAGTCTCCAACTCTTAGCTGTATGTCCAACCAACACCTTGCTAGAACAACCAAACAAGATTCTGTTTGTGACAGTCAGAAAAATGCAAAATCTCTGGCATTATAATTCCATGTTGCTGATGTGGGAAATCTTACGGTCATAACTGACTTCTATCTGTTAGCTCCACCCATATTTATTCATGGTGGCCAATCACAGAGAAAGGTCCTGGACACTACTCCGTTTATCCAAGTTCTTCAAGTTTTTAGAACTTATTTGCTATTACAATATTCTAAAATATTAGTTGTATCATTTACTGCTGCTTCCAAAATAAATATAGAGAGAATATTACCAAGAGACATGTTAACTGAATCACTCTGAAGAAAATGCCAAATATGGCACAGAAAAATGACTGAAACTAATTCTTTTCTTGCAGCAACTCATCAAAATTTACTGTCTAGTCATTTGCATATACCTAATGCTAAGCTGCTAAGTTCAGAAGTAATCTCACTAAAATGAGAAAACACTCCCACTGGCTTAATTTTCTCTGTCCAATGGTCACATTATGATATTCCTTTGCAGTACAATTGGAGATGGACTATTGCAGATTTCTTCTCTTAAACTTTCATGCATTTGATTAAAAAAAAAATTGGCCAGGCACGGTGGCTTACACCTGTAATCCCAGCACTTTGGGAGACCAAGGCAGGAAGAACCCTTGAGCCCAGGAGTTCAAGACCAGCCTGGGCAACATAGTGAGAACTTGGTCTCTAAAAAACAAATTTTAAATTTGTAAAATTAGCTGGGAGTGGTGTTGTGTGCCTGTAGTCTCAGCTACTTGGGAGGCTGAGGTGGAAGGATTGCCTGAGCCCAGGAGGTTGAGGCTGCAATGAGCCAAGATCATGTCACTGCACTCCAGCCTGGGTGACAGAGTTAGACCCTGTCTCAAAAAAACAAAAACAAAAAACTCTACTACAAAAAAATCATCAAAATAAACTAAACTCTAATTTCTTACCAGAGGATCTGTCTGTTGTGAAATCTAGTTGCTGAATGTTTTAAGTCATTTTGGGAAAATCAGCATTCCTTGTTGTGCAATGTCTACTTCATTTTTCTTAAGGCAGTGAGACCACAATCAAGCATTACACGACTTCCTACCTGCCACTGAGAAATGCTCAGGTAAGAGAAAAAGAACTAAAGGTCACTAAATAGTAAGAAAAGCCTGCCCTCAATAACTATTAGATTCAAAAGTGAATAAAAATAATGCTATAGGTATGGCACTTTAAACATTTCAATGTGTTAATGTCCATGATTTCACTCAATATACTAGTAACCTTATCAGGTGGCATAAAGTATGGGACCTCATTTATAGAAAGGGAAAATGAGACAAAGCACTTGCCTTGTCACACAATGAGCTTGCCATGGACTGAATTATGTTCCCCAACTCTATACCCAAACTCATATTTTGAAGCCTTAACCTCCAACGTGACTGTATTTGGACATAGGGCCTCCAAGGAGGTAATTCAGGTTACATGAGGTCATAAAGCTGGGGTCCTGATACCATACAATTAGTGTCTTTATAAGAAGAGATGCCCTCTCTGTCTCTCTGAATACACACACACAGAAGAGGTCATGTGAGCATACAGTGAGATGGTGGCCACCTAGAAGGCAGGAAGGGAGGCCTCACGGGAAACTCACCGTGCTGGCACCTTGATCTTGGACTTCCAGCCTCCAGATCTCTGAGGAAATAGGTGTCTGTTGTTTCAAGCTACCCAGGCTATGGTATTTTGTTACAGCAGCCTAAGTTGAGTGGAACAGAGCTAATGATCATAAAATTTCTAAAACCCAAGTCTCTTGACTGTTTGTCTTCGTTTATATCAGTGTAATGTAATGGCCAGCACTGAACTACTGAGAATGATCACATAAACTTCATGTAATTTTTTCTGAACTTATAACTGTGGCTGCCCCAAAAGCTGCTGTTTTTTCATCTTCCATCAAGTAACACAAGGACTGCTATCATAAAGATACCCTTCCGAGGGGAGAAATGGAAGCATCATCATAAATGTGTAACATATCTGGTGGATTTCTCTGTAGTGATGAACTTTTGAATGAATTCCTTTCTTAAAATGTTCCACTTGCTATTGGGAAATGATTTTTTAACTTGTGTCTAATATTTTCTTCATATGAGGAGATAGGTCTCTCTCTACCCACTTTACTCATTCAAACCTAACTAGTAACTTTCGTAAAGAATAACTGAGAGGCCGGGTGCGGTGGCTCACGCTTGTAATCCCAGCACTTTGGGAGGCCGAGGCGAGCGGATCACGAGGTCAGGAGATTGAGACCACGGTGAAACCCCGTCTCTACTAAAAATACAAAAAATTAGCCGGGCGTGGTGGCGGGCGCCTGTAGTCCCAGCTACTCGGAGAGGCTGAGGCAGGAGAATGGCGTGAACCCGGGAGGCGGAGCTTGCAGTGAGCCGAGATTGCGCCACTGCACTCCAGCCTGGGTGACAGAGCGAGACTCCGTCTCAAAAAAAAAAAAAAAAAAGAATAACTGAGAATGCTCCACTTGGCTCAACTGTTCTTTCTCCTGAGATGAGCTTGTCCACAGAAAGCACAAATTCTTTGCTTTTCCATGTTATAAATCCTACTGGGCTGGCCTTCCATGTATGCAAGTTGGGACCTTGTAGGTTAGTGTATCTAATGCCAGGTTTCTGTTAGAAAGCACATTTGGCTCCCACGCAAAGCCAACTCAGCCTGTATCCATAACAAAGGTAGTATTTTGGCCTCAGTATTTACTTTTAAAAAAAAATTATTGAATTATTCAGAAAGAAGAAAAGCAAGGAATTATTTAATGCAGATCCCTTTAGAGACCAGCAGCGTAACTGCAGGACAAACCTCTCTATTCTATTATCCCTACCATTTGAGAGGCCAGGAGAAAACATGAACCTTAATGGAGATGGAATTATCCTTGCAATGACTGCAGTAAATGTTTGTTGAAGGGGAAAAAAATGGAAAGGGAAGATATACCATGTATACCTAGTTTTAATGGAAAGCCTATTTCTGCCATATACATTAGAGAAATTGTTTAAGAACAGTTCATCCATGTGAAAATATTAGCACTGTAATTCTGCCAAGGTCAGTAAGACCTAGTGATTTGCTGAGATATCACCTTCATTTCACCAGGTAAATAAAGACTCCTTTTTTCAGTGTGTCCTATCCAAGAAGGCACTCCACAGCAACAGTTAAATTATGAATACAGCACATATGTTCCATACCATATCATTTACAGCACAATTTAGCATAGACATAAGGCTTTGTAACAAACTACAATACCATTCACAAAATGCATTTAAATAGCATAATTTAGTTCATTAAATTCAGTCATTTACAGTAAATCAAAATCATCATCGGAATTGAAGAGAGTACACAGTTGTTTGTTTGAATAGTTAAGCTAGGTAAGTCAATTTCTTTTTGAAGGTCAAGGACAGAGTTGTTTCCACTTTCTGTTATAAAAAAGATACAGCTGGTGTCAAAAGATAATTTACTGTCATTTCAAAACGATCAACCCTCTTTTTTTCCCTCCCCAGTCTCTCTCTCCTGGTTGCATATCAGATCACTGTCACTCCTAAAATAGATTCAACTCCCTGAAAATATCTTATATGCCACCTAACTAGAATGTATGTACAAATTTTACAAAATCTCAACTGTACAATTTCTTCACATTTTTAATCAAGATGTGTACATTTGGTCCCAGGAAAGCTTCAAACACTAGAATGCAGTGTCTGTAATCATCTGCATATCTGTCTATTTTTCATACCATATGGGAAGCCCCTTGTGGGTAGGAGCCTTGTCAACCATATTTAGATTCCTACAACCCAGCACAGTGTCTGTTGACTAAATTCCTTGGAAGCAAGGAATGGTTCTTTTTTCAGTTACTTTTATTCCTCATGGCCCCAACCATATGCCTCACACATACTCAGTAAATATTTGTTGATTTAAAAATCTTCTTGGAGGGGCTTACCTTGGGATATATTTCATAAGCACACAAAATGAGTGTGTGTTTTGAATTGTCTTAGTAAACCGGTGCCTGCAATAACATAGACAAAGTAAGAAAAGAGAAAACAGACTTTGGTATTGAGCACAAAGCATTCAACCTGATCTCATAGTTTCACAGTCCAGTGTACTCTGTGCAGAACCATACTCCATGTGGACTAAACTACATTTTACACAGTTCTTTCTCTTAGCCTTTGCCTGGAGCACTTTCACCACAAACCCAGCAATAATCAACAGTACGAGGCTTTACGTGCTAGTTCAGCTGCTTTAAAGCCAACATAATCTAGGCAGCATTCCACACTCAGCCTTTATCCAGGCATTTGATAACCTGATGTGTGCCTGGTACTGGGCATTGAGTAAACCACAGAGGAGATAGACTCTAGTAAGATCTGAACTGTGTCCTCAAGCCGCTTAGAATCTAGAGTAACACACTGTCAATAATGCACTGTCGTGTGGTAAGCACGGTGTCTGAGGAAAGAAAGCACAAGTTGCCCAAAGACAGAGAACAGTATTTTGATCCAAAAAAGGTACCAGGCCAGACGCAGTGGCTCACACCTGTAATCCCAGCACTTTGGGAGGCCGAGGTGGGTGGATGACTTGAGGTCAGGAGTTCTAGACCAGCCTGGCCAACATGGTGAAACCCCATCTCTGCTAATAATACAAAAATTAGCCTGGCATGATGGCACATGCCTGTAGTCCTAGCTACTCAGAAGGCTGAGGCAGGAGAATTGCTTGAACCCGGGAGGCATAGGTTGCTATGAGCTAAGATGCATCACTGCACTCCAGCCTGGGCAACAGAGTGAGATTTTGTCTCCAAAAAAAAAAAAAAAAAAAGGTACTACTTCTCTCTACTTGGCACAATCCCCTCCCCTGCATATGAAGAACTAGTTCCATTATCAAAACTTTTTTTTTTTTTTTTTTTTAGAGACAGGGTTTCACTCTATCTTCCAACTAGAGTGCAGTGGAGCAATCATAGTTTACTGCAGCCTCAGACTCCTGGACAGCTCATTTTAGAGGGCTGTTGATACACTGGATGTGGTCTAAAGGAGAGCTGCCATGAGAAAGGGTTATCTTTTCCCTTCCTCAAAGAGAAGGGAAAATTGAGAAGAATGTAAGAATATTAGGGAAAACAAATTTTTTGAAAAAATTGAAAATAACTGTCCTTGAAAGTTTCTGAGTATTCCTGGGGTGGGTATTGATGGTTTAAAGAACCATGTCAAGTCTATTACCATGAACAGACTCTAACTGTGTTAAATCCCACACTGAGAGTGTCAATAACTCCACAGAGCCCAAGAAATAAAATACAAACTCTTTCTTAGGCTGCGTTAAAGACCTCTGCAATCTGGCTTCAGCCTTGTGTCTCTTTGTTACAGAGACTATATCCATTTCCCCTTCTTCTATTAGTAACAAAAATTTTAGCTGGAAACATGGGTCTCCCAGAAAAAAGACTATGCTGTCCAGTTCCCCTGAAGCTAGGTGAGGCCATATGACCACGCTGAGGCTAATGGGATGCAAGTGAAAATGTCACGTGGCAGCTTCTGGGAACCTTGAGGTCATGGGTACACACCTCATCCTGTTGATTGGGACATGAATGTCATGACTGAAGTTCCATCCTGGACTGTGATGACAAGGGCCACACCCTAGGGATGGCAAAGCAGAAAATGAGAAGGAACTGGGTCCCTGAGGACTTCATGGAACACAGCCACCATACCAGTCATGGATGGACTATCCCCAAATTCTGAACTGGAAGGCAAATTATTTTCTACCTTATTTCAGCCACTACATTTGGAGACTCTTTGCAAGTTGAGACCACTCTCAAGCAATAACCTCAGTATAACTACCTCCCTTTCCTCCAGATCCTCCCCTAGTGGCCTGCTGTGGCAGGCAGTGTGCTAAACCCCTCAACAGCACATCTCATTTAATCCTCACAAATACCTGGTTAGGTAGCAATTATTATTAGCACCATTTCACAGATGAAGAAATTGAGACTTAGAAAGATGAATTTACTTGCTAACTAGAGGCAAAACCAGTTTTTTTAGTCCAGGCAGTTTGTCCCCAGAGGCTATATCTAAATCTCTGTGCTCTGAATCTCTATGCTATATTATCTGCCTCACAAAGCTACTTTCCCTATTCCATGTCTTTACTCATGTTATTTCCTCAGCACCTAAAATGACTTTCTACCTTCCCCATGCCCTTTCCTTCCTAGATGCACCACCTTCTGCATGAAGGCCCTGATGCAGAATAGAAAGAAATCCCTCCTCAATGAGTCCATTGTACCTTAACTATGCCTCAGTTACATCACTTTGCATATCCTGCCTTCCAATCTCGTTAGCTATCTTATGTGTCAGTTTTCCTCAATATGTTTTAAGTTCCTTGAGGGCAAGAAACATATTTTATCTGTCCTTGTGTTTTCCATAGTGCCTAACAGTAAAATTTAATAAATCTTACTTGACTTGCTGAAAACTAAGTTCTTGGCCTGGTGTGGTGGCTCACACCTGTAATCCCAGCACTTTGGGAGGCTGAGGTGAGCGGATCGCTTGAGCCCAGGAGTTCAAGACCAGACTGGGCAACATGACAAAATCCTGTTTCTACAAAAAAATACAAAAATTAGCCGGGTGTGGTGGCGCTCACCTGTAGTTCCAGCTACTCAGGAGGCTGAGGTGGGAGGATCACTGAGCCCAGGTAGTTCGAGGCTGCAGTGATCTGTGATTACACCACTGCACTCCATCCTGGGCAGCAGAATGAGACCGTCTCAAAAAAAGAAAAAAAAGTTCTGATTGGAAGATAGGAGTTTTTGACTATTTTATAAATGAAAGACGGGTAGTGAATTGTAGTTCTAAATAACTGATGCACTATAATAGCACTGTCCAGTAGAACTTTCCACAGTGATGGAAACTTTCTATACCCACACTGGCTGATACAGTAGCCACTAGTCACATGTGGCTACTGAGCATTTGAAATAAGGCTAGTACAGAAAAGGAACTGAAATTTTAATTTAATTTTAATTCATTTACATTTAAATAGCCACATATAGATAATAGCTACCATATCGGATGTTACAACTCTAAAACTAGTTGAAGCTTTGGAAAACAGCACCAGCATGATTTGTATAGAGTAAGTGGTCGGTAAATGTTTGCTATAGGACTTTGAATTGGATTGAAGGGAATCAGTAGACGTCACCTACGTAGATTTAAAAGGAAAAAAAACTAATTGAAAAAGATAGAAACTTCAAAAAATTCAGGGAAAATCACAGAAAAAGATAAAGTTGAAGCAACAAAAACAATGACAAAAACACCAAGGATCATCATTTACAGCAGAAAAGAATCCTTAACAAATCCTTCCAGCAAAGCCTGGAAGAGGTATGTCAAGACAAGTAATTATATGACATATAAGCCCAGTTTAATAAAGACTGGGCTGGCATCCATTTACAAAACCCTCCAGAGGACACTGAGGTTTCTCATGCTATATTTAAAGAAACTGTCTGTAAAAGGTTGGGATGGGTCTCACTAGGCTGGAAAGAATAAGTCCAGATCACTCTATTAAACAACTATTCATCATAAATTCAATATTTTATTCGGTAGGGGAATGACAGAAACTCACTCACTCCTACTTATGGTAATTCGAAGCAAAAAAACCTTCTAGTTATACTATCAGGCCAAAATCTAAATTTTAGTCCCTTTTGGAATTTTTCACTTTTGCTTATATGCCATTAAGGTGGCGCTTGAACAAACGCAATTAAGGACCTACACTGTTAAGTGAGCTCTTCCCAGCCTGGCCGTTCTGGGGGTGACCTTTCCACCAGGTCCCTGGCATAAGGCAGTGTGTCTCCTGGAGCACAGCCAGAATGTAAGATGAAAAGCCACATGCAGAGGATGACGCAAGGGAAACAATCACGACTTTCATAATGAGAGCCAGAAAGAAATTTGAGGTCTTATGCTCACTAGTTCCTAAGCCTGGGTGTTGTAGTCAGCATAATAACTCCCTTAACGTTTTATTCTTCAGGATTTCTAGCCACAGAAGAGTGAGCTATACTAGCAATCAAACTTTGGGTGTACTTGCTCATGTTCCCCAGTCAGAGATCCATACAGCACGTCGTAATTTAAAGAGAAACTTTCACAATGTTTGGAACCCTTGACGCCCTAAAGATGAAGGAGGAGAATGTCCTCACATTCCTTCCAGCAGGAATCCACTTAGGTGGCACCAACCTTGACTTCCAAATGATACACTACAAAAGGAAAAGTGATGGCATCTACGTGATAAATCTGAGGAGGACCTGCAAGAAGCTTTGGCTGGCAGCTTGTGCCATGGTTGCCATTTGGAAACTCAGCTGCTGTCAGTGTCACATCCTCCAGGAATGTCAGCCAGGAGGCTATGCTGAAGTTTGCTGCTGCCACTGGAGCCACTCTTATTTCTGGTTCCTTTACTAACCAGATCCAGGCAGCCTTCTGGGAGCCATGTCTTCTGATGGTTACTGATCCCAGGGCTGACCACCAACCTTTCACAGGGGTATTGTATGTTAAACTGACTACCATTGCTCTGTGTCACACATATTCTCCTCTACACTATGTGATCATCACCATCTCATGCAATGACAAGGGGGCTCACTCAGTGGGTCCGATGTGGTGGATCTTGGCCTGGGAAGTTCTGCACATGCACGGCACCATCTCCTGTGAGCACCCATGGGAGGTCATGCCTGTTGACTACTTCTGCAGAGGAAGAACAGTAAAGAAAATAGGCTGGGCACAGTGGCTCAAGCCTGCAATCCCAGCAGTTTGGGAGACCAAGGCAGGAGGATCACTTGAGGCCAGGAGCTCGAGACCAGCCTGGCCAACATGGTGAAACCCTGACTCTACTAAAAATACAAAAATTAGCTGGGTATTGTGACAAATGCCTGTAGTCACAGCTACTTGGGAGGCTGAGGCATGAGAATCTCTTGAACCTGCGAGGTGGAGGTTGCAGTGAGCCGAGATGGCACCACTGCACTCTAGACTCTAGCCTGGGTGACAGAGTGAGACTCTGTCTCAAACAAAAACAAAAACAAAAACAAAAAGAAAGAAAAGAAAAATAAAAAGAAGTAATTACTCACAAACTGAAGTAATTACTACTAATAATAGCAGTGATTTACTAGATGTCTACTACACTCAAGCATTTAGCATATTTTATCTATAATTTCCCAGTTACAATGTAAGGCAAATATTATTAATATGATTACCCCCACTTGAAAAATAAAGAAACTGAGGGTCAGGGGAATTAATTGAATTCACCAAAGCCATACAGCTACTAACATAACAGGTGCTCAATGAACGGGAATTCCTTTTTTTTTTTTTTCTTTTGAGACTGGGTCTCCCTCTGTCACCCAGGCTGGAGTGCAGTGGCATGCGCACAGCTCACTGCAGACTTGATCTCCCAGGCTCAAGTAATCCTCCCACTTCTGCCTCCTGAGTAGCTGGGACCACAGGCACACACCACCATACTAGCTGATTTTTTTTTTTCATTTTTTGTAGAGATGGAGTCTCTCTGTGTTGCCCAGACTGGTCTCAAACTCCTGGGCTCAGGTGATCCTCCTGCCTTGGCTTCTCAACGTCCTGGGATTATAGGAATGAGCCATCATGCCCGGCTAGACTGACTTTTTAAAGTAATGAAAGTAACAAGTACTCAGGTAAACAAATTAAAGCCCCACAGGACATAAAGTGAAAGCGAATGTCTTCTTCCTGCCACTCCTAACTCCCTAGAATTTCTTCCCCAGCAATAAGCGGCGTTAAACACTTTTTGAATATTCTTCCAGGTATTTTTTATGCATTTATACAAGCAGGGCCATATTTGCCTATTTTCTTGCAATTTGCTTTTTTTCTCTTAAATTATCATAGACTTCTTTCCATATTAGAACATATAGATCTACCTCATTAAAAATAATTGTGCAATATTCTCCTCTATAAATGTATCATAATTTAACAACTTCCATGTCAATGGACAGTGTTTTGCTGTTACAGTCAATGCTTCAGTGATTGTCCTTTAAATAACATCTTTGTACACTGGTATGATTTATCTGTAGGATAAATTTCTTGATGTGAAATTGTGTAAGACAATGTGCACTTGAATTTTTGGTAGATATTCCCAAATAGCCCACTTGAAATAATATATGAGAATGTCTATTTTCTTATCTGGCATTTTGATATTAGTTTGTTTAAAAAGAATTTTATTTTCCCTTCTAATCGATATTTGTCTGCTCCTTATTATTTCTGGGAGCTACTCAAATGTCCTTTGGAAAATCATCACTTTCCCATGTAGTTGCTAGGGCTTCACCAGGAAGAGACCATGTGCCTTAGTCCTTGCCAATCAGAGTATCAAATCCTCCTACTAACACTGTTGACTCAGGGGTTGACTTGTGACCTAAGTTGTTCCAATGCCCAAGACTCATATGCTAGTTGCCAAGAATCACTCTACTTTTTGCTGGGCTGAATCCTGGGAAGACAGAGGCATGGGGTTGCTAAATGGCACGTTGCCTCCTTGTGGCATACCATTATGGAGGAGAGTTAAGCTAACAGACGGAGGCAGACGTTGCCCTCTAGATCAAGTGTAAATGAAAGTCAGAAAAATTTACCTCTGAATTTTTCAGTTGTTTGAGCTAGTAGATTTCACCTTTTGCTCAATCTGGTTTGAGCTGGGTTTTTGGTTATTCACAACCTGAAGAGTCCTATTGGATATATACTCATTTTCCAGTGCTCCAATATACTACAAATTTTAAGTAATATTACTAATTCTTGACCGGATATGGTGGCTCATGCCCGTAACTCCAACACTTTGGGAGGCCCTGGTGGGAGGATCGCCTGAGCCCAGGAATTTGAGACAAGCCTGGGCAACATAGCGAGACCCTGTCTCTACAAAAAAATTCTAAAAACATTGCCAGGTATGGTAGTGTGTGCCTATAGTACCAGCTACTCGGGAAGCTGAGGCAGGAGGATTGCTTGAGCCCCAGAGCCATGGTTGCACACTGCACTCCAGCCTGAGTGATAGAGTGAGACCCTGTCTCAAAAAAATAAAAAGCAATATAATGTTTTCATGCTAATCTCACAAATTATCTGGGCTACTGAATCAACTTGGTCCATTTATTTACTTTGTTTATCGGTCAGACCAGCCCATCACAGGATTTTAACACTATAAATTGGCCCCTGGACTAACTCATGCAGGCGAGCAGCAACTCCATCAAACCCAATAATTGATTGGGCAGTCCTCCTCCATATGTCACGGTGACTATTCATTAAAGCAATGCATATGGCTTGTACCTACCTGTGCTAGCTTTTTGCTTTTATTCATGGTTTAACAAATTTATTAACTTTAGATCCAGTGGAACAAAGAAAAATTAGTACAGAAGATACTATAATTAGGCTGATAGTTTAAAATTAGAAAAGAAAAACTAAAATTGAGAAGAGATATTGCCACTAAAATAGAATCTGTGACATAAATACATAGGAAACATCTCAAGTTACAGGCCTGGACTCTAGAAACATGAAGAGACACATATGATGATGTCCATGTCCAAAGTCTTACTTTTGGTTTGAGGAGTTACCATATGTATTGAAAGAATAAGCAATGGCCTAAGCATATCACTTGTGAATGTCACATATTTCTGATCATCAAGATTTCCATTCAAGATGTACAAAGCATCTGAAGAGTCATGAGTGAGCCAGGCATGGTGGCTCACACCTGTGATCCCAACACTTTGGGAGGCCAAGGCAGGATGATCGCTTGAGCCCAGGAGCTTGAGACCAGCTGAGAAACAAAGCAACACCCAACTCTACAAAAATTTTTTAAAAATTAGCCAGGTATATGGTGGCACACACCTGTAGTCCCAGCCACTGAGGAGGCTGAAGTGGGAAGATCACTTTAGCTCAGGAGTTTGAGGCTGCAATGAGCTACAATTGCACTACTGCACTTTAGCCTGGGTGGCAGAACAAGACTCTGTCTTTAAAAAAACAACAACAAAAAAGATTTATAAGGCCAGGTGTGGTGGCTCACGCCTATAATCCCAGCATTTTGGGAGGCTGAGATGGGCAGATCATTTAAGGCCAGGAGTTTAAGGCCAGGAGTTCAAGACCATCCTGGCCAACATAGCAAAACCCTATCTTTACTAAAAATACAAAAAATTAGCTGGGCATGGTGGTGCATGCCTGTGATCCCAGCTACCTGGGAGGCTGAGGCATGAGAATTGCTTGAACCCAAGAGGCGGAGGTTGCAATGAGCAGAGATCACGCCACTGCACTCCAGCCTGGGTGACAGAGTGAGACTCCATCTCAGAAAAAAAATTTATGAGTGAGTGCAGTATATCATACTGTATATATTATATCTACTGTATAGGTGTTAACCATTTGCTAATATAAGATTACCAAATTGAATTGACAATGCTTTAGTAACTTAGGTATGCAAAATATAATTCCATATGATTTGTTGAACAATACACATAAGAAGCCAAAACACTTATGTAGAGGAGACTCTCAAATTGTCATGGTGAGTGACATAAGACATAATAATAGCAGCTAAGATTTATTCTAATATGTCAAAAATCTGTATTTATATAACAAATGAATGCATATATTCATTTAATTCTCACAAATATTCTATGATGTAGTAATATTATTATTCCTACTTTACAGATGAGAAATCTGAGGCATGAGAGGTTAAGCAATTTCACTGGGCATAGTGGCTCACACCTGTAATCCCAGCACTTTGGGAGGCCGAGACAGGAGGATCACTTGAGCCCAGGAGTTCAAGACCAGTCTGGGCAATATAGCAAGACCTCATCTCTACAAATTAAAAAAAAAAAAAATTAGCTGAGCATGGTGGGGTGCACCAGTATTCCCAGCTACTTGGGAGGCTGAGACAAGAGGATCGCTTGAGCCTGGGAGGCAGAGGTTGCAATGAGACATGACTGCACCACTGCACCAGTTTGAGCAACAGAGCAAGACCCTGTCTCAAAAGAAGAAGAAGGAGGGGGAGGAAGAGGAGGAGGAGGAAGAGGAGGAGGAGGGAGGAGGAGAAGGAGAAGGAGAAGGAAAAGAAGGAGGAGGAGGAAGAGGAGGAGAAGGGGAAGAAGGAGAAGAAACAGGAGGAGAAGAAGGAGGAGGAGGTAGGAGTCGGGGGGGAAGGGGGACGGGGAGAAATAGTTAAGTGATTTGCCCAAGATAACTTCAGAGCCAGACTTCAAAACTAGATAGTCTGACTCCAGAGTCTATACCCAAAAAAACACTATAGTGAGTGTATGATTCATATTCTGTAAATTATTGCTTTGTTCATATTTTTAAGGAGAAAGTATAGGACAAAGAATAGTAAAGACATGACTTCTTCTATTCTGGAATTCTGTACTTTCTCTGTAGCCTCAAGCTGTGCCTTGCACGTAATAGATGATCAATAAACTCCTGTTTTATGAATGTATTAAGGAATAATATTTGTGACCATATGCCCCAGTTGTCTTTGCAACTCCTGACTACATTACTTTTTCCTAGAATTCTTGTAGACAAGGTTGCTCTCTTACCAAAATTCCCTGCAAGAAGCAGAGTGTTTGAAATAGAAAGTATGTAACAGAGTTCTCATTGTTCAATTCCCACCTATGAGTGAGAACATGCGATGTTTGGTTTTTTGTCCTTGCGATAGTTTACTGAGAATGATGTTTTCCAGTTTCATCCATGTCCCTACAAAGGACACGAACTCATCATTTTTTATGGCTGCATAGTATTCCATGGTGTATATGTGCCACATTTTCTTAATCCAGTCTATCGTTGTTGGACATTTGGCTTGGTTCCAACTCTTTGCTATTGTGAATAGTGCCGCAATAAACATACGTGCGCATGTGTCTTTATAGCAGCATGATTTATAGTCCTTTGGGTATATACCCAGTAATGGGATGGCTGGGTCAAATGGTATTTC
This sequence comes from Symphalangus syndactylus, assembly GCF_028878055.3. Taxonomy (NCBI): domain Eukaryota; kingdom Metazoa; phylum Chordata; class Mammalia; order Primates; family Hylobatidae; genus Symphalangus; species Symphalangus syndactylus. Next base: position 49,431,727 of record NC_072434.2, on the reverse strand, counting down.
TAGTTCTAGATCCCTGAGGAATCGCCACACTGACTTCCACAATGGTTGAACTAGTTTACAGTCCCACCAACAGTGTAAAAGTGTTCCTATTTCTCCACATCCTCTCCAGCACCTGTTGTTTCCTGATTTTTTAATGATGGCCATTCTAACTGGTGTGAGATGGTATCTCACTGTGGTTTTGATTTGCATTTCTCTGATGGCCAGTGATGAGAACTCATGGACACAGGAAGGGGAACATCACGCTCCGGGGACTGTTGTGGGGTGGGGGGAGGGGGGAGGGGGGAGGGGGGAGGGGGGAGGGGGGAGGGACAGCATTAGGAGATACACCTAATGCTAAATGACGAGTTAATGGGTGCAGGAAATCAACATGGCACATGGATACATATGTAACAAACCTGCACATTGTGCACATGTACCCTAAAACCCTAAAGTATAAAAAAAAAAAAAAAAAAAAAAAAAAGAAAGTATGTAACAGAGCAGAGCACTGGTCTGAGACTATGCCCTGACACCGTTTAGTTATACACCCTTGAACAAGTCAGTTTACTCCTCTTAGAAATAAATGCTCATATATGTCAAATGAAAGAGTTGAAGTAGATAACTGATTTTCAGACTATGCTAATAATGATGGAAGAAAGGGGAAGCATATGAACAGGTTCAAGCTCTTTGGCTTCAAGGAGAATAGCTCCCCTCAAATATGTTTTACATATTAAGTATATAAGAGTTTGTAGGCCAGGCGCGGTGGCTCATGCCTATAATCCCAGCACTTTGGGAGGCCGAGGCAGGCAGATCACTTGAGGTCGGGAGTTCAAGACCAGCCTGACCAACATGGAGAAAACCCATCTCTACTAAAAATATAAAATTAGCTGGGCATGGTGGCGCATGCCTCAGGAGACTGAGGCAGGAGAATCGCTCGAACTCGGGAGGCAGAGGTTGCAGTGAGCTGAGACAGCGCCATTGCACTCCAGCCTGGGCAACAAGAGTGAAACTCAGTCTCACAAAAAAAAAAAAAAAAAAAAAGAGTTTGTTTGCCTAAAGTAACTCAAGGAGTTACAAAGTTTTAAGACAACCCAATTTGACCAAATTCTTAAGTACTGTCTCATTTCTAATATTCTATCCCTGGACTACCCAGACACACTCTAATATGTCAGACCCTTTGCCTGTTTTGACCTGTTCAAGAGATATTTTAACTGAATCTTAGAATTCTTTCCATCATTACAATTCTAGATCTGTCCTTTCAAAAAAAAGAAATTGATTTTTTTCCTCCACTCGCATTTATCACATCGCTTTTTGGAGGCTCTCCTTGCTACATCCTTAAATAAGTAACTGGGATAACTGTGGTAATTGCCTGACCTGCAAAGTGTATAGAACTTCAAGGTTAACGCTCCTGGCACAAGATTTTCGCTACCAACAGCAGAATTCCTCTAACCCTTTGCTGAGGCATTGGTTCAATAGTGAGAGAAAATCATGCCATGTATTGAATTACTCAAAAGAGAATTATCAGAGTTCCCTGATGGTCTACCTATGGCTAAACTGTATCCCAAAAAGAACTGTCTTAAATAACTCTGGAAAGACCCTCACCAGAGATACAGTAGAAGAGCCAAATATTTAACAAAACTAAAAACCAAAACCTATATATTCAAGAACTGGTACAGCCCTACCCCAAATATTGTGCTAATTCCTTATGTTTCATTTTATAATACTGAACTTCCTTTCACATGAATGAAAAGAACTGTTACTGTTAAGCCTATCCATTCTCTGGAATTTCTTTAATCAGTTTTCATTAAGGACTGTCAAACACATACATCATTTAGGGACTTTTAAATCTAAATTTTATTGAAGATATATTACATATGGCTTAATATTTCAGCTCAGCAATGGCCATCAGCAATAAGCATTACTCCAAGAATGGGATTAATTAAATATTCTAGCAAACACAGTGATCCAAATAGCAAAGAAAAATCCTGGGCACTGAGCCCAGATTTCCCACCCTCTCTTCTGGTGTGGCTCATCACTCTCTCTCAGATAAACTAGACAACCAACAAATCTTTCATCATTACTAGTAAATGTGTAGATGGGTAATAAATGATCAAATCTCTCCATCAGGTCTCCTATTAGATTTTTAAAGCATAAAACATTGCAGAAAATCAAATTGCCCCATAAAAGGGTATTTTTTAAACCAAGGAGAAATACAATTTTCAGAAATAAAAGGTAATTCCCCACAGTAATCAGTAGTTCTACTCTAATTTGACTTTACCATTCCTCCAGTGACAAGTTGGGAGATGGTCCTATTCTATAATTATAATCCTGTCTTTGCTATGTTATGAAGTTTTAAAGTATTTCAACTTTGTATATTATAGTGAATATAAATCTCAGCTCCACAGAAACCAAGATTTCAGAGCAAACTCATGATCTTGATCCTACCAAGATTCCTGGTTTTGCACTCATAAGTTGAGACTGATACTCCAACCTTAAATGTTAGCTTTAGATCTGAATTCCTTGGCTTTTGTGATTTTAATCTAGACACTAATCTATTTTAATGGTGAGGGAATGGGAGGAGCTCCAAGCAGAATATTTACAAAGGGTCTTATTCATCAAACAGTCATAGTTCCTCTTCATTCCTTCTCTCAGCTAACAGCAGAGCTATTTGGTGACATGACAGATAAATCTAGCCGATTCAAAAATGACCTGGCAACAACCATTTCTTGTCATCGCCAAATCTGCACTTCTGGGACACAATGTACCGTAAACCTTCTAGCAAAGCACCTTCTTCTTTCAATGGGAAGGCTGTTAATAAAGTAAAATCTTTGAAGCTGGATCATCTGACAAAAGGAACAAAAAGTGAAAGAGGAGCAGCAGCAGCATTACATTTATGTAGCCTAAACAGTTTTCAAAGCATGATCAAGTACATTACATAATTTTATCTTTCCAATAAATTTATAAGGTGGTTATAGCCTTAAGTAAGTCACTGATCTTCTGTGAACCTCAGAATCCTAATTTTTATTATTTTGTTTTTATTTATTGTATTTATTTATTTTTTTTTGAGACAGTCTCACTGTCACCCAGGTTGGAGTGCAATGGCTGGATCTTGGCTCACTGCAACCTCTGCCTCCTGGGTTCAAGCGATTCTCCCGCCTCAGCCTCCTGAGTAGCTGGGACTACAGGCACCCGTCACCACACTTAGTTAATTTTTGTATATTTAGTAGAGCCGCGATTTCACCATGTTGGCCAGGGTGATCTTGAACTCCGGGCCTCAAGTGATCCACCCACCTCGCCTCCCAAAGTGTGGGGATTACAGGCATGAGCCACCATGCCCACCAACCAGAATCCTAGCCTCTATTTTATTTTATTTTTATTTATTTATTTATTTTTGAGATGGAGTCCCACTCTGTCGCCCAGGCTGGAGTGCAGTGGCACGATTTCAGCTCACTGCAAACTCCATCTGCTAGGTTCAAGTGATTCTCCTGCCTCAGTTTCCCGAGTAGCTGGGATTACAGGCATGTGCCACAACGCCTGGCTAATTTTTGTATCTTTAGTAGAGATGGGGTTTCACCATGTTGGCCAAGCTGGTCTCGAACTCCTGACCTTAGGTGATCCACCTGCCTTGGCCTCCCAAAGTGCTGGGATTACAGGCGTGAGCCACTGCACTCGGCCAGAATCCTAACCTTTAAAATGAGAATAATAGTTCACAGGGTTGTTATTAGGCTGGGACAAAATAACTTAGGTAAAGTACTTGGTGCAGTGTACTTCAATGGTAGCCAGGGTTTTCTTCTTCTTATTATTATTATTATTAGTCCTACAAATAGTGAAAACATTGCTCAGAGGAAGTAAGTAACCAGCCCAAGGGCATTCAGTATATACATTTTACAGAGTCCTGGCATAGGGCTATGGATATTAAAATGTATACGATCTGGCAGGGTGTGTCGGTTCACGCCTGTAATCCCAGCACTTTGGGAGGCCAAGGCAGGCAGATCACTTGAGCTCAGGAGTTTGAGACCAGCCTGGGCAACACAAAAAATTAGCTGGGCATGGTGGCATGCACCTATAGTCCCAGCTACTCAGGAGGCTGAGGCAGAAGAATCACTTGAACCCAGGAGGCAGAGGTTGCAGTGAGCCGAGATTGCACCACTGCACTCCAGCCTGGGCAACAGAGCGAGACTCTATCTCAAAAAAAAAAAAAAAAAAAAAAAAAAAGGGTGTAAGATCGATCTAGGAACTCAGAGTCACCCTTAGTAAGAAAGAGAACAAGTTCTGGAACAAAATGTTCTTTTCACTCTATTCTCATTCAAATCTAGAAAGGAAAAGATAAATTATTTCTTAGATGAAAAACATTATTTCTATGCAGTAGATTTTGTTCACTGTGGTTAAGGGTACTCTAGCTCAATGTCTTTCCCCCAGCCTCCCCAGCAGCCTTGCTCCGACCAATGAGGAAATCCTTAATAGTGGGATTTTGTGCTTTGAATAGAGAATGCCTTGTTTTTGTGTAACACTGTACAGTTGACTAAGAACACTTTCAACTTCACTAACCTAATCTTTACCCACCCGCCTCTGAGCTTTGAATTAGAGAAGAGGAAATTGAGGCCCAACTACCATTGTCATAATCCAGAGTAGAACTAGAACAGTAGCCTCATAGTGATTAATAGTTAAAGTGAAATTAATAATTTAATGTTGCCCAACAAACTACTGTGTACCTATATTAAAATATTTTTGCGGCCAGGCGCAGTGGCTCACGCCTATAATCCCAGCACTTTGGGAGGCCAAGGTGGGCAGATCACGAGGTCAAGAGATCGAGACAGTCCTGGCCAACATGGTGAAACCCCATCTCTACTAAAAATACAAAAATTAGCTGAGTGTAGTGGCGTGTGCCTGTAGTCCCAGCTACTCAGGAGGCTGAGGCAGGAGAATCACTTGAACCCGGGAGGAAGTGGGTGCAGTGAGCCATGATCATACCACTGCACTCCAGCCTGGCAACAGAGCAAGACACCATCTCAAAAAAAAAAAAAAAAAAAAAAAAACATTTTTTGCACTCTCACCTAGATTTATTTTCTATTTTCTCTGAGTCTCTATGGCACACTCTAATTCTCCTAGGGGTTTAATACTGAACCTTGCATTTGAGGAATTTCCTCAGGCAATATGTTTATTCAATAACCCATGCAACATAATATAATATCAGCATTCCAAGTATGGCTATGACTTTTACATGGAGTAGATCCATAAAGAGAGATGGAGAATGATACTTTGCATTTGTTTAGCACTCTTTCAAAGTGCTTTCATATCTATTATTCAGAGACAGAGAATGGAATTTGAATTTAAGAGTAGAAAGGATGTTAGAGATTCTCTAATTCAGCATTTCTTAACCTTCTTTGGATTACTTGCCTATTTGAGAATCTGACAAAAGCTATGGACCTTATACCCAGAAAGATGAACAGATGAATGTGTATAAAAAAAAAAAAAAACTGCATTGTTTCAAGAGGATTCATGAACTACTCTCACTTTAAGAACTGCTCTAATTTGAAAACTTTCACTTTACAAATGAGGAAGCTACTATTTATCATGATAGCATCCCCACGGAGAGGCAGCGCAAGGATTATGATCCACATTTTCCAGATCTGGAACTAAGGTTCAGAGAGGTTTCAAGATGCCTAAAGTCCTATAGCTAGTTAGGAGCAGTAGCAGAACCCAGGACTCTGGATAGTCTGGTTCTTATTCTTCCAGATCACATCACCCTCCCAACACACCATGCTAGAATTCTTTCACTATAAGAATAACTCTTATAGGCAATAGTTTGTTTTGCCTTCTGTAACACACATAATTCTTACTCTCCAGTAAAAAAGTTCCAAATATAAAAATTGTCCTATTCACAATAGTAACTCATTTCTTACAGAGTTCCAGTAGGCTTCAGTTATTGCTGACACATTAAATACTGAAATCCAGAAATTATCATTGTAAACAACTCTATAACTTCTTTTTTTTTTTTTTTTCTTTTTTTTTATATTTGCATTGGATAAACTTCTCATTGTTAAATGATGGTCTCTAACACTCTTTTTTTTTTTTTTTTATTATACTTTAGGGTTTTAGGGTACATGTGCACAATGTGCAGGTTTGTTACATATGTATCCATGTGCCATGTTGATTTCCTGCACCCATTAACTCGTCATTTAGCATTAGGTGTATCTCCTAATGCTGTCCCTCCCCCCTCCCCCCACCCCACAACAGTCCCCGGAGCGTGATGTTCCCCTTCCTGTGTCCATGAGTTCTCCTTGTTCAATTCCCACCTATGAGTGAGAACATGCGGTGTTTGGTTTTTTGTCCTTGCGATAGTTTACTGAGAATGATGTTTTCCAGTTTCATCCATGTCCCTACAAAGGACACGAACTCATCATTTTTTATGGCTGCATAGTATTCCATGGTGTATATGTGCCACATTTTCTTAATCCAGTCTATCGTTGTTGGACATTTGGGTTGGTTCCAACTCTTTGCTATTGTGAATAGTGCCGCAATAAACATACGTGTGCATGTGTCTTTATAGCAGCATGATTTATAGTCCTTTGGGTATATACCCAGTAATGGGGTGGCTGGGTCAAATGGTATTTCTAGTTCTAGATCCCTGAGGAATCGCCACACTGACTTCCACAATGGTTGAACTAGTTTACAGTCCCACCAACAGTGTAAAAGTGTTCCTATTTCTCCACATCCTCTCCAGCACCTGTTGTTTCCTGATTTTTTAATGATGGCCATTCTAACTGGTGTGAGATGGTATCTCACTGTGGTTTTGCTGCAACTGGATCCCTTCCTTACACCTTATACAAAAATTAATTCAAGATGGATTAAAGACTTATATGTTAGACCTAAAACCATTAAAATCCTACAAGAAAACCTAGGCAATACCATTCAGGACATAGGTGTGGGCAAGGACTTCATGTCTAAAACACCAAAAGCAATGGCAACAAAAGCCAAAATCGACAAATGGGATCTCATTAAACTAAAGAGCTTCTGCACAGCAAAAGAAACTATCATCAGAGTGAACAGGCAACCTACACAATGGGAGAAAATTTTTGCAACCTACTCATCTGACAAAGGGCTAATATCCAGAATCTACAATGAACCCAAACAAATTTACAAGAAAAAAACAAACAACCCCATCAAAAAGTGGGCAGAGGACATGAACAGACACTTCTCAAAAGAAGACATTTATGCAGCCAAAAAACACATGAAGAAATGCTCCTCATCACTGGCCATCAGAGAAATGCAAATCAAAACCACAGTGAGATACCATCTCACACCAGTTAGAATGGCCATCATTATAACTTCTAAATTGGTAGTTAAGTATCAAGCTGGCCAATCTCTCTATCCTTCTCTCTCTCTCTTTCTTTTTTTTCCTTTGGTAGAGACAGATTCTCGCTATGTCCCCCAAGTTGGTCTCAAACTCCTGGGATCAAGCAATTCTCCTGCCTCAGCCTCCCAAAGTGCTAGGATTACAGGCTTGCACTGCTGTGCCTGGCCAATTTCTCGTTTTAGCAGCAAATGAACATACGTGAATCCAAGCAAAGAAGGCAAAAATGCTAATATTTCTCTTGAAAGGGTGTGGAAAACTAGTTTTAGCACATTAGACTTACACCTAACACATAGAGGTGCTCAGTAAATATTTGCTAAATGAATACACAAATTTACCAATTAATACCAGTGAGTTTTTCATGTATTTTATTTCCACTTTCAAAAGTTAAACTAAGCAGCCTGGACAACATAGCAAGACCCTGTCTGTATTTTTTAAAAATTAGCCAGGCATGGTGGCACTTGCTTGTAGTCTTAGTTACTTAGGAGGCTGAGGTGGGACGATCACCTAAGCCCAGGAGTTCCAGGCTGCAATGAGCTGTGATCACACCACTGCACTCAACCTGGGCAGCAGAGTGAGACCTTGTGTCTTAAAAAAACAAAACAAAACAAAACAAACAACAACAAAAAAAAACTACACACAAAAGCAAACAAACAAGAAGTTAAAGTAAGAATACTGTACTTTTCACTTAAGGTCTAAGTCAGACCAGCAACAGCATCATGTTCAATACTAAAAAATATACAATGACAAATAAGTTTTTTAATATGTTCACTCACACTTTATCAAAACAGTCTAGGTCATTAAGATAGTGGTTCTGATGAATTTTATTATAATTTATACATTCTTCCCATAGCAATAAATATATGTAAAATATTTATGGGAAGAAAATATCTTAGATATGTATAAAATATTTAGATATGCCAAGATTACTATAACGTTTATGATGAATGTTAGATTTTTCCAAGAAAATGGCTATTATTAACATTTAATTTAGCTTCACTTAATAACAGACTATCTTACTATAGTGAAGATTTCCATACCTCACAAAGTCTTTATTTGTAAGCCAAAAGCTTCCAGAATATATTCCAGGGTGCTGAGCATTTTGGTATTTAGAAAGAATCAAAGATGCTGTGTTTTAGCTTTGATTATTCATGCTGGCTTTAGTAGACTTCAAGTCTGAATTTTAATGTTTCATTATCACAGTTTTTCTGTGATAATCTGGATAGATTAAGAATATTCTACAAAATAAATGCTTACTAAGGCAATAAACCTGTTGAAGGAATAAATTAGCAGGCAGGTTATGCTTTTAGGATATCTACACTACAGGAAAGGTATTGTACCCACTACCTAGTGATTAGGTTTATATTGCAATGTGACTCATAAGACTCACTGTAAGGAATAAAATTTACGCAATTAATGATCTTATTTCTTAGGAAGAACTGCTTGCTATTGGATATTAACACAGATCTTGCTCAATTAAAATTGCTCACAGTCAGCAAAAATAATTTCTGCACTGTAATGAAATAATGAAATAATTACATGCAAGGGAGTACTTGTGATCTTTTTAATTATTCTATTCTTCATTTTTAAAAGGGCTATTTGAAAACGTACTCTTATAATTGATTGCTATAAATCAGTCAAACTCATTCTAAGGATCATAAATATTCTAACTTTTAAAAGACAAAGAAATGCTAAATATTCAATGGGATACTTCAGTATTCAGAAAATTTAATCTGGGGGGAAAGGATAGACTGCTCTTTGGAAAATAAAAAAGTAAATTTGTTGTCCCGTGAAAAATGAAATATCTTGAATGTCAGTAACAGAGATGGAATTAACAAGAGATCTTTTTATTGTTTTTTAAGGTCATTAGGCTGTGAATTCTATAATTATGGAAATTGTCAGTCCAGTTCTGTAAGAATGTTTGCTCCCATCCATAAGGTAGTGGAATGTTCAATCAGTCTCTCTCGTGGGAAAGTTAGGTCATAACTGTAAGTGTACCAGCAAAATTGAATTAAGCAAAGAGATTTCATTAGTATTTATAGCCAGAAGGCATCTGTAAAAGTACAGGGCAAAGAAGTTATGTGGAAGTCAAAGGAGAAAAAAAAAAAAAATGGGTTTCTAGTGACAAAGGCAAATCTGAAAGAGATATAAGTGTATAATGAATAAGAGCTATTGAACGCTACTACAAAGAGGGAGTTGCAAAGATGTCAAATATTGATTTTCTTGTGTATGTCTTTGGACTACATATGTAATTGTTTAGATTTGCTATCTTCATGGTACAACAATATTTGTTGTCGAAGCATGATGTGAAATAAACTAAAACCTGAGAAACATGTTGGAGAATCATAATTCTCCACTCAGAATCTCATTAAGAGGTTTCTGTATTTTCTTGCAAAAGAATATTTTTAATGAAGAAAAATGGCATATATATATATATTTCAAATAGAACACAAGATCCAAATACTAGTTAACTATGTTACAGAAAATTATTTGATTAACTTTCAGCATCATTTTAAATTAAACTAGTTTCTCTACTTTCTTACTTTATTGAATATTCTTAAACCATATATCTAATTTTGAAAGTACAGTTAAACTATGCTTTATTTTTCCAGTATGATTACAAGGAATTCTATTAACACTAAACCGATAATAAAAATCTGATGTTACCCCTTTACAAGAAATATTTCCTGTATATTTTCCTCTTCACTACTAAAACTCCAGAAAGAAAACTTCTGTGCTTTAAGGTCTATGTAAGCATATATATTGAATAACAAACTGCAAACTCAAGTAATCAAATTAATAATCAATCTGGGACAGTAAGTAAACAAAATACTTTTTTCTAATGTTTTCAGGGGTTAGTTTCCCTTTAAATATTCAAGTCTTAACAGAATGTTAACTATCATAATGTTCTTTTTAAATAACAGACTCATTTGTTTCATTTATCTGTTTTTTTATTATTTATTATAAACTTGAATCATACCTATTAATATTACTGTATTCTCTTTCCTACCTCAGAACATTTAAAAATAACAGCAAAACTGTTAAATTCTCCAGGTGGAATTTACTACACTTAAAGCCATAATGACCACAAACTAAAAAAAGAACGTTTAAAAAAAAGTGTGAGCTGTTTTTAAGTATCAGCAGGAGACAGGGGTACAAATAAGAAACAGTGTAATATATGGCAGACACAAATCATTTTACCAGTACAGAAAACACTAGATAGGAAAACTGCAGAGAAGACAATGTCTCGAGCACAAATAAGTTTCAAATTTTATTTTCAATGTCACACTTTTAATGTTATTACATATTTAATAGCAATGTGAAACAGAGTGACAACATTTTGAGTGTATGTGCAAACCAAGGCATTTCTTTCCCTGGGGTTTTGAAAGCATGTGGGACACGAAGGAGATAGTCCAGTAGTAACGGCAGCTTCTCTCCGAGGTAAATACTTGTCAAGAACAAAACATTTCAATTGCACTCTTGTTTTCTGAAAAGACTGCTTGTGGAATATCCATCATAAAGTCATTTCTATTTCTTAAGAGCTATTAGTGCCTGGCCCCTTGGCTTCATTAAGGCCCTTTTTTTCAATATGTTATTTTATTTTAGACTGCATCCCACTTCTCAGCTACACAGTGCACACTGCAATTTATTGGCTCCCGAGGGAGACGTCCACAATGCCCCTCAGTGACTGACATACAAGGACAAGGTAGCAATGGAGAGAAAGGCGGATTTGTTAGCACTAAGTCGGACATTTTTTAAACCCTAGAGATTAAAAGAGAGTTTGGCCAAGCCTCTGAGACAGAGTGCTGTATCATTTAACTGACACTAACATCACCATGCTCCCCACTAGGAGAGGATCAGTGTCCCAGCCCGTTAATTGCACCCGATGTTCTGGTGGAGCTAAAGAAGCTAGAAGTTTTGAGAGTCCCTGCTGTCAGACTTCAGTGTTGCCTAAGCAAGCATTAAGAGACTATGGTAATAATAGGTGTGCTTACACCAAATAAAAGGTTTCATTAATCAAGCCATATTGAGATAAACCTGTCACTGGACAGGGGGGACCAGAAATCAAATGCTGTGAAAATTCTGACAGATTGTTAAATAGAAACCCTTTAAAACAGAATTTAATTTACTGTGATATTATAGATATTTATGCATCAATAGGCAAGTGCAGATTGAGTTCAGAGGTCGGCTCTGGTATTTGAAAAATAAAAGCACAGGATGAAACAAAAGGTGACAGTTACCTTTGTCTGAAATTAGGGTTCATTAGACTAAATGGGAAGGTTTTAACTGATTCATGTAGGGAACTGAAGCACAGCACGTGATGTGGTGTGCAATATTGGATAACAGGCAAATCCAATTAAGGGATCTTTATCCTGTTGAAGACTTGTCTACAAACTTAAAAAAAATCCAGGGGCCAGCCACAGAAGAGCCCAGCCAGTCATCATCAGTGGTAGGTATCTCTCAGATCCTAATAGGTGAACATGTTTCCTTTGCGGCTTTGTAGTGAGGAGTGCTAGATTTTGGAGGCAGACAGACCTGGGTTCAAAGTCCAGCTTTGCTACTTATTAGCTGTATGACTTTTTTTTTTTTTTTTTTTTTTTTTTGAGACGGAGTCTCGCTCTGTCGCCCAGGCTGGAGTGCAGTGGCGCAATCTCGGGTTCACGCCATTCTCCTGCCTCAGCCTCTCCGAGTAGCTGGGACTACAGGCGCCCGCCACCACGCCCAGCTAATTTTTTTTTTTTTTTTTGTATTTTTAGTAGAGGCGGGGTTTCACCGTGGTCTCGATCTCCTGACCTCGTGATCCGCCCGCCTCGGCCTCCCAAAGTGCTGGGATTACAAGCGTGAGCCACCGCGCCCGGCAGCTGTATGACTTTTGACAAATTACCTTCTTTTAGCTTCAATATCCTCATCAGTAAAACAAAAGTACTGCCAGTACTACCTCATACGGCTGCTGTGAGGACTGAGATCAAGTCTGCAAAGTCCTTAGCACGGTGGCTGGTGGCGCTCAACAAACAATAGTTATTACTGCTTCCTTTTTCTTCTCCTTTCCTTCTCTCCCTCTTTTCTTTTTCCAGTTCCGTCTTTTTGCCTTTTGTCTCCTCTTCCTTGTTACTTTTTTCCCTCTGCCTACCGCACAGGAGCAACCACTGGCACAGCAGCACCTCCAGGCATTTTGCAGCCTCTTTGAATTGAAGGGCCTGCTGACCTTTGATTTGTGGGCAGAGTTCAAAATGAAGTTATAAAAGGCCTCTTCATTCAGATTGCCTCATTCATGGAAGGCTGTTGGAAGTTCCTTGGCTCTATAATGTCTGAAACTTGCTTGTTCAAACTGATAGAAGTAAGTTCTAGATTCTACCAAATTGATCCATGGGTATAACCTTTCCTTAAAGCCAAACCAGCACATTGCCACAAATGTCTTATTGACTAGTAGCTAGAAATATGTGATGAAGCATTAAGAAGAATTGTTTAATTTTTTTTAAGAATCCCACACCCCATATGTTTTATTCTTACAGTTTGGCCTTATGTATTTCAGCCTCCTGACTCGTTTCCAACACTTCTATACTTCCTGGGTTTTGTTTTGTATTTTAATGTTTCTGTTTCTTAGTCTTTCTGTCTCATTCTACTTAAACTGGTTGACAGAGAAAGTCGTTTAAAAAAAAAACGTTTGAGCCAGGTGCAGTGGCTCACACCTTTCTCATCCCAGCACTTTGGGAGGCCAAGGTGGGAGAATTGCTTGAGCCCAGTAGTTCAAGACCAGCCTGGGCAACATAAGGAGACCCCATCTCTATAAAGAAAAAAGAAAAAATAGTTTGGATAATATCTCAGTGAATAGTGAGGTCACAGAATGGAGTCTCTATAAAGAAACATAGACAGTACCTTACCCATACGTGAAAGGGAATAGGAAGGCAACATACAATCCTGTTACTACCACTCCCAGGTCTCTAGAAAACAGCCAAGACAGATTCAAGATGCCACACACAGCTGTGTGTCCTTGAGAAAGTAATTTGTTCTCCCCGAGCTCCCTCTCTCGGTTAGATGTACCTCCTCTATACTCTACCTGTACCCTATAAATACCTGTATCATTATTGAAATTATCGGCCCCACCATCAACCTATAAACATTTTAGCACAGATGTTATTCTCTTATTTATTTTGTATCCCCTGGCCAGTGGTGGTGCTCTTTACGAGTGTCTGTTGATCAAAAACACTCATATCTAGGCCTATCTTAAATGATCCCTTGAACCCCCTCCACATTTATTAACTGAAAGTGGCATAACTGACCTGTGTGTAAGGATAAAATGACTCAGACCACTTGAAATGATTTAATACTAATGAATCAGTTAAAACCTTTCTGAGTAGTTCTCAGAAAACTTACCCTTACACAAAAGTTTGCACAAACCATAACTCTCTTTTGAATTTGCTGGTGTCATTTTGGATTTCATCTTTACTTCTATCTGTTTGAATAGAGCCATACTTTAAAGAGAAGTGGAAAAAGAATAGAAATGTATTTCGATTCTCAGCAACTACCAGCTCCTCCAAAAAATAAACCACTTAACTTTCCTGTTCTTCAGTTTTCTTTTTAATCAAATGAAAATACCGAATACAGGCCAAATAAATATAGTGTGATTGCTTATAAGGGTCAAATCTCACAATTAAAATCTCCGTTTATTATTATTATTTCTTTTAAATTAAGAATGCTAGAGACTGGGCACAGTGGCTCATGTCTGTAATCCCAGCACTGTGGGAGGCTGAGGCGGGTGGATCACGAGGTCAGGAGTTCGAGACCAGCCTGACCAATATGGTGAAACCCCATTTCTACCAAAAATACCAAAATTAGCCAGACATGGTGGCGGATGCCTGTAATCCCAGCTACTTGGGAGGCTGAGGCAGGAGAATCACTTGAACCCAGGAGGAAGAAGCTGCAGTGAGCTGAGATCATGCCATTGTACTCCAGCCTGGGCAACAGAGCAAGACTCCATCTCAAAAACAAAAAAAATGCTAGCGAGACAGGCACAGTGGTGTGCATCTGTAATCCCAGCTATTAGGGAGGCTGAGATGGGAAGATTGCTTGAGCCCAGGAGTTCAAGACCAGCCTGGGCAACATAGCAAAACCCCATCTCATAAAATCAATTAATTAACTAAGGATATTTAACTTTTATCTTCTCAACTATACTAATTACCTATTGCTGCATAGCAAATTATCCTCAAAATGTAACAGTTTAAAACAAGCATTTATTATCTCATACAGTTTCTGGGGTCAAGCATCTGAGAGTGGCTAAGCTGACGGTTCTGGCTCAGGGTCTCTCATGAGGTTACATTCAAGCAACCTCAGGTGTTGCAGTCACTTGAAAGTTTGACCAGAGTCGGCAGATCTATTTCCAAGATGGTTCACTCACATGGCTATTGATAGAAGACTACAGATTCTCATTGGTCATTGGTAGAAGGCCTCAGTTCCTTGCTACGTCGAGAGCTGTCTCAGTACCTTCATAACCTGGAAGCTTGCTTTCTCCAGAGTAAAGGATCCGAGAAAGTACAAGGCCAAAGCCACAATGTGTTCCACGAGCTAGCCTCAGAAGTAACATACCATTATTTTGCCGTATTCTATTGGTTACACAGAAAAAACCCACTATAATGTGGGAAAAGACCCTACAAGCCATGATTACTAGGAGGCAAGGGATCATCGGGGACCATTTTGGGGCCTGGCTGCCACACCAGTGAAAATAAATATCCACACCAATGGAGCAGAGAAGTAATAATTTTTTTGGCTTTTCAGGGGGTAGAAAGCCAGAGATCAAATGATTTCCCAAGAAGAGAGATTAAACTCTGTACTAAGCCACCTCATATGATACTTTAATTAAATAAGTAGATAAACTTAAGTTTCTGACTCTTTATTCAAGGTTTTTTTTTTTTTTTTTGAGACGGTGTCTCGCTCTGTCGCCCAGGCTGGAGTGCAGTGGCGCAATCTCGGCTCACTGCAAGCTCCGCCTCCCGGGTTCAGGCCATTCTCCTGCCTCAGCCTCCCGAGTAGCTGGGACTACAGCCGCCCGCCACCACGCCTGGCTAATTTTTTGTATTTTTAGTAGAGACGGGGTTTCACCGTTTTAGCCAGGATGGTCTCAATCTCCTGACCTCGTGATCCGCCCACCTCCGCCTCCCAAAGTGCTGGGATTACAGGCGTGAGCCACCGCGCCCGGCTCAAGTTTTTTTTTTTTTTTTTTTTCAAGTTTAAACTCCTCTGTCCTGTGGTTTGGAGTCTCACTCTGCTGCCCAGGCTGGAGTGCAGTGGCGCAATCTCGGCTCACTGCAAGATCTGCCTCCCGGGTTCACGCCATTCTCTTGCCTCAGCCTCTCCGAGTAGCTGGGACTACAGGCGCCCACCACCACGCCCGGCTAATTTTTTGTATTTTTAGTAGACACGGGGTTTCACCGTGGTCTCGATCTCCTGACGCCCACCTCGGCCTCCCAAAGTGCTGGGATTACAAGCGTGAGCCACCGCGCCCAGCCTGTCCTGTGGTTTTTATATCCAAAACTCTTCAATGTATTACTTATCCCCTGAATTCACCAAAAACAAATTCACCTTCCCCAACTTTACCTATAACTGCAGCATTTGCGGTTAGGGGAAAAACATTTTCCCCCAAGCAATAACTAACATCAATAACCAAGATATAAAATAAACTCACACCTATGGATATACTAACAATGCAGACCATATATGGGTAGCAGCTAATTTTATCATACCAGTTCTTTTCAACACCTTCGCTGGTTGCACAAGGATCATATGAAACTAGATTCTTTAATTCCAAGGTGAAGAGCATAAAAGTCTGAGTCTCTGAGGTTCTAACAAATCAATCTCTATCAAAAGATAATTACTCCTATATCCTACCTTCTATATCCCGCTTGGTGAAAAAGGAAACTGGCAACTGAGACCTGAGTTCTAGCCCTAGCTCTGTCATTAACTTGCTGTGTGATATCTGGCAAGTAACTTGACATCTCTGATCTTCAACTTTAAAGATCCAAGGTTAGATCAAAATAACTCTTAAAGGACTAAAATAAATTTGGCAATTCTGTTTAATCTGTGCTTTCAGATGAACCCAGCTTGGTTATCCTTACCTACTTTTAGTTGTGACTCTACACCAATTTTCTTTTCTTTCTTTTTTTTTTTTTTTTTTTTTTTTTTTTTTTTTTTACTACACTGCAGCAGAAAACAATAGGACAATGGCCATTTCTGAATTTATATTAGGCTTTCCTCCCTAATCTTTCCCTATCTCACCAAATAGTGCTGGAAAAATACGCGGCACTATTCATTGTGGGAAGCTCAACAGAAATGAAAATAGCCAGTAATGTGATCAGTGAAACCAAATTGGAACTAAATTTAGGTACACGAATATAAAACCAATGTTTAAAAAATGGCTTCAACCAAAAAATGATTGCTCATAGACATAGATAGGAAGATGTGTTTTCCCAAAGGATTCACTCTTCACAGAGTTTGGCAGCATGACGAAAGGCAGAGGAGTCTGACTCCACGGCAATAGAAGAAATGATACTCTCATCAGCTGGCAACCAATTTCCCTCAGAGGAGGTACAGACATAGCTAAATCAGGCCAAAAGTTATGAATGTCCCTGAATTCCCATGGGAAAAGAGTGTAGTACAAAGAAAGAAGTCTCATCTATTGGGCTTAGAAGAGCTTGAAGAAGACAGGGAAGTCCCTTAGCAATTTTCTGACAAAGAGAGAAAGCAAGAGAAATAAGCAAATGAGGGAAAGAAATAAAGGTAAAGAAGAGAAAGGTTAGAGAAAGAAAGTGGCAGAGAAACGTAAGAATGAAAGAGGAGGGGAAAAATTATCCAGCACTAGAGACTCATCGAGAGAGCCCTGATTGTCTTAGTCAATAAGGTATCCTGACCACCTACCACAGTGCCTGTGCAGAACAGGAGTTCAGCATATGTTGAATGAAAGAATGCAGATAAAGAAACAAAAATCAGTTTGGAAAAAGGCAGGATATTCATTTTCTTACAGCTATGCACTAACTCTAGCTAAAAATTTCAAGACCTAAAAAATGTATATGAGGAAGGTTAGAAAAGGTAGCTAAATCAGTACAAATCTATAACCCCTTTGGGGGAAAAAAAAAGAATAAAAATACTTGTGCTGCTGTTAAATATTTTGTCACTTTCTTATTTCCTTTTGTATATTAATTAATTATCTGTCTCAATTAAGCACCTCATAAATATTTTAGGATCTCATGTTAAGAAAGAAATAACATCTTTATTTTTATGCCAGTTCAAAAGAATTTGATAGTTCTAAGAAAAATAAAACCCCACTTTATTTGGCATAGAAACCACATAGTCATCTATGTCATTTCTTAGAGCTCTGTCAATATTTCAGTATTAAAATAAAATTGTCAAGAAAAAGCGACTGAGTAAAGAAGCATTTCAATGTTTTCTAGGACTTTTATCCTTCCAAGAATAAGTTGTCTGCATATTTGTTTCTTTTGGTTAAATACTGACACAAGCTCAAACTATTACAGTTTGAAACTGCAGTTCATTCGCCTTTTACAGATTGTTTTAGATCTTGGTCTAACACAACTATCCCTTTAGGACCAGTCAGATTGCCATAGTAATTGTTCAGTGACCACAGTTGTTGCACCTTTGACACAGGAATGACCACAGTTCTAGGTCAGCTTTCATTTTACCCAGAAATGAAGACACATTAACAAAAGTAGGACTACACACATATAGACAGAATCACAAATACAATATCTGTTATAGAGAGGAAATAAAATAGTATCCATTTTGATATCACATACTGATTTTCAATCAGATTGGAAATACTATCTACTTTTTTTTCCTCCATCATTCTTCTCTTTTAAGAACATGAAAAACATTACTTCCACACAGCATTTTAATCAGATATGCTTTGTTTAAATTAATTATATTCTTCACCCAGGCACAGTGGCTCACACCTGTAATCCCAGCACTTTGGGAGGCCAAGGCAGGCGGATCATGAGGTCAGGAGTTCGAGACCAGACTAGCCAACATGGTGAAACCCTGTCTCTACTAAAAATACAAAAATTAGCTGGGTGTGGTGGCACGTGCCTGTAATCCCAGCTACTCAGGAGGCTGAGGCAGGAGAACTGCTTGAACTGGGACCCAGGAGGCAGAGGTTGCAGTGAGCCGAGATCACGCCATTGTACTCCAGCCTGGGCAACAGGAGTGAAACTCTGTCTCAAAAAAAAAAAAAAAATTAATTATATTCTTCAGTGGAAATAAACCCCATAGCCTGTTAATAATATATGGGATGGGCCGGGCGCGGTGGCTCAAGCCTGTAATCCCAGCACTTTGGGAGGCCGAGGCGGGCAGATCACGAGGTCGGGGGATCGAGATCACGGTGAAACCCCGTCTCTACTAAAAATACAAAAAAAAAAAATTAGCCGGGCGTGGTGGTGGGCACCTGTAGTCCCAGCTACTCTGAGAGGCTGAGGCAGGAGAATGGCGTGAACCCAGGAGGCGGAGCTTGCAGTGAGCCGAGATCGCGCCACTGCACTCCAGCCTGGGTGACAGAGCGAGACTCCGTCTCAAAAAAAAAAAAAAAAAAAAATACTACAGATCTAATCAAAAGAGCAGAGTACTGGCATAAAAACAGACACGATTAGTGAGTACATGGTTAACTCCAAGATGTCTAATAACCACTACATTATACCATCTCCATTAAAATTTTAATTAAAAATTTTAAATTTGTATGCCTCATAGTATAGTAGAGTTATTCCTTCTATGTTATCTCTGACATCGACTTTCTGTGTAGAAATTTCTAGTAATAGAGCATTCTACTTTTCTAGGAAGCTGTAAGTTGAAATGTAGGTAATTTTAATGGACTGTGTAAGCATCTACACAGAGGAAACCACATAGATTTAAAAAAAGGGGGGGTGGGCAGAGAAGCAGGATTATGGACAGGTAGGCTGAGGCCACATCAGTAACACCTTATTCA
Organism: Symphalangus syndactylus; assembly: GCF_028878055.3. Classification (NCBI taxonomy): domain Eukaryota; kingdom Metazoa; phylum Chordata; class Mammalia; order Primates; family Hylobatidae; genus Symphalangus; species Symphalangus syndactylus. The sequence goes on along the minus strand of NC_072434.2, from coordinate 49,412,417 downwards.
TTTAACAGAGGTGGAATATTGAAGGTTATTGGGGAAGTAACAATGCAAGGTATGTTTTAGAAAGACAAATTGAATTGCTATAAGGAATATGGATCCTTTCAAAGTACTGCTCAAGATCTACATCACTGTATCTAAATTATCTTTCATTTGTTTTTAAGATGTTCGTCTCAAGAACCAGCATGCTAGTACTCACTTTGTTATATATCACATATTACATTGATCTAAGTATTTATTTGGCTGGATCCTAGATTTAGCCTCAGAATTTTCCTCAACATAAGCCAGCCACAGTGGCTAATGCCTGTAATCCCATCACTTTGGGAGGCTGGATCACTTGAGGTCAGGAGTTTGATACCAACCTGGCCAATATGGTGAAACCCCATCTCTATTAAAAATACAAAAATTAGCTAAATTAGCTGAGCATGGTGGTGCACACCTGTAGTCCCAGCTACTTGGGAGGCTGAGGTGGGAGAATCGCTTGAACCCACAGGCAGAGGTTGCAGTGAACCAATATTGCATCACTGCACTCCAGCCTGGGTGACAGAGTGAGACTCCATCTCAAAAAAAAAAAAAAAAGAATTTTCCTCAACACAATTCTTCTATTCTTCTAGCAGCAGTGATCAATTGAAGAAACTTCTTTGCAGGCCCAGGCACTGCAAAAAAGAACAGGATTTGGCCGGGCGCGGTGGCTCACGCTTGTAATCCCAGCACTTTGGGAGGCCGAGGCGGGCGGATCACGAGGTCAGGAGATTGAGACCACGGTGAAACCCCGTCTCTACTAAAAATACAAAAAATTAGCCGGGCTTGGTGGCGGGCGCCTGTAGTCCCAGCTACTCGGAGAGGCTGAGGCAGGAGAATGGCGTGAACCCAGGAGGCGGAGCTTGCAGTGAGCCGAGATTGCGCCACTGCACTCCAGCCTGGGTGACAGAGCAAGACTCCGTCTCAAAAAAAAAAAAAGAACAGGATTTGGCCGGGCGCGGTGGCTCACGCCCATGATCCCAGCAATTTGGGAGGCCGAGGCAGGTGGATCACGAGGTCAGGAAACCGAAATGACCAACATGGTGAAACCACATCTCTACTAAAAATTCAAAAATTAGCCGGGCGTGTTGGCGTGTGCCTCTAGTCCCAGCTACTCAGGAGGCTGAGGCAGAAGAATCACTTGAATGCAGGAGGCAGAGGTTGCAGTGAGCCGAAATCGTGCCACTGCACTCCAGCCTGGGCTACACAGCGAGATTCTGTCTCAAAAAAAAAAAAAAAAAAAAAAAAAGGCCAGGCGCGGTGGCTCACACCTGTAATCCCAGCACTTTGGGAGGCTGAAGTGGGCAGATCATGAGGTCAGGAGATCGAGACCATCCTAGCTAACACAGTGAAACCCTGTCTCTACTAAAAAAATACAAAAAATTAGCTGGGCGTGGTGGTGGGCGCCTGTAGTCCCAGCTACTCGGGAGGCTGAAGCAGGAGAATGGCATGAACCCAGGAGGCAGAGCTTGCAGTGAGCTGAGATCGTGCCATGCACTCCAGCCTGGGCAACAAAGCAAGACTCCATCTAAAAAAAAAAAAAAACAGGATTTGGAATTAGGTGTCCAGCATCAGCTCTACTACCTACGTATCTGTGTGACCTTAAACGAGGTACTGTGCACCCATAAGCCTTGGTTTTAAAATGGATTGATAATACTTATCTTACAGAATTATACAAGAGAATGTATGTAAAGACCCCAATGAGTACCTTCCCCATAATGGCTATTTAATAAATATTAGTCTACCTTTCCTCTGTATAGCTATTCAAACTAGTACATACTATGGACCCAGCACTTTCATAGTACTATTTTCAATAATTATAAATCCCAATTTAAAGATATACATGTATCTTAGGATGATAGTATATCAAATATACACTTCCCTTAAAATCTCTGCTCAAATGTCACCTTTAAGGCCTACCTTAACAACCATATTTAAAAATTGTGGCCGCGCCTGTAGTCCCAGCACTTTGGGAGGCTGAGGCAGGCAAATCACTTGGGTCCAGGAGTTTGAGACCAGCCTGGGCAACATAGTGAGACTCCATCTCTAAAAAAAAACACAAAACTTAGCTGGACATGGTGGCACACGCCTGTAGTACCAGCTACTCAGGAGGCTGAGGTAGGAGATTGCTTGAGCCCAGGAGTTTGAGACTGAAGTGAGCCATAATGTTTGCAATTCACTCCAGCCTGGGTGGCAGCAGGAGACCCTGTCTCAATAAATAAATAAATAATTAATAAATAAAATTACAACAGTCCCATTCCTAGTACTCTTAACCCTTTTATCCTCTTCTTTTTTCCTTAGCACTTACCACCTTCTAAGATAATGTATAAATGTTGTTATCTCTTATTATCTTGGTAGAAAGTGAGCTCCACTAGAGCAGGAATCCTGTCTATTTCACTGATGTACCCCAATCACCTAGAACAGTGCCTGACCTACAAGTGCACTATAAAGATTGGCCAGGCACGGTGGCTCACGCCTGTAATCCCAGCACTTTGGGAGGCCAAAGCAGGTGGATCACGAGGTCAGGAGTTCAAGACCAGACTGGTCAACATGGTGAAACCCCGTCTCTACTAAAAATACAAAAATTAGCTGGGCGTGGTGGCAGGCGCCTGTAATCCCAGCTATTCAGGAGGCTGAGGCAGGAGAATTGCTTGAAGCTGGGAGGTGGAGGTTGCAGTGAGCCGAGATTCTGCCACTGCACTCCAGCCTGGGTAACAGAGCAAGTCTCCGTCTCAAACAAACAAAAAAAATGTGTTGAATTAATTATCTGAAAGTATAATATACTTAGGATTAAGTTTATCAATAATGGTGAAGATAAATCCATATTTCAAAAATTCTTGATAATTTCGAGTTTTTGTCCAATTTCTTGACAATCTAATGAGATCACCATTGCATTGTCTTTACTTTGTAATATGTTAGAGAAGAGCTCTAATTAGATCACTGTTATTTTCATCTGGTAATTGTGGCTGAGGCAGAACTCTATTAAAACGAAAAAGGGTTGGCTTTGCCATTTTATCATTAGTACCATCTGCAAAACAAAATTTCTTTGCAAGAATCTTTTCAAGCTTAAATTATAGGTACAATTTTAAGGGTTATTTTAACTACATATTATAATCTATAAATTTACTTAACCCAACAAATGCTAACTGCAACTACCGCTCAGCAAGCTGGAAGCAAGCGAAAGAATGAAAGATCCCTGAAAGCTTCTCTGTATTGTGCAATTCCTACTCTTCTCTCAGAACACTGCATTTATCTTATTTATACTTACCAGTACTTAGGAGATTACTACTTTAAGTAACCAATACAAAATAAAACACGAATTATATAATTTGTCCTTAGCATTAAGGAAAATGGCAAATCCAGGTACCTTCCCAATTCACGTCACAGACTATTATTAGGTTTTTCTGCCAGAGTAAAGGCTAATTGCATGAATATCCTGTTTAGTCCTGGTAAGGGAGGGGGTGGGTTGCATTCCTGAAATAGGTGTGCAAACTAAATCTGTATATGTGTAGTTGTTTAGCATAGCCCCTGTGGAGATGCTTTTGTAAGTCAGCATTGTTCCCTTCAAATCCCCTGAAGTCACTGCATCCCTTAGGTAACAGTCACCTCGTGCTACCATTCCTACAATTATCGGTCAACCCTCCAAGACTTCAGTAATGTTTATTATGCCCTTCATAATGTCAAAGAGCTCTACCAGTGTTTAAAGGGCTTCTGGCTGTTCCTGACTCCTTTTCCTCTACCCTTCACTTGAAGACACCTCAAGCTACCTTGAAAATGCATTTTAACACCCAGTATGATGCCCTTCCTTTGTTACTTTGTAACAAAGTACTATTCATGTATGTCTTTTGTCAGCTATTACAGGTTTGCTAGAGCACAGGATAAATGGCAGGGAGAGGCTATAGTAGAGTAGATCCATTGCCTAACACACTCAACTCAGGACTGCGAGATAAAGAGCTCTGAGGATTGAGAGTGGATGGCCAGAGTTCAGATGTCCTGAAAGTTCAAAGACCAAGAGTATACAACAGCTCAGAGAACATGATGGGTGTGGTGTGGGGATGGATAGACACACACACACACACACACACACACACACATCAGTAACATACATTATGTTTATATGGGAAATATTTCAGATACAGAGATATAGGAAAATCGGTGTTGTTTAAAGCTGTTTTTCTTGTCCTGATGAGTGTTGTCTTTCTGAAATAACATTTTAGAAGGTTATAAACTTATTTTCAAATCCTCAAAGCATTTTTAGAATTCTGTGTGGAAAGGCCTTTGCAGACTAAAGCACATTCTTTTGGTCATCCTTAAGGATGAGAAATTGTCATTATTTGATGCTGGCTCTAATTTCAGACAAAAGCCTCTAAAAGTGAGTTGTAGAAAAGTGGTTAATTGGCTGGGCACAGTGGCTTACGCCTGTAATTCCAGCACTTTGGGAGGCCAAGGCGGGGCGGATCACGAGGTCAGGAGATCGAGACCATACTATCTCTACTAAAAATACAAAAAGTTAGCTGGGTGTGGTGGCACATGCCTGTAGTTCCAGCTACTGGGGAGGCTGAGGCAGGAGAATCACTTGAACCCGGGAGGCAGAGGTTGCAGTGAGCCAAGAGCACACCACTGCACTCCAGCCTGGGCAACAGAGCAAGACTCCATCTCAAAAAAGAAGGGAAAAAAAGGGCTGGGCTTGGTGGCTCACACCTGTAATCCCAGCACTTTGGGAGGCCGAGGCAGGTGGCTCACCTGAGGTCAGGAGTTCAAGACCAGCCTGGCCAACCTGGTGAAACCCCATCTCTACTAAAAATACAAAAAATTCGCTGGGAGGCCGGGCGCGGTGGCTCACGCTTGTAATCCCAGCACTTTGGGAGGCTGAGGCGGGCGGATCACGACGTCAGGAGATCGAGACCACGGTGAAAGCCCGTCTCTACTAAAAATACAAAAAATTAGCCGGGCGTGGTGGCGGGCGCCTGTAGTCCCAGCTACTCGGAGGCTGAGGCAGGAGAATGGCGTGAACCCGGGAGGCGGAGCTTGCAGTGAGCGGAGATTGCACCACTGCACTCCAGCCTGGGCCACAAGACTGAAACATTGTCTCAAACAACAACAACAACAAGTGGATAATTGAGCTAGTGCTATTTAGGGAATCAAAAGTTGCATGTCACTATAAAGTAATTAGATAGATTTTCTTATGATTATTCATAACATCTCATGAATTTTATAATACTTCATAATAATTTTGGAGTACTTTAGAAAAGAGAACTCAGAAATGACACATGGTACCACAAATAAAAGATAGTGGAGAAGGAAAAAACGCATTTAAATTATAATATTGTTTATTTATGATGATCAAAAACCATTAGTAATAGCTCATTATTTTCAGCTATTGAACCAGTTTTATGGATCTATTTGTTTGGTCCAAAATAATGTGAGATTTAAAACATGTTATATACACGTTTATATATACATGTATATATAGGATAATGAAAGTTTTGTTACATCTTAGAAAAATATAAAGTTGAGAAAACATTTATATAATTAGTGTCATTAATGTTCTGTCTTTTTTTTTTTTTTTTTGGAGATGGAGTCTCGCTCTGTTGCCCAGGCTGGAGTGCACTGGTGCGATCTCAGCTCACTGCAAGCTCCGCCTCCTGGGTTCATGCCATTCTCCTGCCTCAGCCTCCCAAGTAGCTGGGACTATAGGCACCTGCCACCACACCTGGCTAATTTTTTTTTTTTTTTTTGTATTTTTAGTAGAGACAGGGTTTCACTGTGTTAGCCAGGATGGTCTCGATCTCCTGACCTCGTGATCCGCCCGCCTCGGCCTCCCAAAGTGCTGGGATTACAGGCGTGAGCCACTGCACCTGGCCAATGTTCTGTCTTATAGTTGGCCTTAAGTACTCACATCTATAATTTTATTATGTATAAGACTAACCCTCTTCTTAGGATGCAATCTCCAAGAAAGCTTACTTTCCCATTCCCATGAGACCATCTGTACCCAAACTTGTTTGATATTGGTAAATGCTAAAACTTTGAAATAAAAGACAAAAGTGTTTTCAACATACATTTTTAAAACCTTAAAACCTTTCTAAAAATATCGTGTGCATTAGAACGTAACTGCTAGGAACCCTGGTTTGGTATTAGGGTTTACTAACATTATTTTTTTTCTCTTGTTACTTGCCCATAGGGCTTACTAACATTTTAACTGTCTTAACTCTACTAGTAGTCTGCAAGTTCATTAGGTTAGGCTGCATTTTTAAGCTACTTGGTGTAAGACTTCAGTAAGTTATTTCTGAATGCCAACCAATGTATTATAGAGATAGTGTGGGAATAAAACACTGGACATTTTCTTTTTTCTTTTTAATAAAAACTGTATATATTTAAAATGTACATGGCTATACACATAGGAGTTAAAAATAAAATAAAACGTACAATATGTTTTGATATACATATACATTAGCTTGACTACAGTCAAGCTAATTAATATGTCTATCTCCTCATATAGTTACTGTGTGGTGGGTGGTGGGGGCGGCAAGCTGGATATTTTCAAAAGGGAAATTACCAAAGAAAATGCACGCATTCTTGAAAAGGTGTTAGAATGCTAGATAATAGTAAAGGGAAACAGAGTAGTTTGATTAGAATATTGACATTTCATTTGATACAACAGGTTTACCAAGTATTCCAATTAAGAATTTCTCTGGCCGGGCGCGGTGGCTCATGCCTGTAATCCCAGCACTTTGGGAGGCCAAGGCGGGCAGATCATGAGGTCAGGAGATCGAGACCATCCTGGCTAACACGGTGAAACCCCATCTCTACTAAAAATACAAAAAATTAGCCAGGCGTGGTGGTGGGCGCCTGTGGTCCCAGCTACTCGAGAGGCTGAGGCAGGAGAATGGCATGAACCCAGGAGGTGGAGCTTGCAGTGAGCCGAGATCCTGCCACTGCACTCCAGCCTGGGTGACAGAGTGAGACTCTGTCTCCAAAAAAAAAAGAATTTCTCAGGCGGGGCGTGGTGGCTCAAACGGCCCAGCACGGTGGCTCACGTCTGTAATCCCAGCACTTTGGGAGGCCAAGGCAGGTGGATCACCTGAAGTCAGGAGTATAAGAACAGCCTGGCCAACATGGTGAAATCCCATCTCTAAAATACAAAAATTAGCCAGGAGTGTTGGTGCATACCTGTAATCCCAGCTACTTGGGAGGCTGAGGCACAAGAATCACTTGAACCCAAGAGGTGGAGATTGCAGTGAGCCAAGATCGCTCCACTGCACTCCAGCCTGGGCGACAAAGTGAGACTCTTGTCTCAAAAACTATATATAATTAAATTTAAAAATATGTATATATACACACGCACACATGCATGTATAAAATCTATACTGAACATGTATAGATTTTTCTCTTGTCATTATTCCCTAAACAATATACAATATAGTATAATAACTATTTACATAGCATTTACATTCTATTATGTATTATAAGTAATCCAGAGATGATTTAAAGTGTATGGGAGAATGTGTGTAGGTTATACGCAAATACCACACCATTTTATATAAGGGACTTGAGTATTCATGGATTTCGTTATGGTGGGGGGGCCCTGAAACTAATCCACTACGGATACTATATTTTCTATCATAACACTTTTCCTTGTTTATCACGTTTTTTTTGGAGGTGTTGTTTTTTGGAGAAGGAGTCTCGCTCTGTCATCCAAGCTGGAGTGCAGTGGTGCAATCTCTGCTTACTGCAACCTCCACCTCCCAGATTTAAGCAATTCTCCTACCTCAGCCTCCCGAGCAGCTGGGATTGCAGACATGAGCCACCACGCCCTGCTAATTTTTGTATTTTTAGTAGAGGCAGGACTTCACCATGTTGGCCAGGCTGGTCTCAAACTCCTGACCTCAGGTGTTCCACCCACCTCAGCCTTCCAAAGCGCTGGGATTATAGGCATGAGCCACCATGCCCAGCCTCTTTATCACATTTTGTACTTTGTTGTTTCTTGTCTTTTATCTGTCTGCTCCATCAGACCCTGTGGTGGAGAGAGCGTGAGCACGTCTGTTTGGTTACCACTATATATCTAATACCTGGTGTTTTATAGGTTCTCTGTTCATTTGCCTAAATGAATGAAAAAAACAAAAGCCAAATACATGGATTTCAAACTGTAATGTATAAGCGGACTTCAGGATCTTTTTTTGCTTGTTTTTTGTGTTTTTTTGTATTTTTAGTAGAAACAGGGTTTCTCCATGTTGGCCAGTCTGGTCTTAAACTCCTGACCTCAGGTGATCCGCCCACCTCGGCCTCCCAAAGTGCTGGGATTACAGGTGTGAGCCACCGCGTCCGGTCTGACTTCAGGATCTTAATTAGCTTCAACCTCAAGTACTATTATGTTTAAAACATTGGACCTGGGTTCACATTCCAGTTTAATTACTTACTAGCCATGTAATTTTGAGCTATTTACGTAAGCCCTCCAAATCTCAAATTCTTCCAAAAGGAGCTAAAAATAGTATCTGCTTCTCAGAGTTGTGAGAACTGAATGATAATATTCCTCCCTCCCTGTGAAGCTATTAAGCACTCAATAAATGGTTGATATTATTATTCATATTAGAATTTCTTTTGTCTCCCACTGGTTATTTGTTCTTCTTTTCTCTGCATCAATTGCTTCACTTAAAGCACCAATTCTAATTTAATGAGGTTATTTTAAATGTGATGTTGGCTCAAAGGTCTTCTAGACAATATGATAAGGAATGCTGACCTTATCACAGCAACACTGTGTATAACCTTCCATACCATATGAATATAGGAGCGTCCCTGTTTGGGAAACCTTTAGGAAACTCTATGTGTAGATTCACTGAACAGATATTTAATGAGTACCAGGTAGTATTAATGAGTGTCAGGTAGTATTCTAGGAGTCAGGGATATACCAGTGAACGAAATACACAAAAATCTCTGCCTTTCTGGAGTTGACATTCTAGTATTATTTGCTATAATGCAAAAGGATTTGTGAATTTTAGAAATTTTGTGAATTGTTTAAAAGGGGATTCCTTTAAATAGCTATAAACTATACTTAAAATGTAGCCAGGTTGGCTGGGCATGGTGGCTCATGCCTGTAATTCCACCACTTTGGGAGGCCGAGGTGGGTGGATCATGAGGTCAGGAGTTCAAGACCAGCTTGGCCAATATGGTGAAATCCCGCCTCTACTAAAAATACAAACATTAGCCGGGCATGGTGGCACGCACCTGTAATCCCAGCTAATTGGGAGGCTGAGACAGGAGAATTGCTTGAACCCATGAGGTGGAGGTTGCAGTGAGCCGAGATCATGCCATTGCACTCCAGCCTGGGTGACAGAGCAAGACTCCATCTCAAAAAAATAAATAAAATAAAAGTAGTCGGGCATAGTGGCTCACGCCTGTAATCCCAGCACTTTGGAAGGCTGGGGCGGGCGGATCACGAGGTCAGGAGATTGAGACCATCCTGGCTAACACTGCAAAACCCCGTCTCTACTAAAAATACAAAAAATTAGCCAGGCATGGTGGCACACGCCTGTAGTCCCAGCTACTCGGAAGGCTGAGGCAGGAGAATTGTTTGAACCCGGGAAGCAGAAGTTTCAGTGAGCCAAGATCACGCCACTGCACTCCAGCCTGAGCAACAGAGCAAGACTCTGTCTCAAAAAATAAAAAATAAAAAAATAAAATAAAAGACTACCTCTACAATCGTTTTGTTTGTTTGTTTGTTTGTTTTTGAGATGGAGTTTCACTCTAGTTGCCCAGGCTGGAGTGCAATGGCACGATCTTGACTCACTGCAACCTCTGCCTCCCAGGTTCAAGAGATTCTCCTGCCTCAGCCTCCCCAGTAGCTGGGATTACAGGCATGCACCACCACGCCCGTCTAATTTTGTATTTTTAGTAGAGGCGGAGTTTCTCCATGTTGGTCAGGCTGGTCTCGAACTCCCGACCTCAGGTGATCTGCCTGCCTCGGCCTCCCAAAGTGTTGGGATTACAGGCGTGAGCCACCGCGCCCGGCCTCTACAATAGGTTTAAAGCGTATTGGAGGCAGAGGTTGCAATGAGCCGAGATTGTGCCACTGCACTCCAGCCTGGGTGACAGAGCAAGACTCTGGCTCAGAAAAAAACTTAAAAAAATAAAAAAATAAATAAAGTGTATCCGGCAAGAATCTGATAATCATACTCATGTTATGGCTGTTTGATTCATTAACAGACCATTTATTCTATAAGACACTTCCTGGCTGCAACTTCCTCCCCTCCTGAAGCTAGTGCTAATAAAAATTTCCTTTCTAGGCAACTATGGAGACAGCAAAAAGATCAGTGGCTACTAGGTTTTGGGGAGAGGATGAATATAGGTGGGGTACAGAGAATTGTTAGGGAAGTGAAAATACCATGTATGGCACTATAATGATGGAGATATGTCATTACACATTTATCCAAACCCATAGAATGTACAATACTAAAAGTGAACCCTAAAGTAAGCTATGGAGTTTGGATGGTAATGATTCATCAATGTACAGTAGCTCCCCCTTATCAGAGGAAGATACATTCCAAGATCCCCAGTGGATGCCTGAAACCACAGATAGTATCGAACTCTCTTTATATTCTTCACAATTTCACAGATAGAAGAGTTGTTCTTACCATAGATCCTAGCAACATCAGCATGCGATTTTTTTCTTTTTTATTAATTAGAGAACTTTCTCCTTTTCACTGAAAGGTAGTACTTTATGGCTTCTCTTTGGCATATCCGAATTGCCAGCATCACTACCCTTGCACTTTGGGGCCTTTTTACTTTTTTTTTTTTTTTGAAATAGGGTTTTTCTCTGTTGCCCAGGCCGGAGTGCAGTGGCACCATCATAGCCCATTGCTGCCTCAAACTCCTGGGCTCAAGGGTCCTCATGTCTTGGCCTTCCAAAGTGCTGGATTACCTGTGTAAGCCACCACACCCAGCCTGGGGCCATTATTAAGTAAAATAAGTGTTATTTGAGCACAAGCCCTGATATACCGTCACAGTTTCTCAGGGTAATCTAGTAACCGAGACTAATAGGTGGGGAGTGTATACAGCAGGGATACACTGGACAAATGGATGATTCACATCCTAGTCAGGATGGAACAGGACAGCACAAGGTTTCAACATGCTACTCAGAATGGCACACAATTTAAACTTATCAATTGTTTATTTCGGGAATATTCCATTTAATATTTTCAAACAGCAATTGACCATGGGTAACTGAAACTGAGGATAAGATGGGATTTCTGTAGGTTCATCAGTTGTAATAAATGCCCCCCTCTGATGTGACGTGGTGATAATGGGAGAGGCTACGCATGTGTGCAGGCAGCGGGTATACGGGAAATCTCTATATCTTCCTCTCAATTTTGCTGTGAACCTAAAACTGCTCTAAAAAATAAAATCCTTTTTTAAATTGTCTTTCCATCTTTCTTTCTTTTCTTTTTTTTTTGAGACAGAGTCTTGCTCTGTCACCCAGGCTGGAGGGCAGTTGTATGACCTTGGCTCACTTCAGCCTCCACCTCCCGGGTTCAAGCAATTCTCCTGCCTCAGTCTCCCAAATAGCTGGGACTACAGGCGCATACCACCACGTCCAGGTAATTTTTGTACTTTAGTAGAGACGGGGGTTTCACCATGTTGGCCAGGCTGGTCTCGAACTCCTGACCTCAGGTGATCCACCCACTTTGGCCTCCCAAAATGCTGGGATTACAGGCATGAGCCACCTCACCTGGCCGCCTTTCCATCTTTCAATCTGTAAAATCCCAGATCTGAGTATAACATGTGAAGAAAATATGTTGTTAGGTAAAAATGTGGAGGGCAACATAAAGGAAGGGAGGTTTTATTTCGCTTCGGCATTCCCCAAAGTGAATAAGAATATGCTTGTTTAATTTTATTACTTCTTAAAATCTTTTTTTTTTTTTTTTTTTTTTTTGAGACTGAGTCTCGCTTCGTTGCCCAGGCTGGAGTGCAGTGGCACAATCTTGGCTCACTGCAAGCTCCGCCTCCCAGGTTCATGCCATTCTCCTGTCTCAGCCTGCCATGTAGCTGGGACTACAGGTGTGTGCTCGGCAATTTTTTTGTATTTTTAGTAGAGTCGGGGTTTCACCGTGTTATCCAGGATGGTCTCGATCTCCTGACTTCATGATCCGCCCACCTCGGCCTTCCAAAGCGCTGGGATTACAGGCATGAGCCATCGCGCCTGGCCTTAAAATCCTGATAGTGTTTTATCACACTGTTGGTCCCAATTCATTAGTGGGCCATGAAATCAATTTTGTGTGTCTGACTAGCATTCTTTTTTTTTACTAGAATAGAAAAAAATGTGGTATTACACAGTGTGAATTTTCTCCTGTGAAACTTGTGTTTCATGTATGTATACACGTAGTTACATGTATTTTATATATGCTGGGTCATGATATAAAATGTATTTCTCATCATGAGTCATGGTCAAAGTTTGAAATATCACAGAAGCTTCATGTGTTGGGGAGCAGGAAGAAGGGGTCCCTCCTAGATGCAAGAATGAGAGAATAAGCTGAGGTTTATGAATCAAAGTTCAATATTAAAACTTCTCCAAAATGGTAATCACTTTATAGATTTCTGTTTTAACTTTTTTTTTTTTTTTTGAGACGGAGTTTCGCTCTTGTTGCCCAGGCTGGAGTGCAGTGGCACGATCTCAACTCACTGCAACCTCCACCTCCTGGGTTTAAGCGATTCTCTTGCTTCAGCCTCCCGAGTAGCTGGGATTACAGGCATGCGCCACCACACCCAGCTAATTTTGCATTTTTTTTTTTTTTTTTTTTTTTAGTAGAGATGGGTTTTCTCCATGTTGGTTAGGTTGGTCTCGAACCCCCAACCTCAGGTGATCCACCCACCTCAGCCTCCCAAAGTGCTAGGATTACAGGCGTGAGCCACCGCGCCCGGTCATGTTTTAACTATTTGAGAGGAGAGCAGGAAACATTATGACCAGATGCAATCACTTTTAATTCAGAAAATTGGTGCTAATTTAAAACAAACTTTTTTTTAACCTCTTTATATAAGGCAGAAAATGTTTCGTTCAGAAATAAAAGAAATATGGTTATATTGAGTTCATTTTCAAAGTGCTGTGATTGCCACTAAGATCTAGCAATCCAAGATTCTCTGGAGTTCTCCTTAAGCCTGTCCTCTCCCTAGAAGAGTTGATCCTTCCTTCCTTTGTAAAATAACATGTGAATACCTAGGGCAAGGATAAGCCTCTTGGAAAAACAAAACAAGACAAAGATGTTCCTACCTTAATAGGTGGTAAATTCATGCTTCCCAACTGCATGTTTCTTCATTCTAGGCTGAAAATTATCTGCAGTGCCTTATAAATATTACTTGAAATAGGAGCCCTTAGACCAAGAAAGTCATTTTCTTAGGATATTAATTTACATCCTTTGAATGTTATTTATTTACAGGGCTTTAAAAGCAATTAAGACATTTAGGGAACACATTAAACCACAGATTAATGTGAATTTTTCTGTTAGACTATCTATCATTCAAAGGCTTACCCCTACGCTTTTCCACCTAGGGAGATAAATGTTTCAGAACCAAAGAGGCATATTTCCTTTCTGTCTGATTTCTTAGAATTCATTTAAACATGCTTATTGAAATCTCCTGTCATGCAATATTTTAGCAAGATTCCCTAAATATATACTGCTTGCAGACTGTAAATATTGCATGATAAGATTGTTACCATGTTTCCTTCCTTAGGCAAACAATACCACAGTCAAAATCCCCTATATAAACAATTCCAGTCGGTATGTACATTAATTTACATAATAAAAAGTAGGTATAGCTGTTTTCCTCTAAGGCTTTTAAATAAGTAGAAGTGAATATTCAAAAACTGTAAATGCCTTGGGACAAGAAGACTGCCTACCTCCAAACTAAATTTCACTTTCTCTAAGCAACACCCAAATCAGATCACAAAGAAAACATTTTCCTCTTTGAGGCACTGTCTTCAAAAAAACTTGAATTCCTGAGGAGTCCCAGTGGGTTATAGACTGATAAGACCACCAGAAACAGAGGACTCCATGAGCATTTTTGAGACCAATTTCCTATTTCTAAAAAGGAAAGATACTTGTCAAAACTAAATATGACTCCCATTGAACAACTGCATAATCAGGACACTAATAAACAAAGATTCATCCCCTTAGGTCTCTTGGCCATGGCATGGTGTAAAGTATTCTAGGAAAAAGAGAAATATCAGAGGTGGTTGCCACCCTTTTAACAGTTCATTATAGGTGGGGGTGGGTGAGAGGATCTGGGACTGAAATTTTACTCATCCAGCTACATAAACTGTGGCAAAATAATCAGGTCTGCACGGAGGCAAACAACCAGATAGAGAAATTAGAATCTTGATCTTGTTTTTAACTTTTGGGTTTCCATTTTCTTCGTTTTAAAGGAAAATAAACATTTAATATTTGATTTTTTTAAAGCTACAATGTTGACTCCCACAAGAATTACAGCTTTTACCCTAGTTTTCTGTTTATATCCACCAGTTAGGTATATGAACTTAACCAGTTTAACACGGACAGCTAGCAAATTGTCCTTCTTCTGAAAGAGTTCCTTTCACTCCTGCATAGTGGTTAAAGCACAGACTTTGGAATCATATAGGCTTGAACTAGATGCCTGGTGGCCACTTTTTAGCTGCATAATTATGAGCAAGTTGCTTAATCTCTCAACTAAATACTGAGAATATTATCTGTACCTATTAGACAGTGTCTTTATGAGAACTGAATAAGACAATGCATGCAAATAAATGGTAGCTCAGAGACTAAGGAAGAGAAGGAGGAAGGGGAGGGGAATATAGACTGAGGAAAACTGAAGGGGAAGAAGACAGGAGAGACGAGCAGGGGCACAGGGAAGAGGTGGGGATAGTGGAAAGGGGTGAGGGGGGAGAGGAAAGAGGAAAGAAATACCACAATTATAATCTCCTCTTTGTGAAGGACACCCACTGTGCTTGGCAAACACTTAATCACATAACCTTGCTTGTACCTCATTATCCACTTTCTCCATCTTCACCTGAGCAGTTGGCTCACATTCCCCCCAAAAAACAACCACACAGCCATACTGACCAGGTTTCACTTCAAATTCATGTCCATAATTAGCAACTGGTTTTTGGTTTTGTTTTTTTTTTTTTTGAGACGGAGTTTTCGCTCTTGTTGCCCAGGCTGGAGTGCAATGGCGCCATCACCGCAACCTCTGCCTCCTGGGTTCAAGTGATTCTCCTGCCTCAGTCTCCCGCAACCAATTTTAAAATAAAGAAAATTTGGTTTTCCAGCATTGATTAAGTCAGTCACACAATTATATAATGAAGAACCTAAGTGCTTTCCATCTTTTTCTTCTGCCAGACTCAGAACCATGAAATGACAACTATGTTATGCAGGCATACCAATGTCTAGTTGAAGAGAGATGCTTTCTTCCCTGGAGATCCTTTTGTCAGAAAAGAAAACCTTTCACAGTAACCCCTAAACAATCTTCCCCTTCTGTCTCACTGGCCAGATGGCATCACTTGACCAAGTCTTAATCCTTGGCAAGGTGAATGAAACTATCGTGTTTGGATTAAATCAACAAATTTCAACCTCTGGAACTGGAATGGGGCTCATTTCCAACAATATACATGGCCGTGAGGAAGACAGGAGATATCTGGAGAATTATATTAGCAGAAGAGAATTACAGTGGCAGAAACACTTACCAGCTTGGACTGAAAGTGACATAGACAGTACAAAATGAAAAGAGGCCTCTGGATCCCCCACCTTGCAAACTTCTACCAGCAGAAAGCAGGTTAAAAAAAAAAACTACTTGGTTGCAAAAACATGTTATCTTTCATGAAAAAAGAAGGATGACTCAGAGGGTGGAAACAAGAGCCAAGAAGGTAGAAGATTATTCTCAGGCTTTGAGACCTAATCAAGGAAAACCCAATCAGTGCTTAACTGAATTTCAGAATTGCTAAGGACCAGTTACTCTTGTGTGACTTCCCTATTCCCTTTTTCTGAATAGGAATGTCTGTGTAGCAGTTAACTTATGCCTGTCCTACCACTTTATGTTGAGTATGCATGGAGGAAGCTAACTTGTTTCTTTAGTTCACAGGTCTTCAGATCAAGAGAAACTGTACTCAGGGAGCTGTACTTATGAAACTAAACCTGAGAAGTCTCATTTACACCTGAACCTGATTTATACAATGAAATTCTAAACTTTGAAGTGAGGCTCCAATTAAATGGGACTTTTGAGAATCTTGGGGGAAAGTGAGTACATTTTGCATGTGGGTGCAATGTTAATATAGGGTAGATTGTGGAAGCTAGCCTCCAAGATGGCCCCCAGCGATCCTTCTGGTATCCTTACCTTCTGGTATTCACATCCTTATATAGTACACTCCCACATTGCATCAGGGTTGGCTTCTGTGACCAACAGACACTACAGAAGTGATAGTACATGATGGAAATAGGTCATAAAAAACTGTGATTGCCGGGCGCAGTGGCTCACACCTGTAATCCCAGCACTTTGGGAGACCAAGGCAGGGGGATCACCTGAGGTCAAGAGTTCAAGACCAGCCTGGCCAACATGGAGAAACCCTGTCTCTACTGAAAATACAGAAATTAGCTGGGCGTGGTGGCACATGCCCAAGGCTGAGACAGGAGAATCGCTTGACCTCGAGAGGCGGAGGTTGCAGTGAGCCAAGATCTTGCCATTGCATTCTAGCCTGGGCAACAAGAGTGAAACTCCATCTCAAAAAAAAAAAAAAAAAAAAAATTGCGATTTCTTTTTTCTTTTTTTTGAGACGGAGTCTGGCTCTGTCTCCCAGGCTGGAGTGCAGTGGCGCGATCTCAGCTCACTGCAACCTCCGCCTCCCAGGTTCAAGCGATTCTCCTGCCTCAGCCTCCCGTGTAGCTGGGACTACAGGTGCTGGCCACCACGCAAGGCTAATTTTTGTATTTTTAGTAGAGACAAGGTTTCACCATATTGGTCAGGCTGGTCTCAAACTCCCGACCTCAGGTGATCCGCCTGCCTCAGCCTCCCAAAGTGCTGGGATTACAGGTGTGAGCCACCATGCCTGGCTAAAAAACTTTGCAATGTCTTTCTTGCTCTTTCTCTTCTATCACTTGCTCTGGCAAGTCAGCTTCCATGTCATAAGGGCTCTTAAGCAGTCTTATGGAAAGGTCTATGTGACAATAAACTAAGGCCACCTCCAAAGAGCCAAGTAAGTGAGCCCCAGTCAAGGCTTCAGATGACCACAGCCCCAATCAACAGCTTGCCTGTAACCTCATGAAAGATGCTGAGCAAGAACTGCCAAGATATGCCCCTTCTGAATTCCCGATCCACAGAAACTATGGGAAAATAAGTGTTTGTTATTTTAAGCTGCTATATATTGCGGAATGTAGTAATAGATCATAATTATAAGTAGTTACTAAAAATTCTATATTCATTTTTTTCCCCCTAAAAACTGTCTGTTCTGAGAAGGCTCTCAAAATGAGTTATCAAAAAATTACTATGAGGCTGGGTGCAGTGGCTCACGCATGTAATCCCAGCACTTTGGGAGGCCGAGGCAGGCAGATCATGAGGTCAGGAGTTTGAGACAAGCTGACCAACATGGTGAACCCCCGTCTCTACTAAAAATACAAAAATTAGCCAGGCATGGTGGCATGCACCTGTAATCCCAGCTACTCGGGAGGCTGAGGCAGGAGAATCACTTGGGAGGCAGAGGTTGCAGTGAGCCAAGATCACGCCATTGCACTCCTGCCTGGGTGACAGAATGAGACTCCGTCTCAAAAAAAAAAAAAAAAAAAAAAAAATACTATGGCCCCTTTAAAAGAAAAACACAAAATCATTGACACATCTTCATCTCACAAAAAAGCAAAATATCAAATTCTGCAACAATGACTAGATAATAAAGATCTCTTGTTGTTCTTTGTATATAATCTTCCATAATTCAAATAACTTAGAGAAGTGTTGACAGTTACATCAACGGCTGGTCACGGCGGCTCATGCCTCTAATCCCAGCACTTTGGAAGGCTGAGGCGGGTGGATCACCTGAGGTCGGGAGTTCGAGACCAGCCTGGCCAACGTGGTGAAACCCTGTCTCTACTAAAAATACAAAAAATTAGCCAGGTGTGGTGGTGCATGCCTATAATCCCAGCTACTCGGGAGACTGAGGCAGGAGAATCGCTTGAAGCCGGGAGGCGGAGGTTGCACTAAGCCGAGATTGCGCCACTGCACTCCAGCCTGGGCAACAAGAGCGAAACTCCGTCTCAAAAAAAAAAGAAAGTTACATCAACTACATATGGGGTAGCCAAATAATTTCTTATCCAAATTGGGACACTTCTGAGAATAAAAAAGACCATAGAAAAGATTATATTTGAAAAGCAGGCTTAAACTGGAATTGTTCCAGGCCAGTCAGGATAAATGATTGGTCACTGTGACTGTGGGATAACTTCATAGAAAAGCAATACACATAGTTTGTAATGAAATTGAACAATAATATTTTACAACTATGCACAGAATGAGGAAATGGTATCTACTCCCAATAACTACCCCACCAGAAGCAATCCACTTATATTTAAATAATTCCTATCATAATAATTATTAAATAAGCAATTTACTTAAATAATTCCTATCAGAGGTGGCCAAACCCTTATCACAGTATCTATATAAAAATTACGTATAGCTGGGCAAGGTGGTGTGTGTCTGTAGTCCCAGCTACTTAGGAGGCTGAAGCAGGATTGCTTGTGCCCAGGAGTTTGAGTCCAGCCTAGACAACAGAGTGAGACCCTGTCTCTGGAAAAACAAATTCATATAATAAATATATATCTCAGAGCATCTGACCTTGTTGACTACTCTTATCTTCTCAAAACTCCTTCTTCCTTGGTTTCCATGATAATACTTGCTCCCAATTTATGCTCTATTTATTTTCAAACTTTCTTTTACAGGCCTTTCTTCTTTCTACCATCTCTGATATTTCCTTATCCTTTTCCTTTATTCCACACCCTCTAATTTGCTGAGCTAACACACTCTCATTGCATGACATATCACACTTGAACACTGATGACTCCCAAATGTTTATTTGTAGTCCTGACCTCTCTCTTAAGGTCTGTATCTGAACTGTCCAATATGATAACAATTAGTTACACGTGATTATGAAACAATTGAAATGTGGATAGCTCAAATTGAGATACACACCATATTTCAAAGACTTAGCATGAAAAAAAAAAAATAGGGCTGGGCGCGGTGGCTCACGCCTGTAATCCCAGCACTTTAGGAGGCTGAGGCGGGCAGATCACGAGGTCAGGAGATGGAGACCATCCTGGATTACACGGTGAAACCCCATCTCTACTAAAAATAAAAAAAAAAATAGCCAGGCGTGGTGGCGGGCGCCTGTAGTCCCAGCTACTCAGGAGGCTGAGGCAGGAGAATGGCGTGAACCTGGGAGGCAGAGCTTGCAGTGAGCTGAGATCGTGCCACTGGACTCCAGCCTGGGTGACAGACAGAGCGAGACTCCGTCTCAAAAAAAAAAAAAATGAAAAAAATGAAAAATCTTAAATTTTATATTGATTACATGCTGAAATATTAATATTTTTAGGTATAATAAAAATAAATATTTTTGGGTTAATAAAATGTATCATTAAAATCAATTTTACTTAGGTTAATGGCATAACATCAGAAAAAATCAACTTTATGTGTTTCTATTTAGTTTTTTTTTTTTTTTTTTTTGAGACGGAGTCTCGCTCTGTCACCCAGGCTGGAGTGCAGTGGCGCAATCTCGGCTCACTGCAAGCTCCGCCTCCCGGGTTCACGCCATTCTCCTGCCTCAGCCTCTCCGAGTAGCTGGGACTACAGGCGCCCGCCACCACGCCCGGCTAATTTTTTTGTATTTTTAGTAGAGACGGGGTTTCACCGTGGTCTCAATCTCCTGACCTCGTGATCCGCCCGCCTCGGCCTCCCAAAGTTCTGGGATTACAAGCGTGAGCCACCGCGCCCGGCTCTGTTTAGTTTTTTAAAAAAACTTTTGTGGGTACATAGTAGTTGTATATTTTTATGGGGTATATGAGGTACTTTGATACAGGCATGCAATACACAATAATCACATCATGGTAAGTGGGGTATCCTTCCCCCCAAGCATTTATCCTTTGTGTTACAAACAATCCAATTGTACTTTTAGTTTTGTTTTTTTTGTTTGTTTGTTTTTTTGAGACAGTCTCACTCTGTCACCTAGGCTAGCATGCAATGGCATGATCTCGGTTCACTGCAGCCTCCACCTCCGGGGTCCCAGTGATTCTCCCACCTCAGCCTCCTGAGTAGCTGGGGCTGCAGACACGCACCACCATGCCTGACTAATTTTTGTATTTTTAGTAGAGAAGGGGTTTCACCACGTTGGCCAGGCTGGTCTCAAACTCCTGACCTTAGATGATCTGCCTGCCTTGGCTTCCCAAAGTGCTGGGATTACAGGCATGAGCCACCGCGCCCAGCCTCTTTTAGTTATTTCTAAATGTACAATTAAGTTATTATTGACTATAGTCACCCTGTTGTGCTGTCAAATACTGTCTTACTCCTTCTTTCTAAATATATTTTGTACCCATCTGTTTACTTTTTAAAAGGTGGGTATTAGAAATTTAAAAGTACATACACGGCTCACATTATATTTCCATTAGACAGCACCACTCCAAATTCTTACCTCCTACTAATTATCTCTACTTAGAAATTCCACCAGCACCTCAAATTCAGTATGTGTAAAACTAAACTCATCTTCTCCCTTTCAGCCCATTGTCCACACTGATGATACAGTGATATTGCTAAAACACATAACTAGTTACATCCCTTCCCTGCTCAAAATTCTATTATAGTCACTTTCAGGAAAAAAAAAAAAAAATCTAAGCCTCTCAGTCTGTACCTTCAAGGGCTTACAACGTCTGCCTCTCTTACTCTTCACAAGTAAACTGAAAATTCCTAGAAGACTGGGCCTATGTCTCTTAATAAAAATAAATAAATAAATAAAAATAAATAAAAAATAAACAGGAAAAAGCGTTACAATCAATTAAAAAAAATTTTTGGGTGATCCTTAATTATGTGCCAACTCTATTCTAAGTGATTTGGATGTCCTTAATCCTTACAAAAACCCCATAAGGAAGATGCTATTATCTCCATTTTACAGGTAAGGATATGAGGCACAGAGAGTTTAAGGAACTTACTCAAGGTCATATAACTGGTAAAGGACGGAGGCCACAGTGTGTCCTGGGAATGCATTATAGTCCCATAGGTCAAAGGAAACTAGAAGGTATATTGAAGCCAGATTATGGCACACCTGAAGTATCTTACTAAAGGGTTTGGGTTTTCTTCTACAAGCAATGAGGTAGCATTAAACAGTTTTGTTTTTGTTTTGTTTTGTATGAGACAAGGTCTCTATCTCTCAGGCAGTCTCAGTGCAGTGGCAGGATCATAGATCACTACAGCCTCAACCTCCTGGGTTCAATCAAGCCTCTTGCCTCAGCCTCCCAAGTAGCTGGGACCATGAGCATGCACCACCATGCCCAGCTAACTTTTTACTTTTTTGTAGAGACAGGGTCTTGCTGTGTTTTCTGGATTGGTCTCAAACCGCTGGCTCAAGCGATCCTCCTGCCTCAGCCTCCCAAAGTGCTGGAATTACAGGCATGAGCCATCATGCTCAATGCGCATTAAATGTTTTTGATCAGAGGAGTGACTGGCATGCTCCAACTGACACTTAAGGAAATAATTTGAGTAGTCATGTCTATGACAGAGGAACAAGGGACTAGAGAGTGTTTCTCCATCTGTAGTCTCCTCAATCAATGATAACACCATTTCTTCTAGACTTGCACATTTCTTATCTGGGAGTTACTGTGAACTCTTTCTCCCTCAGCAATCAGACACTGAGTTCCATCCATTTTACTTCTTCAGTCCTCTCAAAGTCATCATCATCTCCTCTTCTCCAGTCTCACTGCCAATAATTTAAATCATACCTTCATCATCTCCTACTAAGATAATGAAATAGCCTCCTTGCTATCTCCAGTCTTTTACCCCCTCAGTTTATCCTTCACATTCCCACAAAGAATAGTTCCAAAATTTTATTTCAATCATGCCAATCAGTTAAAGATCTTTACTGGCTTCTTAATAACTTTGGGCTCTTTATCCCAGTATTCAAGAGTCTTTATTATTTTACTCTGGCCATTCCCTTATCTCATTTCAGTTATACCAAACCACATGCTGCTCCTCGTGTCTTGCATAAATCTGTGTCTTTACTCGTGCTGTGTTCTCTTTCTTTTCTCAGAACTCTGTTCCTCTTTTTCCCTACCTAACTGCTGCTTATCATTCACAACAGCTCAAGTATTATTTACTTTTTTTTTTTTTTTGAGACGGAGTCTTGCTCTGTAGCCCGGGCTGGAGTGCATTGGCGCGATCTCTGCTCACTGCAAGCTCTGCCTCCCGGGTTCACGCCATTCTCCTGCCTCAGCCTCTCCGAGTAGCTGGGACTACAGGCGCTGATCACCACGCCCGGCTAATTTTTTTGTATTTTCAGTAGAGACGGGATTTCACCGTGGTCTCGATCTCCTGACGTCGTGATCCGCCCGCCTCGGCCTCCCAAAGTGCTGGGATTACAAGCGTGAGCCACCGCGCCCGGCCGTTCAAGTATTATTTCTTTTTTTTTTTTTTTTTTTTTTTTTTTGAGACAGAGTCTCGCTCTGTCGCCCAGGCTGGAGTGCAGTGGCGCAATCTCGGCTCACTGCAAGCTCCGCCTCCCGGGTTCACGCCATTCTCCTGCCTCAGCCTCTCTGAGTAGCTGGGACTACAGGCGCCCGCCACCACGCCCGGCTAATTTTTTGTATTTTTAGTAGAGACGGGGTTTCACCGTGGTCTCGATCTCTTGACCTCAAGTATTATTTCTTAGGGAAACCTTCCTACCCACCTATTCTCTTTCCCAGGCAGAGTTAGTTATGTTTCTTTTGCGCTCCTGTAACATTCTATCATGTATTTATAACTCATCACACTACATTTTAGCTATGTACTTCCCTGAATAAGTCCCCCATTAGAGTGAGAATGTGTCTTACAGATCTGGTTATTCAAGCAATATTTATTGAGACACACCTCCACCCCTACACCCCTAGTACTTGGCTGGAGGCTAGGGATACAACAGTGAACAGATAAAAATTCCTGCCCTTCTGGAATTAACATTCTAAAAGTGGAGTCTATCTTCTTATTCACTTTTGTGGTTCCAGTGCCTGGCCCTTGATGAATACGATAAGGTTAGAAAAATAGCTGGGTCTAACAACTAGCCTTTTGAATATTTTCTTTTCAAAGGATCTTTTCCTTTACCTACGTTCCCTTTTAAATTTCTTCCATGTGTTTGTTAGTCAGATACTTCCATTTAGTCTAAATGTACTATATCTAGACAAAATGTCTAGGCAAATTTCAATTTTTACATTTCCCTTCTCTCTTCTTCCATCACTTTCTGTTTCCTTATCACACATCTATTGTCCATTTCCCTTAAGACCAAGTACCTTCTGGCTGTCCAGAAGTACCATTAGGCATCCAACTTAGTACTTTCTTTTCCCAAAGTATCCCAGTTTCTAACTTACTTCTCCCCAATCTCCCCTGAAAACCCCTAAAGTCAGAGCTAGCTGGTCAGTAGCATCTTCCGTATTGAAGCCTTCACACTTTCTCAATCCCTACCCAGTGAGAAGGCCCTCCTCTGCGCTGTTTCCCCTTGCCATGGCACCTATCAACCTGCATGACAAACACTGATTCTCTTGCCTGGTTCTTCCTTGAGGAATCTTGGGTTTAATTCTTCTTTTCATTCCTAGTACTTTCCAGGTCGACAACAGTTCAATAAATTACTAATAAGGAATAAATGAGTAAATAAATATATATTGTATACTTATATATCCTCTCCCCCTGAATTCAGCTGTGGGTATGACTTAAATCCAAGAAATTTCTGATTAAAATGAGAGTTACCAAAAAAGGCAGCTTTGACCCAAGGAAAACTTGTTTCTTTAAAAATGTTAGAAGAATTTACATTTTTAAAATGTGTTTTGGCCTGGCAGGATGGTTCACACCTTTAATTCCAGCACTTTGAGAGGCTGAGGTGGGAGGATCGTTTGAGGCCAAGAGCTTGAGACTAGCCTGGGCAACAGAGCAAGATCCCATCTCTACGAAAAATAAAAATAAAAAATTAGCGGGGTGTGATGGTGTGCATCTGTACTCCCAGCTACTCAAGAGGCTAAGGCAGGAGGATCACTTGAGCCCAGGAGGTCAAGGGCTGCAGTCATCTACGATTGCACCACTGTACTCCAGCCTGAGACCCAGAGTGAGACCCTGTCTCAAAGAAAAACAAAAAAAGTGTTTCGATATCCCCGATCCATGTCACATCTGTTAGTGTACCTTTAGTACATGACTTCTGCATTGTTTGCTAACTGACATTCTGTGTGAATAAAGCGTGCATCACAATGGTGTTTCTGTATGTTATGCAAGTGGGTCCTTTCCCCAGGATGTGAGTGAGTCTTTGGCATGGTCTTTTTAAGATTTTGCCAAGGGAAGACTGGGCAGGAACTAAGGAGCTAACATATCATTGAAATCAAATATCCCGTTGGGTGCACTGGAGGGTAAAGAAGAGGGGATTCCTGCACGCACACTAAATGATAAACTTTTCCAAGGGCAGGGTCGTGAGAGGTCTTCCAGGTCACCTAGTGCTCTGGGTCATGCAGAAGATGGAAATGGAAACAATACTCCCCGCAGAGAATCCTTCCCACAGGACTGATCCTGTGCCTTCCTCCCCTCCCCCGCACAAGGCGGAATCCCCACGCAGTGCACTGCAGGCGCGGTGGCCACTGCCCCCAGAACCAGATCTCTCCCCCAATCCTGTCCTCTCCAAGCTCCAGATATGTCAAGGATTCTTAAGCAGGGGTTTTCCAATCTGCCCCTTGAGGAACTACCCCTGAGGCAAGGCGGGCAGGCCCAAACTACGTTGTGGAGAATTCGATGTCCGAGCGACCTCCTCGGAGGAGTGGGTCGAGTTAAATATAACCGCGCGAATGGAATGGCGCTAAAAATAAGGCAGCAGCTGGCCTGTCCACAGCCCTGTCCCGGGAGGGGCGGGGGGCCCAGTGGTCTTGGGCAGGAAGGCCGCGTCCGGCCCAGGGGCGAGGAGGCTGCGGCGTCCGCAGCCAGGGCTGGAAGGCCTGGGAAGCCGCGCTCTGTGGGCCCCGGGGCCTCCACTCGGGCTGGGTCGCGGGCCTGGACGGGGACTGTCCAGAGGCATCCGAAAGCCGGACCAACTTGCCTGGACGTAACAAGGCGGAAGGGCTGGGCGCTGAAGTCCTGCCAGCCCGGCCGCCAGAGGGAGCCGAGCGCCAGGGGAGGACAAGCCGAACCCTCCAGGAGGCCGGGCGTCTCCGGAGACCGAAGCGCCGGGGGACCCGCCGAGGTCTGCCCGGCGCGCTGCTCTGGAGGCTCCCGGGGCGGGTGGCGCTCGGCCTTTCCGCTCCCTGCCTTCCCACAAGTCCCTTCCCGCGCGCGCCCCACGGCCCTGCCCGCCCTCCCGCGTCAGCGCCCCAACCATCAAGCCAGCAATTGAAACGTTTCCAAAACGGGCTATTTATTTGCTCCCAATAAATCGATCGGCGGTGATTAAAGAATCGATGTGGCCTGGGTGGGCGAGTCGCTCGCGGGGAGGGACTGGGGGCTTTCGCCCAGCGTCTGCAGGGAGGCCGAGGGCGGGCGCGGGCCTGAGGGAGGCGTGTCCCGCCCGGGCCACACCCGAGGACCCGACACCTGGGCGCGCAGGCCCCCGCAGGCCGCGTTCCCTCGGGCGGAGAAGGGCGCGCGCCCGCCGCCTGCTTTCCGCGGCCCCTCTCGCCTTTCTTTCTCGCGCGCCGGGGAGGCTGTGGACGCCAGCGGCTGCGGAGCTGCTCAGAGGCTTTTGTTGCTCCTCGGCCGGCTGAATGGGGATTTTGTAAAGCGGGACAGATAAAAATGATCAGCATCATATTGTTTGACAGAATGATCTCGCATGATGAAGTGTCGGCTCCGAAGGGGGTGAAAATGGTGAATTCCTAAAAATCCAGCCCTGGGCTCCTCCTCGAGCTGCCGGTAGCCTGGAGGGACCCAGCGGACAGCCAGGCCTGGCCGCATCCCTCCAAACGGTGTCGGAAAGACTCCGGCTTTCAATGCCAAGTCATTTTTAAGCCCCGATCCTGTCCAGGACCTTTCTCCTCGTGGATGAAAAGAACAATTTTCGAGAGAAAGGCTCGTTTTGATTAAATCTGACATGCTGCTGATAACTCCATGCTAATGTGAAATAATTAACATAATAGCCATAATTAAAAGCACGCTAACAATGCCATAAATTTATCACACAATTTTACTAGCTTTCTGCCCCTAACTGCTCTCTCATCGTTAATTAAACGTGTTGCCTTTTACAGAATGGATGTTTATACATTTCCAATATAAATAAATTCGAAACTATCCTCTCTCTCTTCCTCTTTCTCTCCTCCTTTCCTTTTGGTCTCTCGCCATTTACAGGCACGCCTTGGCATGGACCCTGAGTCGCAGACACCTTGAAAATAAATGAAGTTTTGAGATGCAAATCCAAACAAGAACACTAAAATAGCCTCCTTTTTTTCTACCCCGAAAAGATCCAGAGACGTATACAAGGGGGTGGTGGTGGGTAAGAGAGTTGAAAATCCCCTGCTTTGGGAAATGGAAGTAATCTGGGTGGGTTAGGGCCTTGGGTACCACCTCTGCCCTTTCCCACCTTCCTTGGTGGCGGCCATCCAGACAAAGAGGCCGGTAATAGTTTAACGAATCTATGAAGATTTTCAAGAAGCAGCAGACTGATTGTTGTGGGCGCGGGGGTGTTGGGGAGAAAGGAGGGGAATTTTTCTAATAGCCCCACCCACGTTTTGCTCCCTCTTGGGCAAAGAGTAACTGCTCTTGGTGGGGGACGCGCCCTTCACTCCGCGGAACCTGGTCCCAACTCCCCGGATTGTAAGAAAAGTGCACCCGCGCGCGGGCATGATGATTCTATCTCACATCGCGCCAACGATTTATTCAAGCCACTGGCACTGTCTCTGACTTAAAAGAGGAGAAAAGAGGCATCTGGGTTCACTTGGGCCTGGTGAGGGGTAGGTGGGCAATTCCCGCCTTCCGCACTCTAACCGTGCCCCTCCTCCTGTGTTGACCGCGTAAGAACCCAAAATGAGCTGTAATTAATTTCCCTTTCTCCCTCATAAATTTTTCTATCCATTTTCCCCCCCATCCCCCCCTGGACGCACACACTAAATCTCCCCTCCCCTGGAGACGTCTCAATTTCCTTCCTATCGATCCGGACTCCATTCTTCTTGCCTCCTGTTGCTAGAACCTAGATCCCCACTCCCCCCACCCCACATTCCCATCGCTTCCAGGTGGCTTTCCCAGCGGGGTACCACGTACTCTGTCCGCTCCAGAGGAACTGAAGGGGTTTCATTCCATTCTCCTTTGGTTGAAACATTTCAAACATCTGAGCAGGTGAGGCAGCTGGCTGCCATCTTCCTTTTTAAATCTCTCCTGGGAAGTTCGCTTGTTGACGCTTGTTGAGACTCAAAGAGTCACTCAAACTCATAATTGCGTGTGTGTGTCTACTCATTCTCCCTCTACCTCTCCAAAAACCCTTTGAGACTCAGAAACTTTTTATCCACATACACCCTTTTCCCTTCCCTTTATCACATTTTCTTCCCCCCACTACATGTGTCTCACTTTCTCTCTGTATCTGCCTCGCTTCTTCCATCTCTGTCCTACAGCTTGGCGGTAACTGACGACCTGTGAGCTTTTAGCTGCAAACTGCAACTACGCGGCAAACAATTTAGCCCGGCATCTAGTCGGCCTCCGGCAGGACCCTGCACCGCGTTGGGATCGGACCCTTCCTCTGGGGCGGCCTCCTGCGTCAAGGCCAGCAGGAACCTTCCTGTCGCCCTCCCCGGCCGCCGCTTCGCCTCCTTCCTGCCCCCGGAGGTTGTGCGGGCGCTATGGTCCGCCTGGAGGGAGAAAGCCGGCGGCCGGTTCCTGAGCCGAGAGTGGCCGCGGAAAAATCCTCTGCCTCCGCTGGAAATCGATATTAGGCCGGCGCGGGCGCGGGACGTCGGGGCCGCAGCCAGTAGGTTGTGCACGTCTCATCATTTAGCTAATCGAGTCGAAAAGTTTCTGTAAGGGCCGGACCCAGCATCAGATGGTAACACTGATTGAACAAGAGATTAGCACAATAGATCTCTAACCGAGGGGAAGCGTTGCTTTTCACGCTACGCGCCGTAATTAATGGTATGAATCAATTAATTTGACTTTTATTGTGTCGAAGGAAAAAAGCGCAACAAATGGAACCGGCAGCTGGGAGTTGTTCATCCTCCACCCCCTTCCCCAGGGAGGCTCCAAGGAGACACTGGGGAATGGACGGATCAGGCCGGGCCATGGCAGAGGGAGGGTAGGAGGCAGCAACCAGCGGCGTGGAGGAAGTCCAGAGAGCTAGCCTCGGCGGACGGCGGAATCGAAATTAGGCTCATTTGGAGACTACTTCGAGACCGGTGAGGGGAGCCCTGTAGCCACCATCCTCCGGCGCGCATCCACACTTACTCGTCCACGCGGGCCCAGCCACCAAGGCCGCGGCAGGGCCAGAGCTGCGCCCTGGGCCCCTGCCTCTAGGGCTGGGCAACCCAAGCAGAGCAAAGGAGGTTCCTGAATGTGTAAATTTCAGCTTTTTAGCTATTTTTTTTTTTTTTGGACCTTCCAACCCTCCTTCGGTTGCTGAGGCAGTTGCAGACGCAACCTCTGCAGTCCGGGGCGGTGGCCAGCCAGCTCAGCTCGGGTCGGTTTCGCAGAAAGCTGTCTAGACGGCATTGTAAACGGTTCAGAGCCTGCGGGCCACAAAGCTGTAGAGCTACGGAAATCAACTCTGAGATGCGTTTTAGGGCCGGGTGCAACCTCGGGATCATTAAGATAAAGAAAAACCGTGGAGGTTGGTGGGCGTCTCAGGATAGAGTCACCACCCCCCACCCTGCTTCCAGCCCCAGACGAGTAGTGTTATATCGGGGAAACTGTCTAATGGGGATGAAAGTCAATCTGTGTGTCTCAATGCCTGTAATGAAGCAAGTTTACAGATTTTTAAATTTTTATTTTTATTTTATTGAATTATTTTTGGTGTGTCTAGGCCAAGGAAAGAGGAGATCGTGGGTGGGGAAACAGACTGAGGGAATCAGAAGCACCACTGTCCAGCCGGAATTAAATCCACATCCCAGCATCTTCTTCAAATATTTCACTAATTATTTCCTCTCGGAACTCCTCCCCTCGTGCTCCTTCCTCCGGCGCTCCCCTCCCAGGCCGCAGCGGACAGACAGGGATTGAGTTCCGTGTGCCTGCCACACCAGGCAGGCTCTTGTGTCTCCCAACTAGGCGGCCTAAATGTGGGAGGAAAGAGGCGGCGCATCGCTGATTCACCGGGTCAAGAGCACTGACTTTCCTTGGAGGTGTGAGGTCCACGCACCCCAGCCACGCACTTGGAGGTCGGTTTGCTGTGCCTCCCCCTCCAGTCCCAGTGAAATCCCCACAGTTTTTCCTACTATCACTGACTTGCCTTGCACTCCGCGTGCACTGGCCACACATCCTCGCCTCGTCCACCCGCTCGGCCGCCGGTTTCCTTGGAAGTTAAATCTTGTAGGATTTGTCCACACCTTAGGAGGAGAAAATCCACGTTAGCTGGCAGCAACGGAGAGCCCAGCATGCTGGCATGCCCAAGTCTGCCCAGGTTCCCCCAAGGCCATGCCCGCCGCCCGGGAAGTGACCGCCCGCACCCCTCACGTTTCTTCAGCCGCCCCTGGGCGCTGCGTCTAACCTGGAGGCACCAGGCCTCTTCCCGGATCCACTCGACTTACCCAGGCCGCTGCCAATCCCAGCTCCTTCCCCAGCGCCTCATTTCCGATTTTTTCATATGCTAAGTCGTTTAACAACTCCAAGTAGCCAGTTATGGCTTCTTTATTTATAGGTTCCCTGTTATTTTACGTCGTTTTTATTTCTCTCGGCAACTATTCTAATAGATTAATCAATAGCCATTTTCTGACCTTCGGGAACCCCAGCTGATGCTGTTTGTGGCCGCACGAAAAAATATATACAGGAAAACACGCCCGCATCAAGCCGGGAGAGAGCAGGCAGGACCTGAGTGGTTTGGTTGGGGGAGGGGGAAAAAGACATCTCAGTAGGTGTCTTCCCCGGAATGAGCACTGAGGCCAGAGGGGAATCTGAAGTCTAATTAGCAGGAGGGAGCCGGGTGCGCTGCTCTTACTCTTTAAAGCTAAAAACAATGAAACAAAAAGCAAAACAGAGACTAAGTTTTGCTTTTTAAAAGACGGTATGGGAACCTCGTTCTAGGTGGCCCAGTCCCTGTCTAAGGAGTGTAGCAAAGAGGGGGGAGAGAAGGGGGGAAGGGAGAGGGGGCGGGGAAGGCAGGGCAGCGACAGTTGCACAGTCCCGCGGACGCTCCCAAGCCCACGCCCTGACTCGCTCACACCCACTCACACTCACACCCACCCGCTCCCTGGGCCCCAGGTCCCGGCTCCAGCCTGGGCGGGGGGTCTCCGGGCCGGCCGGAGCGCCCTCGGAGCCCCGGGGATGCTGGCGCACAGTGCGGAGAGGAGTTGCCCGTCTCTCGTCCCTTTGTTGACAATTCCCTGAACCAACTTGAGTTTGGCCGGCTCGGCCGCGGCCCTGACGTCACGCACGGTCACGTGGCCCCGCCTCCCGCTGGATCTTTAAGTAGAAAGTAATCTATCAGGCCAGTCCTTAAAACGGGACTTTCGACTACCGGGGCTTCGGCGTCCCTGACACCCAGCCCCCTGCCCCCCCGCTACTGTCCCTGCCCGCGCCCTCCCGAGCTGCTCGGCGCCCGGCGTCCCGCGCCCGCCTGGACCGCTCCTGCGCCCCACGCCAGGGCCAGAGGCCGAGGAAGGCGGGCTAAGTGAGGGGGCGCGGCGTGGAGAACCGCCGGGGCCGAGAGCGGTAGCGAGCGCCTAGTACCGAGCGCCAGGGACGGCAGGAGTTCGCGGAGCGCGGCCGCTGGGGGCGGACGGCAGAGCCCGCGCCGCGCGATGCGGGGCCGCCGAGTGTGAGCTGAGCCCAGCGGGCCCCAAGCCACCTGCGGCCCCCTCCCCTCTCCCTGCCCCCCATCTTTCGGGGGCCCTCAAACCCTCTTCCCCTGAGCTCCGCGGCAGCCCCCGACCACCCCCATCGCCCGCTGCCCCCTCCCCGCCGCCGCTACCAACCCCGAGGAGGGATGACCCTCTCCGGCGGCGGTAGCGCCAGCGACATGTCCGGCCAGACGGTGCTGACGGCCGAGGACGTGGACATCGATGTGGTGGGCGAGGGCGACGACGGGCTGGAGGAGAAGGACAGCGACGCGGGTTGCGATAGCCCCGCGGGGCCGCCGGAGCTGCGCCTGGACGAGGCGGACGAGGTGCCCCCGGCGGCACCCCATCACGGACAGCCTCAGCCGCCCCACCAGCAGCCCCTGGCATTGCCCAAGGAGGCGGCTGGAGCCGGGGCCGGACCGGGGGGCGACGTGGGAGCGCTGGAGGCGGACGGCTGCAAGGGCGGTGTTGGCGGCGAGGAGGGCGGCGCGAGCGGCGGCGGGCCTGGCGCGGGCAACGGTTCGGCGGGAGGCCTGGCCCCGAGCAAGCCCAAGAACAGCCTAGTGAAGCCGCCCTACTCGTACATCGCGCTCATCACCATGGCCATCCTGCAGAGCCCGCAGAAGAAGCTGACCCTGAGCGGCATCTGCGAGTTCATCAGCAACCGCTTCCCCTACTACCGGGAGAAGTTCCCCGCCTGGCAGAACAGCATCCGCCACAACCTCTCACTCAACGACTGCTTCGTCAAGATCCCCCGCGAGCCGGGCAACCCGGGCAAGGGCAACTACTGGACCCTGGACCCGCAGTCCGAGGACATGTTCGACAACGGCAGCTTCCTGCGGCGCCGGAAACGCTTCAAGCGCCACCAGCAGGAGCACCTGCGCGAGCAGACGGCGCTCATGATGCAGAGCTTCGGTGCCTACAGCCTGGCGGCGGCGGCCGGCGCCGCGGGACCCTACGGCCGCCCCTACGGCCTGCACCCGGCGGCGGCGGCCGGTGCCTATTCGCACCCGGCAGCGGCGGCGGCCGCGGCGGCTGCGGCGGCGCTCCAGTACCCGTACGCGCTGCCGCCGGTGGCGCCGGTGCTGCCTCCCGCCGTGCCGCTGCTGCCCTCGGGCGAGCTGGGCCGCAAAGCGGCCGCCTTTGGCTCACAGCTCGGCCCGGGCCTGCAGCTGCAGCTCAATAGCCTGGGCGCCGCCGCGGCCGCTGCGGGCACAGCGGGCGCCGCGGGCACCACCGCGTCGCTCATCAAGTCCGAGCCAAGCGCGCGGCCGTCGTTCAGCATCGAGAACATCATAGGTGGGGGCCCCGCGGCTCCCGGGGGCTCGGCGGCGGGCGCTGGGGTCGCCGGCGGCACTGGGGGTTCCGGGGGCGGCAGCACGGCGCAGTCGTTTCTGCGGCCACCCGGGACTGTGCAGTCGGCAGCGCTCATGGCCACGCACCAACCGCTGTCGCTGAGCCGCACGACTGCCACCATCGCGCCCATTCTGAGCGTGCCACTCTCCGGACAGTTTCTGCAGCCCGCAGCCTCGGCCGCCGCCGCTGCTGCCGCCGCCGCTCAAGCCAAATGGCCGGCGCAATAGGGACGCGCCAATGGCCGGGACCCAGGGCCCGGCGGCGGCCTCGAGCAGCAGCTGCACCTCCAGGCTGCGCGCCCCGTCCCGAGCCCGGTCCCGGTCCCGGTCCCGTTGCCCAATCCTGGACTCTGCCTCTCCCCCATTTCCTTTCCCCTGAGCCCCCAACGCCTGCCTTCCGCGGCCTCCACCCCCTCGCGCACGCTTAAGCTGGTCGAGCAAACTCACCGCGCGCCCGCCGGGGATAGCTTTCCATACAGGTAAAACCGAAAACCGAATTTTCCAAAAATGCACTCCGACGGCCCCTGCTCTTAGTACCGTGGGGATGGGAGGGAAATTCTTTGTATATATTTGTAAAAAAATTATTGACTTTCCTTTTGGGGTTTTTATTTTTTTAAGAAAAAACAAATTCCGTAGATTTAGAGCTCTGAACTTTCATTTTTTTTGAAGGTTCACTCTCCGAAGTTTTATCTGAGAAAAGAATGTATGGAGAAGTTGGGAGATTTTAAATATAAAAAATTTTCAAAAAGGCAAAAAGTGTCATTCTATTATAAAAGTCTGTTTATATATGAATGAATATATATGGTATTCTAAATGTTATTCCATCGTGTTGTACACAACTTTGTAAATAAATTTTTAAAATGCCCAGCCTAGTGTTTTATTTAGTTGTCTGAAGTAAACGGCAAGATTTTAAAATGGTATTTGCCTTTTCTCCTCCCCAGAAAATCAAGGAATTTCAAGTAATGACCTTTTCAAACTTTGTAAATTCATAATTTGGGTGTAAGAAAATTTTAATTGGAGAAAGGAAACAGTATGCCTAATTTAAATTGTGTTACTATTTTTCTTTTAGTTTTCACATAAAATCAGGATGTGAGTGATATCATTCATATCAACCCATTAAATCTAAATGACCAGACATTTCTGTAGATAAAGTAAGCTGTCATTAAAAAAAAAAAGAAACCGAAACAACAGCAGTCTTTAAATTTTTTAAAAAAATGACTAGACTTGTATTTTCCACAATGAAAACTTCCCAAATGAGAGAGTTCTTGGTCATTTCAATTATCCTTTGAAAAGTAAGTAAATTCCAAACATCCCTCTTTTTAACATTTAAATCTTAGATTTTTGAAATTATTTCTCTTCATTCCTTAAGTGGAAGTGGTAAATAGACCCAGCTGGTTTTAAAATTTATGTTAAGGCACTTTACATTTTGCAGTGGGATTTTATTTATATTCATCTGATAGATAATACATAGTTTTGTTTTCATAATATTTTCAAATAAGATATCTCATTTATATGGCAATAATGAATCCACAACATAATTGGATTTCTGAAGGGGTCCTATAGATACTTCCTCTCCTTCCAACGCGAAGCCTTTCTGAAGGCCAAGGAATGGTGGCCTTAATACCCTTTTAAAAACAGCCGAACATCACCTCTCTCCCCTTTTTTTTCTTTACCTTAGGCTAGGTTAGTGTGAAATGCGAGATCATAGGGCAGGAATGGGGAAGATCCTTGTAGATTATTTTTAATTTGCATTTCAGCTGTTAAAAACCTTTTAAAAGAAAGTATGAAGGTAGAAATGAAACATCTTGATGTGGAAGGCTGGTTCTCACCACCATTAGCATATCCTCAAAAGGCATCAATTCTAATTATTTTGTAATTAATTTAGCTGTTACAATTACTTGTGCGAAATCGCTTTTAAAAACTGGAGCGAGTAGCAGTGCTGTCGGCTCGGCCCTGCGCGCGTCCTTTTTGTTAAACCCGGCCAGTCCCCGATGTTGTCCACTTTGCCTCCCTGGTGGTGGAGATGCCTCCCCGTCGCGGATCGCAATCTCATTTCTCTGCCGTCGACGTGGGCTGGGGGGTCGCTTTGAAAGACACTTCCTTACAAATAACGAATCTGTTTTCCTGGTAAACAGTAAACATTATTGTGTCCTGAGTAAACATTCCTTGGGGATCAGGGTCCTAAAATAAAACAAGCTGCCGGGGGTGAGATAGTTTAACTTGATAAACAAGAACCTGATAACCACCGCCGAGAGAGGAGCAATGGTAACCTTCACCGAGAGGAGATTATGGACCACACGGTCTCCGGGCGGGTCCCTTCTAATCTCCTTTTACAAGGAAAACTAAACGGATCTAATTTTGTTTGTGTGTTGCAGCTATAAAAGTAACAAGTTGTTTCACAGTTGTGTCTGGCTAATCGGTTTTTACACAAACAGCAAATGGTACATGATTTGTGCAAACACATAGAGAGGTTATTTCTAAATTTAGCTGACACCCCCTGGGAAAAGGGAAAGGCAGGGCTTCTTGAATTCACTTTTAGCCTCAAGAAGCTGCTGATCCAAGGCTTCTAAATGACATTGGATAACAGGGGCCTCATTCCATCCCTGATCCTTTGTTACTTATAAAATTACTCGCTCATATTTCCGCGCATAGCAGCAATACCGGCCGAGCCTGCGCCAGCAGCGTGACACTCAGCCACAAGCCACCGCCGGAGACTCGCAGGGCTGTTTCCAGCGCTACATTCATTAGGTGGCGGGGTGAACGGGAGAGACCTGCTGGCAACTTTCCTTCCAGCCAATTCTTACCCTTGAACGACGGCCTAGAGATGGTCCCCTTCCTTTATGTCGTGGAAGGCAGGAAACTCTCGGACCCAGACCCTCAACCTGCCAGCGGTTGTTTAAAGTCCTGGCAGATGTCAGGAAGATGGGCCCGGCCGTCGCACCCTCAAAAGCTCTTTTTGGTTTAAGCTTTTTAAACCTCGAAGATTTAGCACAAAAGGGGAAATGCAAATATAATAGACAATGATGGGCAAGCACTTAGTGGTGGGGCTGGGGGAAGCCTGAAACCCTTGTTTGATGTTATGGAATGCAGGCACCTGCGACAAACGGCACTGGAAACAGCTCTCTCATTGAGATTTAAAGTCAACACTACTGATATCCACTTTTTATTCCACTTAAGAAAAAAAAGCTAAAGGAAAGGGGGCAGATTTATTTGCAATGAAAGGAGGAAGCGGGTTGATTTTTATGGGGAAGATTTTAGCTTTCGGCTACACACGCATTTAGACGTTTCTACTTTCTCTAGCACTCATTCCTAGAAAAATCAATCCATCCCTGAGGCCTGTGGCCCCTAGAGCGTTCTCAGAACCAAGTTCTGAGTTGGGACCGCACGCATCTAGTCCTTCGGGAGGGTGGATCTGGATGTCCAGGGAAAGGCGAACGAAGAGTAGAGCAAAACATGTGCGGGCTGTTGACGGCTGTCGATGCGATGGCAGATGTGGCCTGTAGGGGGCGACGAGCAGAAGGAAAACTTCGCGGTTTGTCTGGAACGGTCCAGCCCCAGCCCCGGAGTCCTCTCCTTCCCTCCCAGGCTCTGAGCCTCCTGACATCCTTGCTTATCCTCAGGCCCCGGACGCCTAGGTCGAATCTCGAGAAGCTGCTTTCCTCCTTTCCCCCGCCTGTGTCCTGGGAGGAACAGAGTCCCGAGAGGAGTTTGTCCTAAAGATTGGGAGGCAATAAAGTTTAGTGATGAGGAAATATTGACTTGGAAGCAATTAAGAGTTATATTTGAGGTTATTTATTTCACATGGTTTATAGGGTGAGTCTTGGTAGTGAGAACATGAAAGGCTGATATATGTGTGCGAGAGGTGGGTATTTTTAACGTGAGTCCCTTGAGAAACTGTCCTGAGGGGTATGTGATCTGAAAGAAAGTGGGTTCCAGGGCCTTGTGTCCCCCGACTCCACCTGTGTCCCCGGTGGTGCAAGCTGCAGAATAAAGTAGTGAAGAGAGGAGGCTGGAAGGGCATTCTGAAAGTGCCAGGCTGAGCCTTGTGGGGAGCCTCTGTTTCAAGGGAGGAGGCGACAGGAAGAAGCGGAATGAGAAAGGCCTTGCGGAAGGCGTTCCAACAGGGATTAGGCATTTCCTAACTGTGACTTTGGACAAGCTGCTTGGTTTCTTTCAATGTCTGCATTTCCTCGACCCTACAGTGAGAATGAGTCTGCCTGTCACCTGGGTTTGCAGAATTAGGTGAGTTGGTGTCAGTGAAAAATGTCTTATAAACTGTAAAGTGCTCGGGGCATGTACAGTTTGTTTTTTAATGGCCTCTGCACGAAGAAACAACTCTGTTCTAAGCACTGGTACATGGCCAAATACATTGGCTTAGTTTTGAACAATTTGATTTTAGGTATGAAAGGTGGATTTTTTCTAAGAGGGGTTGCAGAACCCATCCTAGGAAACTCCCACCCCAGAAGGGGCTTTTAAAAGGTGGAGCTTCCTCCTGGTCTGTAGCCCTTTCACTATGCCTGCGGAGAAGCTCTCGGTGCCCACCCATCCTTCAGCCTGCACCCCCAGCTCCAGGGGCAGGGCATACGTCTCTCTTCTCTCTGGCAGAGTGGCCTACTCTGCTGTTTTCCCCTATGCTTCCACTATCCGAGGCAAGTGGGGAAACCTGAGTCCAGCGCTGACAGATGCCCATTAGTGCAAGATGCGGCTTGGGAGGCGAATTAAAGGTAACCAGATCCCAAACCCACTTAAAAGACCACCCTCCCCTTGCTGCCCTCCAACAGTTGGCAGAGTTACACCCAGAGCCAACTTCTCTCTTTGCCACTCCCCCTCCCCTTGCCCTCTGAGGAATTTACAAGCCATTCTTTGCTCCCTGGGGTACACAAAACAAAATTTGGAAAGAAATGTAAAACCAGCCAGGGTGTCTGTAAGAAAGCATAACCATCTCATTTTTATTTCCCGAAGTGCTGTCATATATTAGAATTTTCCTAAATGCAGAGTTAAATTGGTCCCCTCCCCCATTTTAACATAAAACTGCTACCTAAGGCTCTTCTCCAGATCATCTGTGCTTTTGCACACAGCTCCGTCCCATCGGGGCGAGGTGGGGAAGAAGAGGGACACCTTCACTCTCTTGCCTGAGTCCTCTGGTGCTGAATTCCGAACCCGTCTTCAGAAAAACAGTCCTAGAATATCGGCATTAGAAGTGGCCTCCGGGGTCACCCTGACCCTCTTTTCACACAGGCCCACCCAGAAGGTTCTGGGACTTACCCAGGGTCACTCAGCAGTCCAAGTGCAAGCTATGGAAGTACTCGGAGGAGGAAGAAGTGTGCTTTACCCAGCAAGAAGGCGCCACTTGAGAAAACAAAAACAGCAGACTCTGGGGCAAGGAAGATTGGGGAGGGTTGAGAGGAGAAGGGAAAAACAGACACAGACGCGCCGGGCCGGTGGAACTCAGCTCCGGGAAGGCTGTGGACCTGGACCCTGGGGCTCCCTGCTGCCTGGGCGCCTCTAGCCCGGCAATGGGCGGTTCTGCGGGGACCGACGGCCCCATTTCCTTCTTGCCTCGTGATGTGCGAGGGAAGAAAGAAGGCGGCAACTGCAGGCCCGAAGCTCCCCTCGCCCAGCGGCCCAACCACAGTGCTGTCGTGTCGGGGATCGGTCTCCAAGGGCGCCCCCAACCCCCTGCCCACGCCGAGATCACCCCCGTGCCAACCTCGAGGCCTCGGCCTGCGGGACTCCAGATGCCCCTGCCTGGAGGGAGGGAAGGGAGAAGAGAATACAAATTAATTACGAAGGAAACCCAGGTGTGAAAGGCACCCGCCGCGGAACTGGGCGTGCAGCGGGGCGCGCGGTGGGGCCTCTGCTCCCGTCCCCGTCCCGCGGCTACTCAGTTGCCGGCTCATGGGAGGCTCGCGACGGAAAATAAATCCCCTCAGAGTGAACCTGGGAAGCCGAGAGGACCCAGCCTGGGATCTCTGGGGGAAATAGGGGCAAGTTTACCACGGTCTAATTAAGCCACAGCCCTAGCGTGAGGACCCCGGCGACCCGGCCGGGCTGGAGGATGGACCGGAGTGCCCCCCACCCCAGGCCGCGAACCGGCAGCGAGAAGCACACTCTCCGCCATCCCCGGCCCCGCCGATCCCGCCTCTGCGGACTCCGCGTTTGCCATGCTCCTTCCCGGGGTCCAGGGACCGGAGCTGCGGTGCACGTCTTATTGAAGGGGAGAGCTTTGGTTCTTTTCCTCCCTCCATCCCTCCCACTTTCCGCTCAACAGATGGTAAGCAAGACTCAATTTTCTCCAAAAAAGCCCCTGTTACCCCTTTCTGCAAGGGGCGCGTGCCTAGGTTCACAGGGAGCTCTCTTGTCAGCCCCAGAACAATCCTAAACTCCAAATGTTCTGTTTGCTCTCGAGGTACCCCTGGGATGCAGCGTCTCCTCCGCGAAGCCTTCCCGAGCCTCCCTGCCCAGATCAGTTGCTCATTCTTGAAGCTCACCGTGCCAATTAATGAGCCATTGTCATTAATGTTGCCCCCCCCCACCCCCGAGTTCCTGACCGCCTAGCATTGCTGAGCACAAAGGGGACGATCTAAATTATTTGTCTGATGAATAACAGCTTCGCACCCCGGGAGCGGGGATAGGGGATCTTGAAGGCTGTTAACTTATCAAATCAAGTCTTTCTCAAGAGTTTGGGGGACTGTTTTCTTCCCATTTCTTTTCATTCCTTCTTTACAATGAATGCTTTTTATAAACACTTAATTTTTTTAAGTGAATGAATTTTAAGTCTTTATTAGAGGTCTAAAAAGCATAAAACCCGTCAACTATGTATTTTTCTGGCATGTTTTCTCAGTCATGGTGAAATTAGTTGAAAACTTCTCCCAGCCTGAAATACCAGTAACTGGTTCCACCTCCCACCCTAATGTAGAAACCTCTTCAGAACACCTCGGTTTTCAGCCAGCATCTGTTTCAATTTTTCCAGTGGAAGAGGAAGAGGAACCACTACCTCACAAAACAATCCATTCCACTTAAGGGCATCGTTATTTGTTCAAGCAAGGTCTTTCTTTTCTAGAACCCCTTTATGTCCTTAGTAAAAGATAGTGGATTTGAGAGTCATTTGCTGAGATTTTCATATGAAAGATGGTCGTATTTCCATGTGTTCAGTTTCTTTATCCAGAAACACAAAGAATTCACTGTGCTTTGGCTCCTACATTAAAACTACTATTTGTGGGGGGAAACTGAGCAAAAGCTAAAGTTTTGAGAAAGCCTCTGGATTCTGTATTCATTACACACAATCCAGGGTGGTCCACAGGCCTTGCTTTGAGACCCACTTGGAAAGCCTTGGGTTCAGACTACACTGGTGGTAAAACTCTTGTGGAATGGTTGTAAGAGTTTTGTGTTCTTGGTTTTTTTAACCAGATAAAAAGCTTTTTTTTTTTCTTTTTACCATTTTGTTTTTATAAGCTAAGATAAAAAGTATTTTTTAAAAAGTTAAATCATTTAATTCATCTTTCGTTGCTGTATTTCTTGGCATAAAAGTTATGTCTTACCTATATTAGTCATCTAAACCACTCATCATATAAAACTAGGAACTTAGATGTCTTCTCTGGAAAATATTCGTGTAGATTCCACTGTTTAATCAGAGAAGCAGAAAGAAGGAAAATCCCAGATATTTGGCCATTGCCTTCCAATTGGAATCAAGATAATGTGTTCTTTTGCGTTACCCATCTAATGCATTTTTTGGCAAATTTATATCGCAGTTTGTGTGGTTCCCATTTGATTTAGTCTTTATATAGCTCTATTAGCTTCCTTCTTTGCCATTGTTACAGATTATACTGGTAAACCTTCTCTCAAATTCTACCAGCTTGCAAATGTAAATGTTGGTTACAAGAGCAAGGTCAAGATCAGCACAAATTAATCACAACCGCTGTGAAACATCTGCTTTATTGATGGTACTTCAACAGCATCATTTTCCACATATATCAGGAATTATGACTTTATGATAAAGTTGCTCTTGTTGCTAGAGGGAATCAAGTGCAAGAGTTAATAGATTGGATTAAGAGACAAGACTAATTGCTAGTCCTAGTCCTGACATTGAATTTAGAAGCCCACATACAGTAAAGATTACTAGTGAAAATTTAGCTGAGAGAAGGAAAGGAATTATAGTATAATAACTATCATTTCAAAATTTTAGCTTTTTGAGTAACTTTTAAAAATTTAGTTTTTTTAACCTTGATTTTACTTTTATCTTGATTTAAGATATCTGTCATTCAAACCTCCAGCAGTTTGAGAACTTATTTACTCTAATACTGATACTATATACTACAGTTCAGGGTAAGGGATTGAATTATTCTCTGCTACCACCACCTATGAGGTCCAGTGTATAATTTGAAGAAGGCTTACAGGCAATTGTGAGCAGGAATCCGTGCTCAACTTTGGGAACCGGTATTCTAGTACAGTATATTCAAAATGCATACTTAATGGGTCACTTTTTTTTGTTACTTTAAAATAAAATATTCTTACACTAAATGAGATGAAGTTTGAGAAGCATATTATTAGTTGTGAGAGCCAAACACTTATTATGTGAGAGATATCTATATTGTATTTTTCAAACTGATTCCCTTACTTCTTATTTGAGACACAAAATGATATTCTAGAAGGAGCATAGGCTTCGGAATTGATAATCTTAGGGTCAAATCCTGGCTCTGCCATTTCTTAACTATGTGATCTTGATTAAAGTTACTCAGCCTCTCTGAATCTCAGTTTTCTTAC
Source organism: Symphalangus syndactylus (assembly GCF_028878055.3). Classification (NCBI taxonomy): domain Eukaryota; kingdom Metazoa; phylum Chordata; class Mammalia; order Primates; family Hylobatidae; genus Symphalangus; species Symphalangus syndactylus. The sequence continues at coordinate 49,371,133 of NC_072434.2, read as the reverse complement.
CTAGAAAATGGGGATCAGAATATGAAGATTTACTATCATGTATTTGGAGTGCTTAAATATGGGGGCTATTAGTACTATACAATTTTGCTGTTACATAGTGGTCATATTTTCATGAGGCTACCTAAATTTTTACTCTGCTATTGTATACTAAATAGTTGCCACATTTCATATTTAAAAATGAAGTCATTGACAAGGGACCCTTATCTGAAGGTGCCTGGCCAAGAGATAAAAATGAAGTCATTGCGACCACTGTCCCTTCCATCTGTTTGAGCTAGGCATCATTTTTGTGTTCTCACAACTTAACAAATGTGAAACAATTTACTCTGTAGTGTTGCTTGGTAAATCACTTTTTCACGTTCAGGGTATTTTTCAGTCTTGTGGATGAGAGGTCTTGACAATAGTCATTAAAGATATGATAGCATTTTCACAAGAACAAGGACATGTGCCTTATGTCTCTTTGCTGAGATCCAGTCTGGGTGGACTAATTTTAACATTTTTCTAGATCGACACTAATATTTCACTAGGAGAAGTCACTATCTGCCTAGGTCGGATCTGATTAAGTCAGTACCTACTTTCGCTAGTAAAGACCACCTCAGTTATACTATCTGATTAATGGGAGGATGTGATGTTGTATAGTTCAAGGAGGATGGGATAGAAGTCAGCCAGTCTGGGTTTGCTGGATGGTGACTTTGGTTAAGTCACTTGAAACTCCAAACTGCAGATTATTATTATCTAGTGGAGACATATTACATATCTGTTTAGCTTACTCCCATTAAACCAGACATCATTTAAAAAGCAGTGTTACAGCTCTTTTAGAATTAGTCTAGCAGGTTTTCCAGTTTTCGCCAGAAAACTAAAGAAATAAAAAAAAAAAGAGAGAGAGAGAATGAAAATCCACTTAAATGTGAAGCTACCCTGAATTCTACTTAATGGGCATGAGCTGCAGGGAAGTGAAGCGAGGGTGGCACAAATTGCTGTTTCCACAGTTAGTATCAGGTCTCTTATCCTTTTCTCTCTCTTTTTTTTTTTTTTTTTTTTTTGAGATGGAGTTTCACTCTTGTCGCCCAGGCTGGAGTGCAATGGCGCAATCTCGGCTCACTGCAACCTCTGCCTCCCAGGTTCAAGCACTTCTCCTGCCTCAGCCTCCCAATTAGCTGGGATTACAGGCACCCACCACCACGCCTGGCCAGCTTTTTGAATTTTTTAGTAGAGATGGGGTTTCACTATATTGGCTAGGCTGGTCTCGAACTCCTGACCTCAGGTGATCCAGCTGCCTCAGCCTCCCAAAGTGCTGGGGTTACAGGCGTGAGCCACTGCACTCGGCTCTCTTATACTTTTTACAATGTGGGCACCTTGCTGCCGAAAGTGTTGGTGTTTAAATATACTACCCTCGATTTTTGTGCAATATAGCCTCTAAATGCAAGTCAGCTATTTCTTTTTTTCTTTTTCCTTCCTTCCCTTCTCTTTCTTTCTTTCTTGTTTTCTTTCTTTCTTTTGCTTTCTTTTCTTTCTTTCTTTCTCTTTCTTTCTTTTCTTTCTTTCTTTTCTTTCTTTCTTTCTTTCTTTCTCTCTTTCTTTCTTTCTTTTCTTTCTTTCTTTCATTCATTTCTTTTGACAGAGTCTCACTCTGTCACCCAAGCTAGAGTGCAGTGGCATGATCATGGCTCACTGCAGCCTCAACCTCCCAGACTCAAACAATCCTCCCAAGTAGCTGGGATAATACATGTGCACTGCCACACTGGGCTAATTTTTGTAGAGACAGAATCTCGCTATGTTGCCCAGGCTGCAAATTAGCTATTACATCTATAGCTCAACCAAAGGAAAAGCTAGCTATTTAGATTAATGGAGATATGGTATGCCTGTATACTGTAAAGGCAAATTTAAAAAATTGTGTGGCTAATTTTTATTGTATTTGAGTTTTACCTTACATGTTTCTTTAGAGTCTAACTCTTGCACAAGATGCAATTTCCATTGTAATATCTGCCTTACCAGGGTTGTTCTGAGAATCAAGTGATATATGTTTAATTGCTTTGCAAAACTTAACAGTGCTATGAAATGTAACTTGTTTCTGTCCTCTGTACAAGACTTGGCCAGGAATTCATTCTAATAGATTTGCTCTTATTTGTTTTGTGTTTTCACACAGAAAGGGAATTACAGATAAGTATAGAACAACAGCCATGATGATGATGATAGGAGCTTAGAAGGTGAATTGACCACTTACCACATGCCAGAAAATGTGCTTAGTCTTTTAAGAAGATAATCTCAGTTAGATACTTCTTTGTGGGGAGTTCCTCCTCTAGATTTTCTATCATCTAGGCCCTCCTGGAGTTACCTCACTTCGGATTGGGAAATCTCCGTGTGTGTGTGTGTGTGTGTGTCTAGTGCTTTTATTCTTATAGAGCTGAACTAGTAAGTGCTAGGCAGGGAAATATTTATTTCATACTCAACATGTTTCCATGGTGAGGAATTTTTATTAGAGGAAGATGTAAGCTTCTTCCTTTGCCCCCGCCCCCTCCACTGAGGGCAGGAGAGTGACTTATCTGATTGAAGAGTTTGGCAGAGGGAATTGGGCATTTGCGGATTAGCCACTCTTGTACATTTTGGGCATGACTACTTGCAGAGAGGATACATTCTGGTTTTCAGTCTCCACCATGCTGTGACTTAGCAAAATATGCTCTGTATCTCTGGGTGAGATATGCACCTGTTTAGTGCTGCCTATGGCTGGGTAGGTAAATCTGACTAGCTCAGCAACTATTAGCAAGTCCACTTGATTGTATATCTTTAATTCAACTTTCACCAGAAATAAAGCTAATATTTTCAATCTCTCACTTCTGTGTCTACTTTTAATTGGTTCCAAATTTAGATGGGAAAGAGAAGGGTTATGAATTAACTACTTAAACGCCCGATAAGGGGCAGTATAAGGGAGTGGTTAAAAGCACTGGTGTGGAAATGAAATTGCCAATTTCAAATTCTGGCTCCATGACTTATTAGCTGTGTTATATTGTGCAAGTTACTTAACCTCCTGTGCCTTAGTTACCTTATCTTTAATTAAAAAAAAAATTTTTTTTTGAGACGTCTCACTCTTTTACCCAGGCTAGAGTGCAGTGGTGCAATCATGGCTCACTGCAGCCTCAACCTGCCAGGCTCAAGTGTTCTTCCCATCTCAACTTCCCAAGTGGCTGGGACCACAGGCACACACCACCATGCCTGACTAATAAGACGAGGTCTCGTTACGTTGCCCAGGCTGGTCTCAAATTCCTGAGCTCAAGCAATCCTCCCTCCTCAGCCTCCCAAAGTGCTAGAATTATAGGCATGAACCACCATGCCCAGCTTAATTTCCGTATCTTTACAAGAGGGACAATAATAGTCCCTATTTTACCTTCGCTGAGTTGGTGAGAGGATTAAATAATTTAAAGCATATAGAATGTTTCTAACAGTCCTGGGCACATAATAAGCATTAAAAAAAACTGTTAGCTATTCTCATATCAACAGCCCAAGGATATAATCTAAATATTTGCAAATAATTTGCACTCAGCTTCTTTTTTTTGACGACAGGGTCTCGCTTTGTCACCCAAGCTGGAGTGCAGTGTTGCAATTTTGGCTCACTGCAACCTCTGCTTCCTGGGCTCAAGC